>NC_090364.1:19952764-20256265 GCF_035084215.1 Heptranchias perlo | reverse complement strand
TCATTGAAACATATAAGATTCTGAGGGAGTTTGACGGTAGATGCTGAGAGATTGTTTCCCCTGGCTGGAGAGTCCAGAACGAGGGGGCATAGTCTCAGGATAAGGGGTAGATGGGGAGGAATTTTTTCACACAGAGGGTTGTGAATCTTTGGAATTCTCTACCCCAGAGGGCTGTGAATGCTGAGTTGTTGAGTATATTCAAGGCTGAGATAGAGTTTTGGACACTAAGGGAATCAAGGGACACGGGGGATCGGGCAGGAAAGTGGAGTTGAGGTCGGAGATCAGCCATGATCTTATTGAATGGCGGATCAGGCTCGAGGGGCCGTATGGCCTGCTCCTGCTCCTAGTTCGTAAGTTCTCCGTCCCCTTCCCCCCCTACCCCCCACTCCCCCCCCTCCCCCCAGGAAACTGTCTATTTCTGTTTTAAATTTATTTAATGATGTAGCTTCCACAGCTTTCTGGGGCAGCAAATTCCACAGACCTACTACCCTCTGAGTGAAGAAGTTTCTCCTCATCTCAGTTTTGAAAGAGCAGCCCCTTATTCTAGATTATGCTCCCCAGTTCTTGTTTCACCCATCCTTGGGAACATCCTTACCGCATCCACCCGATCAAGCCCCTTCACAATCTATAGGAATCATAGAAGTTTACAACATGGAAACAGGCCCTTCGGCCCAACATGTCCATGTCGCCCAGTTTATACCACTAAGCTGGTCCCAATTGCCTGCACTTGGCCCATATCCCCTCTATACCCATCTTACCCATGTAACTGTCCAAATGCTTTTTAAAAGACAAAATTGTACCCGCCTCTACTACTGCCTCTGGCAGCTCGTTCCAGGACACTCACCACCCTTTGAGTGAAAATATTGCCCCTCTGGACCCTTTTGTATCTCTCCCCTCTCACCTTAAATCTATGCCCCCTCGTTATAGACTCCCCTACCTTTGGGAAAAGATTTTGACTATCTACCTTATCTATGCCCCTCATTATTTTATAGACTTCTATAAGATCACCCCTTAACCTCCTACTCTCCAGGGAAAAAAGTCCCAGTCTGTCTAACCTCTCCCTATAAGTCAAACCATCAAGTCCCGGCAGCATCCTAGTAAATCTTTTCTGCACTCTTTCTAGTTTAATAATATCCTTTCTATAATAGGGTGACCAGAACTGTACACAGTTCTTATATGTTTCAATAAGATCGCCTCTCATTCTTCTGAAGTCCAATGAGTAGAGTCTCAATCTACTCAACCTCTCCTCATATGTCCGCCCCCTCATCCCCGGGATTAACCGAGTGAACTTTCTTTGTACTGCCTCGAGAGCAAGTATGTCTTTTCTTAAGTATGGACACCAAAACTGTATGCAGTATTCCAGGTGCGGTCTAACCAATACCTTATATAACTGCAGCAATACCTCCCTGTTTTTATATTCTATCCCCCTAGCAACAAAAGCCAACATTCCATTGGCCTTCTTGATCACCTGCTGCACCTGCAAACTAACTTTTTGATTTTCTTGCACTAGGACCCCCAGATCCCTTTGTACTGCAGTACTTTCCAGTTTCTCGCCATTAAGATAATAACTTGCTCTCTGATTTTTCCTGCCAAAGTGCATAACCTCACATTTTCGAATATTGTATTGCATCTGCCAAATCTCCGCCCACTCACCCAGCCTGTCTATATCCCCTTGTAGGTTTTTTATGTCCTCCTCACTCTCTACTTTCCCTCCCATCTTCGTATCATCTGCAAACAGACTTGTGCCTTGTAGATGGTGGAAAGGCTTTGGGGAGTCAGGAGGTGAGTCACTCGCCACAGAATACCCAACCTCTGACCTGCTCTTGTAGCCACAGTATTTATGTGGCTGGTCCAGTTAAGTTTCTGGTCAATGGTGACCCCCAGGATGTTGACGGTGGGGGATTCGGCGATGGTAATGCCGTTGAATGTCAAGGGGAGGTGATTCAACTCTCTCTTGTTGGAGATAGTCATTGCCTGGCACTTGTCTGGCGCGAATGTTACTTGCCACTTATGAGCCCAAGCCTGGATGTTGTCCAGGCCTTGCTGCATGCGGGCACGGACTGCTTCATTATCTGAGGGTTGCAAATGGAACTGAACACTGTGCAATCATCAGCGAACATCCCCATTTCTGACCTTATGATGGAGGGAAGGTCATTGTTGAAGCAGCTAACGATGTTTGGGCCTAGGACACTGCCCTGAGGAACTCTTGCAGCAATGTCCTGGGGCTGAGATGATTGGCCTCCAACAACCACTACCATCTTCCTTTGTGCTCGGTATGACTCCAGCCACTGGAGAGTTTTCCCCCCTGATTCCCATTGACTTCAATTTTACTAGGGCTCCTTGGTGCCACACTTGGTCAAATGCTGCCTTGATGTCAAGGGCAGTCACTCTCACCTCACCTCTGCAATTCAGCTCTTTTGTCCATGTTTGGACCAAGGCAGTAATGAGGTCTGGAGCCGAGTGATCCTGGTGGAACCCAAACTGAGCAGGTTATTGGTGAGTAAGTGCCGCTTGATAGCGCTGTCGATGACACCTTCCATCACTTTGCTGATGATTGAGAGTAGACTGATGAGACGGTAATTGGCTGGATTGGATTTGTCCTGCTTTTTGTGGACAGGACATACCTGGGCAATTTTCCACATTGTCGGGTAGATGCCAGTGTTGTAGCTGTACTGGAACAGTTTGGCTGGAGGCACGGCTCGTTCTGGGGCACAAGGCTTCAGCACTACAGCCGGGATGTTGTCGGGGACCACAGCCTTTGCTGTAACCAGTGCACTCAGGAAGATGGGGAAGGGAAGAAAAGAGGTGGGGGTGGCAATGTTGATTAAGGAGAATATTGCAGTGCTGGAGAGAGAGGATGTCCTGGAGGGGTCAAGGACAGAATCTATTTGGGAAGAGTTAAGAAACAAAAGAGGTGCCATTGCATTACTGGGTGTATTCTATAGGCCACCAACGAGTGGGAAGGAGATAGAGGAGCAAATTTGCAGGGAATCATAGAAAGTTACAGCACAGAAGGAGGCCATTCAGTCCATCGTGTCTGTGCCAGCCGAAAAAGAGCTATCCAACTTCATCCCACTTTCCAGCACTTGGTCCGTAGCCCTGCAGGTCACGGCTCTTCAGGTGCACATCCAGGTACTTTTTAAATGAGTTGAGGGTTTCTGCCTCTACCACCCTTTCAGGCAGTGAGTTCCAGACTCCCACCACCCTCTGGGTGAAAAAACTTCTCCTCAGCTCCTGTCTGATCTTTCTAAATTTCTAAAATTCTCCAGCCCTGGCAACATCCTCGTAAATCTCCTCTGTACCCTCTCTAGTGCACTCACATCTTTCCTGTAATGTGGTGACCAGAACTGTGCGCAGTACTCAAGCTGTGGCCTAACTAGTGTTTTATACAGTTCCAGCATAACCTCACTGCTCTCATATTCTGTGCTTTGGCAACTAAAGGAAAGTTTCCCGTATGGCTTTTTAACCACCTTATCTACCTGTCCTGCTGCCTTCAGGGATCTGTGGACATGCACTCCAAGGTCCCTCACTTCCTCTACACCTCTCAGTACCCTCCCATTTATTGTGTATTCCCTTGCCTTGTTTGCCCTCCCCAAATGCATTACTTCAGACTTCTCCGGATTGAATTCCATTTGCTACTTTTCTGCCCATCTGACCAGTCCACTGATATCTTCCTGCAGTCTACAGCTTTCCTCCTCACTATCAACCACACGGCCAATTTTTGTCTCATTTGCAAACTTCTTGATCAAGCCCCCCACATTCAAGTCCAAATCATTAATATGTATCACAAAAAGCAAGGGACCAAGTACTGAGCCTTGTGGAACCCCACTGGAAACAGCCTTCCAGTCACAGAAAGACCCGTCGACCATTACCCTTTGCTTCCTGCCACTGAGCCAATTTTGGATCCAATTTGCCACATTCCCTTGGATCCCATGGGCTTTTACTTTTTTGACCAGTCTGCCATGTGGGACCTTATCAAAAGCCTTGCTAAAATCCATGTAGACTAAATCAAATGCACTACCCTCATCGACCCTCCTTGTTACCCGCTCAAAAAATTCAAACAAGTTAGTCAGACACGACCTTCCCTTAAATCCATGCTGACTGTCCTTGATTAGTCTGTGCCTTTCTAAATGATGATTTATGCTGTCCCTCAGAATCGATTCCAGTAATTTGCCCATCACCGAGGTTAGACTGACTGGCCTGTAATTACTCGGTCTATCTCTTTCTCCCTTTTTAAACAGCGGTACAACGTTAGCAGTCCTCCAATCCTCCGGCACTACACCTGTATCCAGGGAGGATTGGAAAATGATGGTCAGAGCCTCCGCTATTTCCTCCCTGGCTTCTTTTAACAGCCTGGGATATATTTCATCCGGGCCTGGTGATTTATCCACTTTCAAAGATGCTAATCCCCTTAATACTTCCTCCCTCACTATGTTTATCCCGTCCAATATTTCACACTCCTCCTCCTTAACTACAATCTCTGCATCGTCCCTCTCTCTGTGAAGACAGACGCAAAGTATTCATTAAGAACCAAACCCACATCTTCCACCTCCACACACAGGTTACCTTTTTGGTCTCTAATAGGCCCTACTCTTTCCTTAGTTATCCTCTTGCTCGTCATCAATAAAACATCTTTGGATTTTCCTTGATTTTACTTGCTCATAATTTTTCATGCCCTCTCTTTGTTTTCCTAATTTCCTTTTTTATTTTCACCCCTGCACTTTCTATACTCCTCTAAGCTTTCTGCAGTATTGAGCTCTTGGTTTCTGACATAAGCTTCCCTTTTTGGCCTTATCTTACTCTGTAGAATCATGGAAAGGTTACAGCACGGAAGGAGGCCATTCAGTCCATCGAGTCCGCACTGGCTCTATGCAAGAGCAATCCAGCTAGTCCCATTCCCCCACCCTATCCTCGTAGCCCTGCAGATTTTTTCCTTTCAAGTACTTATCCAGTTCTCTTTTCAAGGCCACAATTGAATCTGCCTCCACCACCCCCTCGGGCAGTGCATTCCAGATCCTAACTACTCACGGTATAAAAAAGTTTTTCCTCATGTCATCTTTGGTTCTTTTGCCAATCACCTTAAATCTATGCCCTCTGGTTCTTGACCCTTCCGCCAATAGGAACAGTTTCTCTCTATCTACTATGTCCAGACCGTTCATGATTTTGAACACCTCGATCAAATCTCCTCGCAACCGTCTCTGTTCCAAGGAGAACAACCCCAGCTTCTCTAGTCTATCCACATTACTAAAGTCCCTCATCGCTGGAATCATTCTAGTAAATCTCTTCTGCACCTTATCTAAGGCCTTCCCATCCTTCCTAAAGTGCGATGCCCAGAACTGGACCCAATAGTCCAGGTGTGGCCAAACCAGTGTTTTATAAAGGTTCATCATGATTTCCATAATTTGTACTCTATGCCTCTATTGATAAAGCCCAGGATTCCATCTGTTTTTCTAACTGCTTTCTCAACCTGCCCTGCTACCTTCAACGATTTGTGCACATTTACCCCCAGATCTCTCTGTTCCTGTATCCATTCTGGAGTTGTGCCCTCTAGTTTATATTGCCTCTCTTTGTTCTTCCTACTGAAATGTATCACTTTTTTTGCGTTAAATTTCATCTGCCACGTATCCGCCCATTCCACCAGCCTGTCTATATCCTCTTGAAGTCTATCACTATCCTCCTCACTGTTCACTACACTTCCAAGTTTTGTGTCATCTGCAAATTTTGAAATTGTACCCTGTATACCCAAGTCCAAGTCATTAATGTAGATCAAGAAAAGCAGGTTTTTTTTAAGGTCGAATTTATTTTAGTTAAGTTTAGTAAACAATCTGATAAATTGAGGCATGTCAGGGCAGCTCACACCCGTTGAATCCACGGCTTGTGCAATGTGGGAACTCCAGGATGCTTCCTGTGTCCTGGACAACCACAGGTGCAGGAAGTGTCGTTAGCTGGAGGAGGTCGAGCTCCGGGTCTCGGAGTTTGAGCAGTAGCTGGTGTCACTGCGGTGTATCTACGGGACTGAGAGCTCCGTGGATAGCACGTTTCAGGAGGTGGTCACCCCGCAGCTTAAGAGAGTGCAGGCAGAGAGGGACTGGGTGACCGCTAGACAGACCAGGTGGACCAGGCAGGTAGTGCAGGAGACCCTGAGGGCATCTCACTCTCTAACCAGTATTCAGTTCTGAATACTGGTGAGGGAGAGGGTTCCCCTGGGGAGTGCATCCAGAGCCAAGCCCACAGCACCATGGGTGGCTCAGCGGTACAAGGAGGGGGAGAAAGTTGAGGAGAGCGATAGTGATGGGGGATTCTATTGTTAGGGTAGCAGACGGGTGTTTCTGTGGCCGCAGACATCATTCCAGGATGGTATGTTGCCTTCCTGGTGCCAGGGTCAAGGATGTCACTGAGCGACTGCAGAACGTTCTGGGGGGAAAATGAAGAGCCAGAGGTCATGGTCCATATCAGTACCAGTGACATAGATAGAAAGAGGGATGAGGTCCTGCAGGCAGATTTTAAGGAGTTAGGAAAGAGATTAATAAGCAGGACCTCAAAGGTAGTAATCTCCTGATTACTCCCGGTACCACGTGCTAGTGTGTACAGAAATAGGAGGATAGAGCTGATGAAAGCATGGCTGGAGAGATGGTGCAGGAGGGAAGGCTTTAGATTGCTGGGGCATTGGGACCAGTTCTGGGGAAGGTGGGACCTGTACAGGTCAGACGGGCTGCACCTCAGTGGAGCTGGGACCAATGTCGTCTCGGGAGGTTCACTAGTGCTGTGGGGGAGTTTAAACTAATTTGGCAGGGGGATGGGCACCAGGATGTAGCATTGGAAAGGAGAAACAAGGTGCACAAAGGATTGGGAGAGACAGATAGCACTAGAATAAGAAATAGTACAATATTAGGTGGGATCAGACTGAGAGAGAGTGTAAGAAAGTCTAAGACTGATTTGCAGTGCCTGTGTGTAAACGCACAAAGCCTGGGAAACAAGGTTGGTGAGGTGCAGGTCCAAATAGCCACATGGGAATATGATGCTGTGGCGATAACGGAGACCTGGCTCAAAAAAGGGCAGGATTGGGTACTAAATATTCCTGGATACAAGGTGTTCAGGAAAGATAGGAGAGGGCATGGGAGTATTGATTAAGGAGAATATTACAGTGCTGGAGACAGAGGATGTCCTGGAGGGGCCAAGAACAGAATCTATTTGGTTAGAGTTAAGAAACAATAGAGGTGCCATTACACTACTGGGTGTATTCTACAGGCCACCAACTAGTGGGAAGGAGATAGAGGAGCAAATTTGCAGGGAAATTACAGAGAGGTACAAGAACTATAGGGTTGTGATAATGGGGGACTTCATCTATCCTAATATAGACCGGGATAGTAATAATGTAAAGGGCAAAGAGGGGGAGGAATTTTTGAAATGTGTTCAGGAGAACTTTCTTAACCAGTATGTTTCTGGCCCAATGAGGAAGGAGGCATTGCTGGACTTGGTTCTGGGGAATGAGGTGGGCCAAGTGGAGCAAGTGTCAGTGGGGGGGCATTTAGGGAACAGTGATCAAAGTATCATAAGGTTTAGAATAGCTAAAAGGACATGGACCACTCTAAAGTAAAAATACTCATTTGGAGGAGGGCCAATTTCATTGGGACGAGAGCCGATCTGGCCCGGGTAAATTGGAATCAATGATTGGCAGGCAAAACTGTAATTGAACAGTGGGCGGTCTTTAAAGAGGAGATGGTTCGGGTACAGTCTGGGTACATTCCCACGAGGGGTAAATGTAGAGCAACTAAAGCCAGAGCTCCCTGGATGACAAAAGAAATAGTGAGTAAGATGAAACAGAAAAAAGGGGCTTATGACAGATGTCAGGTTGGTAACACAAGTGAGAACCAGGCAGAATATAGAAAGTTCAGAGGGGAAGTGAAAAAGGAAATAAGAGGGGCAAAGAGAGAGTATGAGAATAGACTGGTGGCCAACATAAAAGGGAATCTAAAAGTATTCTATGGGCATATAAACAGTAAACGGGTAGCCATGATGTGGAGATGCCGGTGATGGACTGGGGTTGACAATTGTAAACAATTTTACAACACCAAGTTATAGTCCAGCAATTTTATTTTAAATTCACAAGCTTTCGGAGGTTACCTCCTTCCTCAGGTGAACGATGTGGAAATGAAATCCTCGAAATGAAATCGCATTTATAATTCACAGAACAATGCTTGGTGATTACAGACAGTTTTTTCAACTGCCCGTTGCCAAGGCAATCAGTGTGCAGACAGACAGGTGTTACCTGCCAGGTCTCAGAATATACAAATCACCAAAAAAAACAACAAACAAAAAAAAAACAGAGATAGAGAGGTAGAAACATAGAAAAGACAGCAACTGACCCGTTATATTAAAAACAGATAACATTTGTTCGCTGGTGGGGTAACGTGTAGCGTGACATGAACCCAAGATCCCGGTTGAGGCCGTCCTCATGGGTGCGGAACTTGGCTATCAATTTCTGCTCGACGATTTTGCGTTGTCGTGTGTCTCGAAGGCCGCCTTGGAGTACGCTTACCCGAAGGTCGGTGGATGAATGTCCATGACTGCTGAAGTGTTCCCCGACTGGGAGGGAACCCTCCTGTTTGGCGATTGTTGCGCGGTGTCCGTTCATCCGTTGTCGCAGCGTCTGCATGGTCTCGCCAATGTACCATGCTCTGGGGCATCCTTTCCTGCAACGTATGAGGTAGACAACGTTGGCCGAGTCACAGGAGTATGAACCATGCACCTGGTGGGTGGTGTCCTCTCGTGTGATGGTGGTATTTGTGTCGATGATCTGGCATGTCTTGCAGAGGTTACCGTGGCAGGGTTGTGTGGTGTCGTGGACGCTGTTCTCTTGAAAGCTAGGTAATTTGCTGCGAACGATGGTCTGTTTGAGGTTGGGTGGCTGTTTAAAGGCGAGTAGTGGAGGTGTGGGGATGGCCATAGCGAGGTGTTTGTCCTCATTGATGACATGTTGAAGGCTGCGGAGAACATGGCGTAGTTTCTCCGCTCCGGGGAAGTACTGGACGACAAAGGGTACTCTGTTGGTTGCGTCCCGTGTTAGTCTCCTGAGGAGGTCGATGCGATTTTTTGCTGTGGCCCGTCGGAACTGTCGATCGATGAGTCGAGCGTCATATCCCGTTCTTACTAGGACGTCTTTCAGCGTCTGTAGGTGTCCATCGCGTTCCTCCTCGTCTGAGCAGACCCTGTGTATTCGCAGGGCCTGTCCATAGGGGATGGCCTCTTTGACGTGGTTAGGGTGGAAGCTGGAAAAGTGGAGCATCGTGAGGTTGTCCGTGGGCTTGCGGTAGAGTGAGGTGCTGAGGTGCCCGTCTTTGATGGAGATTCGTGTGTCCAAGAAAGAAACTGATTCTGAGGAGTAGTCCATGGTGAGCTTGATGGTGGGATGGAACTTGTTGATGTTATCGTGTAGTCTCTTTAGTGATTCCTTGCCGTGGGTCCATAGAAAGAAAATGTCGTCGATGTATCTGGTGTATAGTGTTGGTTGGAGGTCTTGTGCAGTGAAGAAGTCCTGCTCGAACTTGTGCATGAAAATGTTGGCGTATTGGGGTGCGAATTTGGTCCCCATGGCTGTTCCGTGTGTTTGGGTAAAGAACTGGTTATCGAAGGTGAAGACATTGTGATCCAGGATGAAGCGGATGAGTTGTAGGATGGCTTCCGGAGATTGGCTGTTGTTGGTGTTGAGTATTGATGCTGTCGCAGCGATGCCGTCATCGTGGGGGATACTGGTGTATAGTGCCGAGACGTCCATCGTGGTGAGAAGTGTTCCTGGTTCAACTGGTCCGTGGGTACTGAGTTTTTGTAGGAAGTCTGTAGTGTCGCGACAGAAGCTGGGGGTTCCCTGTACGATGGGTTTCAGGATGCCCTCGATGTATCCAGAGAGGTTCTCTCACAGGGTTCCGTTGCCTGATACGATGGGACGTCCGGGTGTGTTGGCTTTGTGTATCTTTGGGGACCAAATTCGCACCCCAATACGCCAACATTTTCATGCACAAGTTCGAGCAGGACTTCTTCACTGCACAAGACCTCCAACCAACACTATACACCAGATACATCGACGACATTTTCTTTCTATGGACCCACGGCAAGGAATCACTAAAGAGACTACACGATAACATCAACAAGTTCCATCCCACCATCAAGCTCACCATGGACTACTCCTCAGAATCAGTTTCTTTCTTGGACACACGAATCTCCATCAAAGACGGGCACCTCAGCACCTCACTCTACCGCAAGCCCACGGACAACCTCACGATGCTCCACTTTTCCAGCTTCCACCCTAACCACGTCAAAGAGGCCATCCCCTATGGACAGGCCCTGCGAATACACAGGGTCTGCTCAGACGAGGAGGAACGCGATGGACACCTACAGACGCTGAAAGACGCCCTAGTAAGAACGGGATATGACGCTCGACTCATCGATCGACAGTTCCGACGGGCCACAGCAAAAAATCGCATCGACCTCCTCAGGAGACTAACACGGGACGCAACCAACAGAGTACCCTTTGTCGTCCAGTACTTCCCCGGAGCGGAGAAACTACGCCATGTTCTCCGCAGCCTTCAACATGTCATCAATGAGGACAAACACCTCGCTATGGCCATCCCCACACCTCCACTACTCGCCTTTAAACAGCCACCCAACCTCAAACAGACCATCGTTCGCAGCAAATTACCTAGCTTTCAAGAGAACAGCGTCCACGACACCACACAACCCTGCCACGGTAACCTCTGCAAGACATGCCAGATCATCGACACAAATACCACCATCACACGAGAGGACACCACCCACCAGGTGCATGGTTCATACTCCTGTGACTCGGCCAACGTTGTCTACCTCATACGTTGCAGGAAAGGATGCCCCAGAGCATGGTACATTGGCGAGACCATGCAGACACTGCGACAACGGATGAACGGACACCGCGCAACAATCGCCAAACAGGAGGGTTCCCTCCCAGTCGGGGAACACTTCAGCAGTCATGGACATTCATCTACCGACCTTCGGGTAAGCGTACTCCAAGGCGGCCTTCGAGACACACGACAACGCAAAATCGTCGAGCAGAAATTGATAGCCAAGTTCTGCACCCATGAGGACGGCCTCAACCGGGATCTTGGGTTCATGTCACGCTACACGTTACCCCACCAGCGAACAAATGTTATCTGTTTTTAATATAACGGGTCAGTTGCTGTCTTTTCTATGTTTCTACCTCTCTATCTCTTTTTTGTTTGTTGTTTTTTTTGGTGATTTGTATATTCTGAGACCTGGCAGGTAACACCTGTCTGTCTGCACACTGATTGCCTTGGCAACGGGCAGTTGAAAAAACTGTCTGTAATCACCAAGCATTGTTCTGTGAATTATAAATGCGATTTCATTTCGAGGATTTCATTTCCACATCGTTCACCTGAGGAAGGAGGTAACCTCCGAAAGCTTGTGAATTTAAAATAAAATTGCTGGACTATAACTTGGTGTTGTAAAATTGTTTACAATAGTAAACGGGTAGTAAGAGTAAGGGTGGGGCTGATCAGAGATCTACTCATGGAGGCAGAGGGCGTGGCTGAGGTACTAAATGAGTACTTTGCATCTGTCTTTACCAAGGAAGAAGATGCTGCCAGAGTTTCTGTAAAGGAAGATATAGTTGAGATACTGGATGGGCTAAAAATTGATAAAGAGGAGGTATTCGAAAGACTAGCTGTATTAAAGTAGATAAGTCACCCCGGTCTGGATGGGATGTATCCTGAGTTGCGGAGGGAAGTAAGGGTGGAAATTGCGGAGGTACTGGCCATAATCTTCCAAACATCCTTAGATACGGGGGTGGTGCCAGAGGACTGGAGAATTGCAAATGTTACACCCTTCATAGAGTTTTTTGATGAGGTAACAGGGAGGGTCGATGAGGGCAATGCGGTTGATGTGGTGTATATGGACTTTCAAAAGGCATTTGATAAAGTGCCGCATAATCGGCTTATCAACATTGAAGCCCATGGATTAAAGGGGGCAGTGTCAGCATGGATACAAAATTGGCTAAGTGACAGGAAACAGCGAGTAGTGGTGAATGGTTGTTTTTCGGACTGGAGGGAGGTGTACAGTGGTGTTCCCCAGGGGTCGGTGCTGGGACCACTGCTTTTCTTGATATATATTAATGACTTGGACTTGGGTGTACAGGGCACAATTTCCAAATTTGCAGATGACACAAAACTTGGAAGTGTAGTGAACAGTGAGAAGGATAGTGATAGACTTCAAGAGGATATAGACAGGCTGGTGGAATGGGCGGACACACGGCAGATGAAATTTAACGCAGAAAAATGCAAAGTGATACATTTTGGTAGGAAGAATGAGGAGAGGAAATTTAAACTGAAGAGCATAATTCTAAAAGGGGTACAGGAACAGAGAGATCTGGGGGTATATGCGCACAAATTGTTGAAAGTGGCAGGGCAGGTTGAGAAAGCAGTTTAAAGAAAGAGGGGATCCTGGGCTTTATTAATAGATGTGGAGATGCCGGTGATGGACTGGGGTTGACAATTGTAAACAATTTTACAACACCAAGTTATAGTCCAGCAATTTTATTTGAAATTCACAAGCTTTCGGAGGCTTCCTCCTTCCTCAGGTGAATGTTGTGGAATTTCATTTCATTTCCACAACATTCACCTGAGGAAGGAGGAAGCCTCCGAAAGCTTGTGAATTTCAAATAAAATTGCTGGACTATAACTTGGTGTTGTAAAATTGTTTACAATTTATTAATAGAGGCATAGAGTACAAAAGTATGAAAGTCATGATGAACCTTTTTAAAACACTGGTTCGACCACAACTGGAGTATTGTGTGCAATACTTGGCACCGCATTTAGGAAAGATGTGAAGGCCTTAGAGAGGGTGTGGAAAATATTTATTAAAATGGTTCCAGGGATGAGGAACTTTCGTTACATGAATAGACTGGAGAAGCTGGGTTTGTTCTTCTTGGAACAGAGAAGATTGAGAGGAGATTTGATAGAGATATTTAAAATCATGAAGGTTCTAGACAGAGTAGATAGAGAGAAACTGTTCCCATTGGTGGAAGGGTCAAGGACCAGAGGACATAGATTTAAGGTGATTGGCAAAAGAACCAAAGGTGACATGTGGAAAAACTTTTTTTACCCAGCGAGCGGTTGTGATCTGGAATGCACTGCCTGAGGGGGTGGTGGAGGCAGATTCAATCATGGCTTTCAAAAGGGAACTGGATAAATACTTTAAAGGAAAAAATTTGCAGGGCTACAGGGCTAGGGCAGGGGGAGTGGGATTAGCTGGATTGCTCTTGCATAGGCTCAATGGGCTGAATGGCCTCCTTCCATGCTGTAACCTTTCTATGATTGTAGGTGTCATGTTGCTTACAGTAATAATTGAAAAGCAGACCGAAGATCATGATTACCACAGCAAGTCTTTCTCCAATTTGTAACAACATTGCTGTGAAGATTGGAGCCTGCGAGTCCCAGTCCTCGAGTTGAATTTTAAGTATCAATAGTTGCTGTTAAACTTCAAACTTAATGTTACAAAGATTCTAGACCAAAGATCCTCAGATGGCTCGGCAGGTTTATTCAATATGCTTCTGATCCATTCAGAGCAGGAAGGGCCTAGGTTCAATTCCTGGTCTCTGCTGCATTGGCTGATCGCAGCTATTCCTGGATGGAAAACACTGTCAGTAGCGTGTGGTGTGTGCGCGCGTGTTTGGTGCCTGTGTGCGTGCTCGTTTGGTATGTTGTGTGCGAAGGGGGTGCCCGTGTGTGTGTGTGTGTGTGTGTGTGTGTGTGTGTGTGTGTGTGAAGCTCAGAGAGAATTGGCTGGACTATGATGGCCCCATGGTTGTGTAACTTACCGACTCTTATTGCCAATCCTCTTGCATGAATACTAGCCGCTCAGACAATATACTGGAGGGCCCTTACGAACCAAACATCTCATCCAGCCCTCTACATGTTTCTGCAGCAAAGTTGTGGAGAGAAAAATAGTTGAGAAACAATACTGCAGCCCACGGGTGAGTTTAACCTCCCCCCCCTCACTTCCCCTGGCAATAACCTTTGGATGACTTAGTAACCAATGTGCTGCACTTTGCAGAATCGGAAATGAAGGGACAATCTAAACCATTGCTAGACAGCTTAACCCTGCAGTGGAAATGTGAACATCTGATCAGTTCAATTGAATTGAAATCTCCCATCAAAATCGCAGAACCAAAAATGTGAAGTTTAGAATGGGGCGGTTCTCCTCGGCCAGGATAAGAGTTGAATATTCCAGCTGGCAGTGTGAGTGGGGTGCGCCAACTCCAGTTGGACGTATTCCTGGAGGTTTCATCACATGACCTCCTGCCTCCAACCACCCCGCCCGGCCAAACAGCCTTTTTTCCCCCATCTCCAATATTTTTATAACTAAGAAACAAAAGTGTTCAAAGAAAATGAAAAGACACAATTTATTTTTAACGCCCTGTGATTTTTCTCCCGAGTGTTGCTCGCAGCAGTGTCCAGACGATTAATCTTCAATTCCTGGAGACTCCAGGACAATCCCTGGAGGGTTGTGAGAGAGTTCCTCCAGTGCCTTATGGGGAAAAGCACTGTCTGCTGTTGTATTAAACACCAGAAGGCCCCAGGCCTGATTCCGGGTTTGTGCTGAATTGGCTGTCAGGGCACCAATGCAGAGCTATAGTTGACTGGAGCTCCCTTGGTTAAAGAGGGGAAAATCGGCCAGGATTCCCACTCCTGATCATGATCCGTTGTGGGCAGGATTGGACTCGGCTGTGATGCCCTCTGTAGTCAAATACCTGATAACACTCCCACGTGAAGAATGACCCCCTTGGACAAGGTACTGGAGGGCAGCCAGGGCTGGTGGAACAGTAACCAGTGGAGAGAAGGGAACAAAAGGAATAAAGAAATGATTTGGATATGTTGGTTGACCAGATGTTGAAGGTGTCACCACATTGTATGATGGCACTTAATATTGACAATCGGCATTTATAAAGCATCTTAAACATCGAAAAACATCCCAAGGCAATTTGAACTCTCAGCCTCTGGATTGCTCGTTCTGTACTGTAACCACGAGGCATCCTGATAGAAACAAATGTAGCAGCTATTTTAGGCACAGCAATATTCCCACAAACAGCAATGAGACGAATGACCAATTCATTTGTTTATTTTGTTGCGGGAAACAGTGTTGGTCACCATACCTCTCCAGCCTCCTTCGAATATTGGCCACAGGATCTTTTACACCCAGCTGAACAGACAGACGGGGTCTCAATTTAACTTCAGATCTGAAAGACGACACCTCCAACAATGCAGCGCTCCCTCAGTACCCCACTGGAGTCGCAGCCTTGTTCTTTGTGTTCAGGAGTGAGGCTTGAATGCACAATCTCATGACTATGGGGCGGGAGTGCTACCAACTGAGCCAAGTTTACAGTAGGGAAAGGAGGAAAGAAAATTACATGAAGAGAAAAGGAGTGGGGGAGAAGGGAAGATAAAGTTCCAGCGAGTGATTGTAAATATAAACAGAGCAAGTGTGAGCTTGGTCACTTGGTAGCACTCCTGCCAGAGTCAGAAGATCATGGGTTCAAGACCCACTCCAGGATTTGAGTACTTAATCCAGGCTGGGACTTCAGTGCAGTGCTGAGGGAGTGCTGCATTGTCCTCCCTAATGTATTTAGTGTGTGATAGCTAGTGGTAGCAGTACCCCAGGTTGGAATGATACAGCACAGAAGGAGGCCATTCGGCCCATCGTACCTGTGCCAGAAATAGCAGGCGGTTTGGTCAGTTGCGTCTCTCTGGATCAGCTTGAAACACCAACCTTCTAGTTAACAGCCGACCGCACTGACCCATTGCGCCGCAGAGGTTATCCAAACCACCAGTAACGGGCTTTGGAAGATTCCTGGGAGAAGGTCACTTGCTCGCCCTTGTTAACAGGGAATAAGGTGTGGAAGATAGGAACAGGAGGAGGCCATTCAGCCCCTCGAGCCTGTACTGCCATTCAATGAGATCATGGCTGATCTGTGACCTAACTCCATAGGGGTACGGTAGCATAGTAGTTATGTTACTGGACTAGTAATCCAGAGGCCTGGACGAATAATCCGGAGTCATGAGTTCAAATCCCGCCACGGCAGCTGGGGCATTTAAATTCAAATCATTAAATTCAATTAATTAAATAAAATCTGGAATTAAAATACTAGTAATCAGTAATGGTGGCCATGAAACCCATTTGGTTCACTAATCTTCTTTAGGGAAGGAAGCCTGCCGTCCTTACCCGGTCTGGCCGATATGTGACTCCAGACCCACAGCAATGTGGTTGATTCTTAATTGCCCTCTGAAATGGCCTAGCAAGCCACTTAGTTGTAAAATCTCGCTAAAAAAAGTCACAATAGAATAAAACCGGACGACAAAGGCAAATCAAGCCCAGTCGACCCTGCAAAGTCCTCCTCACTAACATCTGGGGACTTGTGCCAAAATTGGGAGAACTGTCCCACAGACTAGTCAAGCAACAGCCTGACATAGCCATACTCACAGAATCATACCTTTCAGCCAACGTCCCAGACTCTTCCATCACCATCCCTGGGTATGTCCTGTCCCACCGGCAGGACAGACACACCAGAGGTGGCGGTACAGTGATATACAGTCAGGAGGGAGTGGCCCTGGGAGTCCTCAACATTGACTCTGGACCCCATGAAATCTCATGGCATCAGGTCAAACATGGGCAAGGAAACCTCCTGCTGATTACCACCTACCGCCCTCCCTCAGCTGATTAATCAGTCCTCCTCCATGTTGAACACCACTTGGAGGAAGCACTGAGGGTAGCAAGGGCACAGAATGTACTCTGGGTGGGGGACTTCAATGTCCATCACCACGACTGACGGAGCTGGCCGAGTCCTGAAGGACATAGCTGCCAGACTGGGCCTGCGGCAGGTGGTGAGCGAACCAACACGAGGGAAGAACCGACTTGACCTCGTCCTCACCAATCTACCTGTCACAGATGCATCTGTCCACGACAGCATTGGTAGGAGTGGAGACGAAATCCTGCCTTCGCACTGAGGACACCATCCAACGTGTTGTGTGACACTACCACCGTGCTAAATGGGATAGATTCAGAACAGATCTCGCAGCTCAAAACTGGGCAACCATGAGGCGCTGTGGGCCATCAGCAGCAGCAGAATTGTATTCCAGCACAATCTGTAACCTCATGGCCTGGCATATTCCTCACTCTACCATTACCAACAAGCCAGGGGATCAACCCTGGTTCAATGAGGAGTGTAGAAGAGCATGCCAGGAGCAGCACCAGGCGTACCTAAAAATGAGGTGCCAACCTGGTGAAGCTACAACTCAGGACCACATGCATGTTAAACAGCGGAAGCAACATGCTATAGACAGAGCGAAGCGATTCCACAACCAACGGATCAGATCAAAGCTCTGCAGTCCTGCCACATCCTGTCGTGAATGGTGGTGGACAATTAAACAACTGACGGGAGGAGGAGGCTCTGTAAACATCCCCTTCCTCAACGATGGTGGAGTCCAGCACGTGAGCGCAAAAGACAAGGCTGAAGCGTTTGCAACCATCTTCAGCCAGAAGTGCCGAGTGGATGATCCATCTCGGCCTCCTCCCGATATCCCCACCATCACAGAAGCCAGTCTTCAGCCAATTCGATTCACTCCACGTGATATCAAGAAATGGCTGAGTGCACTGGATACAGCAAAGGCTATGGGCCCCGACAACGCCCCGGCTGTATTGCTGAAGACTTGTGCTCCAGAACTAGCCGCGCCTCTAGCCAAGCTGTTCCAGCACAGCTACAACACTGGCATCTACCCGACAATGTGGAAAATTGCCCAGGTATGTCCTGTCCACAAAAAGCAGGACAAATCCAATCCAGCCAATTACCGCCCCATCAGTCTACTCTCAATCATCAACAAAGTGATGGAAGGTGTCGTCGACAGTGCTATCAAGTGGCACTCACTGACCAATAACCTGCTCACCGATGCTCAGTTTGGGTTCCGCCAGGACCACTCGGCTCCAGACCTCATTACAGCCTTGGTCCAAACATGGACAAAAGATCTGAATTGCAGAGGTGAGGTGAGAGTGACTGCCCTTGACATCAAGGCAGCATTTGGCCAAGTGTGGCATCAAGGAGCCCGAGTAAAATTGAAGTCAGTGGGAATCAGGGGGAAAACTCTCCAGTGGCTGGAGTCATACCTAGCACAAAGGAAGATGGTAGTGGTTGTTGGAGGCCAATCATCTCAGCCCCAGGACATTGCTGCAGGAGTTCCTCAGGGCAGTGTCCTAGGCCCAACCATCTTCAGCTACTTCATCAATGACCTTCCCTCCATCATAAGGTCAGAAATGGGGATGTTCGCTGATGATTGTAGTGTTCAGTTCTATTCGCAACCCCTCAAATAATGAAGCAGTCCGAGCCTGCATGCAGCAAGACCTGGATAACATCCAGGCTTGGGCTGATAAGTGGCAAGTCACATTCGCGCCAGACAAGTGCCAGGCAATGACCATCTCCAACAAGAGAGAGTCTAACCACCTCCCGTTGACATTCAACGGCATTACCATCGCCGAATCCCCCACCATCAACATCCTGGGGGTCACCATTGACCAGAAACTTAACTGGACCAGCCATATAAATACTGTGGCTACAAGAGCAGATCAGAAGCTGGGTATTCTTTGACGAGTGACTCACCTCCTGACTCCCCAAAGCCTTTCCACCATCTGCAAGGCACAAGTCAGGAGTGTGATGGAATACTCTCCACTTGCCTGGATGAGTGCAGCTCCAACAACAATCAAGAAGCTTGACACCATCCAGGACAAAGCAGCCCGTTTGATTGGCACCTGATCCACCACCCTAAACATTCACTCCCTTCACCACTGGCGCACTGTGGCTGCAGTGTGCACCATCCACAGGATGCACTGCAGCAACTTGCCAAGGCTTCTTCGACAGCACCTCCCAAACCCGCGACCTCTACCACCGAGAAGGACAAGAGCAGCAGGCGCATGGGAACAACACCACCTGCACGTTCCCCTCCAAGTCACACACCATCCCGACTTGGAAATATATCGCCGTTCCTTCATCGTCGCTGGGTCAAAATCCTGGAACTCCCTTCCTAACAGCACTGTGGGAGAACCTTCACCACACGGACTGCAGCGGTTCAAGAAGGCGGCTCACCACCACCTTCTCAAGGGCAATTAGGGATGGGCAATAAATGCCGGCCTCGCCAGTGACGCCCACATCCCATGAATGAATTTTTTTAAAAAAGCCCCATATCCCTTAATACCTTTGGCTAACAAAAGTCTATCAATCTCAGATTTAAAATTAACAATTCAGTTTGCATCAAATGTCATTTATGGAAGAGAGTTCCAAACTTCTACCACCCTTTGTGTGTAGAAATGTTTGTATAATCTCTCCTCGTAATTTAATCCTTGGAGTTCAGGTATCATTCTAGTAAATCTACGCTGCACTCCGTCCAAGGCCAATATGTCCTTCCGAAGGTGCGGTGCCCAGAATTGAACACAGAACTCCAGGTGCGGTCTAACCAGGGTTTTGTATAACTGCAGCATAACTTCTGCCCCCTTGTATTCTAGTCCTTTAGTCTTTTTGATTATTTTCTGTACCTGTCCATGACATTTTAATGATCTATGTACATGGACCCCTAAGTCTATTTGAACCTCCACTGTTTCGACCTTTTCACCATTTAGAAAGTACTCTGTTCTATCCTTTTTAGGATGATCTCACATTGAAATCCATTTTTCACAGTTTTGCCCATTCACTTAATCTATTAATATCTCTCTGTGATTTTATGTTTCCATCTACACTGCTTACAATGCTGCTTATCTTTGTGTCATTGGCAAATTTGGATATGTGGCTCTCTATCCCACCATCTAAGTCGTTAATAAATACGGTGAATAGTTGAGGCCACAACACAGATCCCTGTGGGACACCACTAGTCACATCCTGACAATTTGAGTACCTGCCCATTATCCCTACTCTCTGCCTCCTGCCGCTCAGCCAATTTCCTAACCAGGTCAATAATTTGCCCTCAATTCCATGAGCTTCAACTTTAGCTAACAGTCTGCTATGCAAGACTTTATTGAATGCCTCCTGGAGGGCCACATTAAAAAAAATCCATCGACATTCCCCTGTCCACTAGTTTAGTCACCTCTTCGAAGAAAGATGGGCCGAATGGCCGCCTGCTGTGCTTGTATGATTCGAAACTGGGGTACTGCTGCTACCAGCTGTCACACACTAAGAAGAACAGAAAATTGTGTTACAATGGGGTAAAGTATTAGAGGCCAGAGGAGTGTTAGAGAGCGAGCATCACTTTCAACCACTTTCTTTTCCAGGTAAAAAGACTCACGATCTGGGAGAGTACGACCCGCTCAGGCAGGCTGACAGTGACGACAGCGAGGACGATGCCAATCTCAACTACCAGAAAAATGGGAACGTCCAGACTGAGGCGAACAGGGAAGCGGCTCGTGACGGAGACCCGGACTCTGCGGTCGAGATGCACACGTTGAAGGTGAAACAACGCAGGCTCGATGAAGCCAGCTCAACGGAGGTCCACGCGACTGAGGTGTCGGACGAGTTTACCATTCAAGCCAGATCTTCGGTCCTCCCCTGCCTGCGGACAGCTGCCTTCCTCCTCACTCTTGCTTTGACCATGGTCCTGGTCCTGGTCTGTGCTTTCTTCATCCCGTGTCCGAGGAGCCGGCCACTGAGGACGTCATGGAACAGGAGCCTTGGCCAAGCAGCTGGTAAGCAGCACTGAGATGGTGGAAAAGCAACGGCAGCCATACTTTGTGTGTTAGCGTGATGGGGGGTCGGAGGGGAGGAGCAAGCCTCGCATTCCCAGTGCACTGTGCTGCAGAGTGGGGAACAAGGACTGGTGAGCCCAGCCAGGGTGAAGTGCTGACCTTGGCCATGGGGAGGTGCTGAGTGTAGGCCAGGCACCTCAATCCAATCTTCAGCACCGTCTAGTGACAGACTGCACGATTACATGAGCTGAGGCCAGGCTGCACACTGTCCAGTTTGGTGGGGGAGTGAAAGGAAAATGCACTGGAATTTTGACCGAGTGGTGGTGCTTCTTTGTAACTTGCTTTATATTTTCTCCCTTCTCCTCTTCCTGCTGCCTCCGAGCCACGACCTGTACCTTGGTGTTGGGGGTGCAGGGAGTCAAGGGGACAGGTACCACTCAATCTGTGACTACCACTAATGCCAGCTGGTAGGAGATGGGGAGGATGGCCTGGGAATGCAAGCCCTGCAATTTATCGCCTCTATGGCGAACCGCCCGGCTCTCAGCGTCTCCCAATTTAAGAATTGTTATAAATGACAGGCTTCACAAGATGTATTTCTTGTGTTCAGTGCCAAGGACTATTCCTTAAAGTGAGCTCTCCCTCCCTACAAACTGAAATGTGCCATTAAGTGCACGATACATGGTAACATAGCGTTGCCTGGATGGTTAAACCTCTTTGTTATTTAACTGTACTCACTGGAATTGACACAAGCCCTCATGGTCCCCTGGCTTTCAGACCATCGCTTGATCAGACCGTGTGATTGAGGCTAGGAACTACGAATCAGATTTATTAAAGTTAAAATTAAACAATAGCAGAAATGAAATGCAGCGGATTTCATTGGATTACAGAACTTTTAACTTGCATCTCATCGGCTACAAAAGTAATAAAATGTCCAACAACCCCCATTGATACAGCGTCTTTAACGTAGTGTAAGGGGTTTTGTTTCAGGGGCTTATCGCAGGTCAGCCAGTTATGTTTTCCTGAGCTGCCCTGCCCGCTGTGCAGTTTCGAATCGCTTTCCCCTTCCTGATTCTGAGCTTAGGACTTATCAAGTGGTAATAAGGACAGAAGAACAGACCAGTGGATTGGTGCAAGGAAAATCAATGTTTATTAATAAGAAAACTAAAACTACAAGGTAAACAGTATTATACAGAAGATAAAAGGAATCGGGACCAATGTCCTCGGGGGGTGTTTGCTAGTGCTGGGGAAGGTTTAAACTAGAGTGGCAGGGGGATGGGAACCTGAGCGGGGAGTCAGAAGAGAATAAAGTTGAGAGCAGCAAGAGAGGGGAAGACCCAGGGGAAATCTACAATACAAATAGTACAAACAGTTGTTCAAGAACAAGTGAAAGGGAAAAGCGTAGAGCAGCGGAAAGAAAGTGTACTTTAGGCACGACAGATAAAATAAAAACTAGAAGGCGTAAGGCGACTAACCCAGCATCAAAGCTGTGGCAGGGAGTTGGAAACCTGAGCAGGGAGACAGAGGAAAGCGAGTCAGGAAGGGACAGAAGGTATGGAGTAAAAGGTAAAGTGTTAAAAAAGGAAAAAGCAGGAACTAAGTGTCACAAAACATATTTGAAAGTTCTTTATCTGAATGCACGTAGCATTCGTAACAAAATGGACGAGTTAACGGCACAAATAACTACGTATGGGTATGATTTTGTGGCCATTACAGAAACATGGCTGCAGGGTGACAACAACTGGGAATGAAATATGCCAGGATATTTAACAATAAGGAAGGACAGGCAGGAAGGAAGGGGAGGTGGGGTGGCTATGTTAATAAAGGAAGGAATCACTGTAATACAGAGAAATGATAGTGGGACAAAGGATCAGGATAATGAAACAGTTTGGGTAGAGATAAGGAATAATATGGGGAAAAAAACACTCGTGGGCGTAGTATATAGGCCTCCTAATAGTTGCAACTCTGCTGGAAGAAGTATTAATCAGGAAATAGTCGGGGCATGTAATAAGGGAACAGCTATAATTATGGGGGATTTTAATTATCATATTAACTGGACAAATCAAATTGGGCAGGGCAGCCTTGAGGAAGAGTTTATTGAGTGTATTAGGGATGGATTTCTTGAGCAGTATGTAACTGAACCTACAAGGGGGCAAGCAACCTTGGACCTGGTCCTGTGTAATGAGCCAGGATTAATTAATAATGTCCTAGTTAAGGATCCCCTTGGAATGAGTGACCATAACATGGATACATTCCATATCCAATTAGAGGGTGAGAAGGTTGGTTCTCAAACAAGCGTACTGAGCTTGAAAAAAGGAGACTATGATGGTATGAGAGCGGAATTGATTAAAGTGGACTGGGAAAATAGATTAAAGGGTAAGATGGTACATGAGCAGTGGTGTTCATTTAAGGAGTTATTTTACAACTTTCAAAAAAAAAATATTCCACTGAGGAAAGCAGGGTGTAAAAGAAATGAACAGCCATCCGTGGCTAAGTAAAGAAATTAAGGATAGTATCCGACTAAAAACAAGGACATATAAGGTAGCCAAACTTAGTGGGAGGATAGAAGATTGGGAAGTCTTCAAAAGACAGCAAAAAGTAACTGAAGGATTGATTAAGAAAGGGAAGATAGATTATGAAAATAAATTAGCAAAAAATATAAAAACAGATAGCAAGAGTTTCTACAGTTATATAAAAAGAGAAAGGGTGGCTAAGGCAAACGTCGGTCCCTTAGAGGATGAGACCGGGAAATTAATGGTGGGAAACATGGAGATGGAAAAAATGCTGAACAAATATTTTGTTTCAGTCTTTACGGTAGCGGACACTAAGAATATCCCAACACTGGACAAACAGGGGGCTCTCGGGGGGGAGGAGTTAAATACGATTAAAATCACTAAGGAATTGGTACTCAGTAAATGAATGGGACTCAAGGCAGATAAATCCCCTGGACCTGATGGCTTACATCCTAGGGTCTTGAAGGAAGTGGCAGTAGGGATTGTGGATGCTTTGGTAATAATTTTCCAAAATTCTCTGGACTCGGCAAAGGTCCCAGCAGATTGGAAAACTGCTAATGTAACACCCTTATTTAAAAAGGGTAGTAGGCAGAAGGCTGGAAATTATAGACCAGTTAGCCTAACATCTGTGGTGGGTAAAATTTTGGAGTCTATTATTAAGGAGACAGTAATGGAACATTTGGATAAACATAATTTAATAGGACAAAGTCAGCGTGGCTTTACGAAGGGGAAGTCATGTCTGACAAATTTGCTTGAGTTCTTTGAGGACATAACGTACAGGGTGGATAAAGGGGAACCAGTGGACATAGTGTATTTAGACTTCCAGAAGGCATTCGACAAGGTGCCACATAAAAGATTATTGCTCAAGATAAAGAATCACTGGATTGGGGGTAATATTCTGGCATGGGTGGAGGATTGGTTATCTAACAGGAAGCAGAGAGTTGGGATAAATGGTTCATTCCCGGACTGGCAACCAGTAGCCAGTGGTGTTCCGCAGGGGTCGGTGCTGGGTCCCCAACTCTTTACAATCTATATTAACGATTTGGAGGAGGGGACCGAGTGTAACATATCAAAGTTTACAGATGATACAAAGATGAGAGGGAAAGTAGAGAGTGAGGAGGACATAAAAAACATACAAGGGGATATAGACAGGCTGGGTGAGTGGGCGGAGATTTGGCAGATGCAATACAATATTGGAAAATGTGAGGTTATGCACTTTGGCAGGAAAAATCAGAGAGCAAGTTATTATCTTAATGGCGAGAAACTGGAAAGTACTGCAGTACAAAGGGATCTGGGGGTCCTAGTGCAAGAAAATCAAAAAGTTAGTTTGCAGGTGCAGCAGGTGATCAAGAAGGCCAACAGAATGTTGGCTTTTATTGTTTGGGGGATAGAATATAAAAACAGGGAGGTATTGCTGCAGTTATATAAGGTATTGGTGAGACCGCACCTGGAATACTGCATACAGTTTTGGTCTCCATACTTAAGAAAAGACATACTTGCTCTCGAGGAGGTACAAAGAAGGTTCACTCGGTTAATCCCGGGGATGAGGGGGTGGACATATGAGGAAAGATTGAGTAGATTGGGACTCTACTCATTGGAGTTCAGAAGAATGAGAGGCGATCTTATTGAAACCTATAAGATTGTGAAGGGGCTTGATCGGGTGGATGCGGTAAGGATGCTCCCAAGGATGGGTGAAACTAGAACTAGGGGGCATAATCTTAGAATCAGGGGCTGCTCTTTCAAAACTGAGATGAGGAGAAACTTCTTCACTCAGAGGGTAGTAGGTCTGTGGAATTTGCTGCCCCAGGAAGCTGTGGAAGCTGCATCATTAAATAAATTTAAAACAGAAATAGACAGTTTCCTAGAAGTAAAGGGAATTAGGGGTTATGGGGAGCGGGCAGAAAATTGGACATGAATTTAGATTTGAGGTTAGGATCAGATCAGCCATGATTTTATTGAATGGCGGAGCAGGCTTGAGGGGCCGATTGGCCTACTCCTGCTCCTATTTCTTATGTTCTTATGCTATGGATGCAATAGTCTTACACTTAACGGGATGGAAGAAACGGACACATCGAGGGAAAATTCTAAAATCACAATTTTAGCAATACCCCTTCAACTCCCACCCTCACACCTCGCTAGGTTGTCTTGTGGCAGCCAGAAAAAAAATAATGTTCACTATGAAACAGATGAAAAGGCCTGGCCCCTGTGTCCTGCTGCTGCCTTCGACATGTGGTTGCGATGTTTAATGGACAGCCTTCCTTCTTGGTTGCTAGCAGGCAGACAGGACACTGGGCCAAGGCGAAGAGAAAGAGAGAGAGGTTCTGGGATGCCCCCAGTTATACCCTCCCGGTAATGGGTTAATTTTGTGCCTCATCAGTTTGCCCCATTGTCCGATTTGGGCGTGAAAACGTGAGACAAAAGGGGTCCCGATCTTGGCCCATTCTCATTAATGGCCGGTTCCTGTACTGATCTGTTCCATAACTGCTTTCCATTGTTCCGAGTGTTCCTTGATGGGCTATCTTTAGTCCTGGGATTACTCCTGCTCGAATTTTGATGTATCGGCCGGCAGCGTTGATGGCTTGCCTCAGGGCGTGAATGCAACTGCATTGTTCAAAGAGAATCCAATTTCAAATGCTGCCGGCCTTTGGCCGCAGCCATTTTGAAAGACCCTGGATTTTTTTAAAACACAGTCACACCAGGGTTTCTTTAATAACTCCAATAAATCTTCGGGGTGGGGGGACATGTGAAATTTTGCAAATCCCTTCAGTAGTGAAACGTCCCTCGATGCTTCACAGGAGTGTAACCAGACAAAATTAATCAGACAAAATTTGACACCAAGCCACATAAGGAGATATTAGGACAGGTGACCAAAAGCTTGGTTTTAATGAGTGTCCTAAAGGAGGAGAGAGAGAGAGGTAGAAATGCAGAGAGCCTTCGGGAGGGAATTCCAGAGCTTAGGGCCCAGGCAACTGAAGGCACGGCCGCCAATGGTGGAGCGAAGAAAATCGGGGACGCGTAAAAGGCCAGAATTGGAGGAGCGCAGAGATCTCGGAGGGTTGTAGGGCTGGAGGAGGTTACAGAGATAGGGAGGGGCGAGGCCACGAAGGGATTTGAAAACAAGGATGAGAATTTTAAAATCGACCAATGTCCACACCCCAAATCTCTCGGTGTGGTTCGTTCTGCCCTCACGGACTCTTCGTGTCCAGCTCCACATGAGCAGTGGAACGAGACGTGCTGCCGGCCGGTGTCACACATACCTGCCAAACCCTTTGAAGTTCAGTTTGGTATTTTCCACCGTTCTGTCAATCATCCACAAGATTTAAAACACAGAAGTAGTCTGTTGTTATGGAAGTGCACTGCCTGGTGTGGCGGCAGACATGAAATAGATACCAGACACAGTGGGGGTAATTTTAACCCCCAAGAACGGGTGGGTGGGAGGTTAAAATAATAACTTTTTGGAACGGGACCGCTTCCCGGCTCTAACGCACCCACTTCCAGGTTTAACCAAGCCGTGTTTGGATGCGTGCGCATAACTGACACCAGGAAGTCCCGCCCCCACTTGAAGCTGATACTTAAAGGGGCAATGTACCTCATTGAAATAGTTGAGGTACTTAAGTTTTTGTGTATTATAAAAGTAAAATAAGTTTAACCTTACCTATCTGGGTTTCCCTTCGCTTCCCAACCATGACAGGTGAAAGCAGGGGGGAAGGGCCGGATCCATGAGGTGAGTGAGGGCCTTTATTGCACTGCTTGTGGGCCCAGAGGAGCAAGAGTGCTTCATCCAGGCTCAACAAGCTCACCTGGCCGACAGGACCCCGCGATTGGCCAACCCCTCCCCCCACCTCGATCCCCGATTCTGGATCCCCCCCGATCCCCATGCTGGTTGGATCCCCCTGATGTTGGAAACTCGGAAGCAGATTGTGACGCGCTCATTTGGCTTCTGAGTTCTCTGCGCGAACATCTGGGCGGGTTGGGTTCCCGGCTCCAAGTTAAAATCATGCCCAATGACACTGAGTGGCGATATACCTTTTGACTGAAATGAACATTCACAGAACTCTTGGGGCGGGCAATAAATGCCGGCCTTGCCAGTGATGCCCACGTCCCAAGAATAAATAATATTTTTTTAAATTGAAATCTAGTGGTTTGGTGAGGGATGAGGGACTTCAATTATGAGGAAAGACTGGAGAAGCTGGGATTGTTCTCCTTGGAACAGAGAAGGTTAAGGGGAGATTTGATCGAGGTGTTCAAAATCATGAACGGTTTTGATAGAGTGAATAAGGAGAAACTGTTTCCAGCGGCAGAAGGGTCGGTAACCAGAGGACACAGATTTAAGTTAATTGGCAAAAGAACCAGTGGGGAAGATGAGACATTTTTTTACACAGCAAGTTGTGATGATCTGGAATGCGCTGCCTGAAAGGACGGTGGGAGCAGATTCAATAATAACTTTCTAAAGGGAATTGGATAAATACTTGAAAAGGAGAAATTTGCAGGGCCATGGGGAAAGAGCAGGGGGAGTGGGACTAATTGGATAGCTCTTTCAAAGAGCCGACACAGGCACGATGGGCCGAATGACCACCTCCTGCTGTATCATTCTATGGTTTCTGACTGAACTGTAATCAAATTGTATTTGCATAACTAGTCTTCTGACTAAGTGTGAAAGGCCCTGGATTTTGCCTGGTGGTTGTATATTTGTTGTAGCTGGACTGCCTGCATCAATCAACGTTTCAAATGACCAGCAAGACCCGTAAATTAATATTAAATATATAAAGGAGCTGATTTTCATCTTACCGCATTTTTAGGGATTAACATCGTCGTCATGGCACTGGTGGGCTGCCTGTTGCGATTTTCGGGCGGATTGTGATTTAGGCAGCCAGCGTGGAAAGGCGGGGTCCTAATAAATATATGTATATCAGGGTCAAAGGACGTTGCCAGAATCCTGCGCCATTTTTGTCTCTAACTATTATTACCCCAAAGGGTTTTGTAGAGATCTGAGGCAGCGTTATAGAGTCTTTTGATGCTGAGAAGAAGCAGCAGCAAGTGTGAGCACGAGGTGCAAGTAGTTGTGAGGACAGTAGCAGGTTCTGAGTGTGAAAGTGCAAGCAGGAGATGCAGTGAAGTGTCATTATTGTGATGGAGGAGAGGCATGGGGAGGGAAGGATTGGTTCTGCCGTTGGAAATTTGGTTGGGCACCTGCTGCCCATGAGAGTACCTCCATGGCACCAGTAGAAAATCTGGGCTCTTGGACAAAGCTATTTTACTAACAGATTCAGAAATGCAATTGCCACTAACTAGTATAAGAACATAAGAAATAGGAGCAGGAGTAGGTCAGAGGGCCACTCGAGCCTGCTCCGCCATTCAATCAGATCATGGCTGATCTTCTACCTCAACTCTACTTTCCTGCCCTATCCCCATATTCCTTGATTCCCTTAGTGTCCAAGTATCCATCGATCTCAGCCTTGAATGTACTGAAGGATACATCATCCACAGCCCTCTGTTGTAGAGAATTTCAAATATTCACGACTGAGTGAAGAAATTCCTCCTCATCTCAGTCTTAAATGGCTGATCCCTTATCCTGAGATTATGACCCCTATTTCTAGACTCTCCAGCCAAAGAAAACAGCCTCTCAGCATCTACCCTGTCAAGCTCTCTTAGAATCTTTTATGTTTCAATGAGATCACCTCTCATTCTTCTAAACTCCAGAGAGTATAGGCCCATTCTACTCAATCTCTCCTCATCGGACAACCCTCTCATCCCAGGAATCAATCTAGTGAACCCTCTAAGGCAAGTATATCCTTCCTTAGATAAAGAGACCAAAACTGTACTCAGTACTCCAGGTGTGGTCTCACCAAAGCCCTGTATAATTGCAGCAAGACTTCCTTACTCTTATATTCCAACCACCTTGCAGTAAAGGCCAACATACCATTCGCCTTCCTAATTGCTTGCTGTACCTGCATGTTAACTTTTTGTGTTTCTTATATAAGGACACCCAAATCCCTTTGAACACCAACATTTGATAGTTCCTCACCATTTAAAAAATATTCTGTTTTTCTATTCTTCCTCACATTTCCCCACATTATACTCCATCTGCCACCTTCTTGCCCACTCACTTAATCTGTCTATATCCCTTTGCAGACTCTTTCTGTCGTCCTCACAGCTTACTTTCCCACCTAGCTTTGTATCGTCAGCAACTTGGATACATTACACTCGGGCCCTTCATATAAGTCATTAATATAGATTGTAAATAGCTGAGGCCCGAGCACTGATCCCTGCGGTACCCCACCAACCTGCCAACCTGAAAATGACCCTTCATTCCTACTCTCTGTTTTCTGTCCATTAACCAATCCTCAATCCATGCTAATATATTACCCCAATCCCATGAGCCCTAATCTTGGGTAACAACCTCTTGTCTGGCACCTCCCCTTTAAGAGGCGCAGGAAGCCTTTAAGTAGCAGCAGCCCACCAGATTTCCCACCCTCCCAACTGGTGAGCTAATTATAGGGAGCACAATAATCGCTGGAAGCTCGCTGAGTACATTTCAATTAAAAAAATAATAATTCTTGCCATTTATTACCCATCCCAGTTTGCCCTGAGAAGGTGATAGTGGGCCTCTTTCTTGAAATGCTGCTGGAAAATGGATAGGGCCTCCTACCACTCTCATCGGGTGGGTGGAGTCACTGAGAGACTGCGGGAGACACCAGGGAGAGAGCAGAGACACTGAGGGACTGGGAGAGACACCTGGGAAAGAGCAGAGACACTGAGGGACTGGGAGAGACACCAGGGAGAGAGCAGAGACACTGAGGGACTGGGAGAGACACCAGGGAGAGAGCAGAGACACTGAGGGACTGGGAGAGACACCAGGGAGAGAGCAGAGACACTGAGGGACTGGGAGAGACACCTGGGAAAGAGCAGAGACACTGAGGGACTGGGAGAGACACCAGGGAGAGAGCAGAGACACTGAGGGACTGGGAGGGACACCAGGGAGAGAGCAGAGACACTGAGGGACTGGGAGAGACACTAGGGTGAGACACCAGGGAGAGAGGAGAGACACGAGGGAGAGACACCAGGGAGAGAGGAGAGACACCGAGGGACTGGGAGGGACACCAGGGAGAGAGCAGAGTCACAGAGAGACTGGGAGAAACACCAGGGAGAGACTGGGAGAGACACCAGGGAGAGAGCAGAGTCATTGAGAGACTGGGAGAGACACCAGGGAGAGAGCACAGACACTGAGGGACTGGGAGAGACACCAGGGAGAGAGCACAGACACTGAGGGACTGGGAGAGACACTAGGGTGAGACACCAGGGAGAGAGGAGAGACACGAGGGAGAGACACCAGGGAGAGAGGAGAGACACCAGGGAGAGAGCAGAGTCACAGAGAGACTGGGAGAAACACCAGGGAGCAGAGTCACTGAGGGACTGGGAGAGACACTAGGGTGAGACACCAGGGAGAGAGCAGAGTCACAGAGAGACTGGGAGAAACACCAGGGAGAGACTGGAAGAGACACCAGGGAGAGAGCAGAGTCACAGAGAGACTGGGAGAAACACCAGGGAGCAGAGTCACTGAGGGACTGGGAGAGACACTAGGGTGAGACACCAGGGAGAGAGGAGAGACACGAGGGAGAGACACCAGGGAGAGAGGAGAGACACTGAGGGACTGGGAGGGACACCAGGGAGAGAGCAGAGTCACAGAGAGACTGGGAGAAACACCAGGGAGAGACTGGGAGAGACACCAGGGAGAGAGCAGAGTCATTGAGAGACTGGGAGAGACACCAGGGAGAGAGCACAGACACTGAGGGACTGGGAGAGACACCAGGGAGAGAGCACAGACACTGAGGGACTGGGAGAGACACCAGGGAGAGAGCACAAACACTGAGGGACTGGGAGAGACACCAGGGAGAGAGCAGAGTCATTGAGAGACTCGGAGAAACACCAGGGAGACAGCAGAGACACTCAGGGACTGGGAGAGACACCAGGGAGAGAGCCTGTCCATCGCCTGATCGATTTAGTACCACACCAAAATCAATCGTAAAGTCTTTCTTTTGATTTGAAGTAGGACAGATCTCCCTCTCTGTCCCAGATGAGTATACCTGCCCAGTGACTGACAGACTGACAGACTGACAGACAGTCACTGTTACATAAGAACAAAGTATTTTTAGGAACAGGCAGAAAAAACCCAACCAGCTTGTCCCTCTTTAATAGATCAGCCCCACCTCCATGGACCAAGTGTTCTTTTTTCATACAGGGCTGTCTCTCGTGTTGCTGTGTTTCTGCTGAGGTTTGTGTCCACAGTCCTGCCTGTTCATTGACAGGTCTTTCTTTCTTTCCCGCAGGTTTCCCTCCTGTGATTACCCTCTGGGATGTTAATAACGACCAGGTTTCAGATGTTATTGTTTCGTTCAGCTCCACTGGGAAAGCGCAGGACCAGAGAGGAAGCCTCAGGCCACAAGGTAAATTAGGGCTGGATGGAGTATCTCGCCTTCACTCAATCAATTAAAATCACTTTGTCCCATTATAACATGCACTGGACACCATGACCAAGCATAGTGAAGCAATTAATCCCACTCCAGGCAGGACCCGTAGCCCAGACATCCCAGGTTTCTCTCCTGTGATTACCCACTGGGAAGTCAATAATGACCAAGTCAATGAATTACATAAAACTTTAATTAAGTAAATATATAAAACAGGGTTAGATAGAGATGGCGGTGCAGGTGGTGCTGTAACTGCAGTGTGTGGGAGTTTGTGGAGACCAGTGAGATCCCGAGGAACCACACCTGCAGTAAGTGTCTGCAGCTCGAGGAACTTCAGCTCAGAGTTGTTGAGCTGGAGTCTGAGCTGCAGACATTGCATCAGGGAGGGGAGAGTTACCTGGACACTTTGATCCAGGAGGCAGTCACACCCCTTAGACCAGGTAGTAGCTTAGATTCATTCAGCGGTCAGGGACAGAAGGATGTGACTGAGTCAGGCAGTTATGGGAACCCAGGATGCAGTGATGGGGGAGCCTCAACAGGTACGAGGTACTTGCTTCCTGTGTGGATGAGAGCCAAGACTGCAGGGAGGATGGGTAAGCTGCCCAGGCACTGGTACAGGGGGCCATTCAAGTGGGGGGAGTAAAAAGGAATGTGAAAAGGGATAGTATCGTCAGGGGGATAGACACTGCTCCCTGCAGCCACGACCGGGAGTCCCGAAGGCTGTGCTGCCTGCCCAGTGCCAGGGTTAAGGACATCTCCTCACAGCTGGAAAAGAACTCAGAGCATGAGGGGGAGGATCCAGTTGTCGTGGTCCACGTATGAACCAATGACAAAGGTAGAACTAGGAATGGGGTTCTGCTGAGAGAGTTTGAGGAGCTGGGGTCTAAATTAATAAGCAGAACCTCAAAGGTTAAATGTGTGGCTGAAAGAGTGGAGTGGGGAGACAGGGGTTTCAATTCATGGGGCACTGGCACCAGTACTGGGGAAAGAGGGAGCTGTTCCACTGGGACGGGCTCCACTTAAACCGGGCTGGGACCAGCATCCTGGTGAATCGAATAGGGCGGTAGATAGGGATTAAAACTAATAAGGGGGGAGGGTTCAGGTGAGGGTAAATTTATCAGTCTAAAGAGAAAAATCAAGGCTGTAGAGCAGAGCAGCGATTTTGGTAAAAGCAAACAGAGTGTGTCAGGAAGGGACAGAAAGTTTAACAAAGGTAATAGGGCATCAGTGACTAAGGTCACATCAGGGAAAAATAGTAAAAAGTTAAAATTAAAGGCGCTGTATCTGAATGCTCAAGTATTTGTAACAAGACAGATGAATTAATGGCACAAATAGAGATAAACTGGTTTGATCCAGTAACCATTCCTGAGACGTGGTTACAGGGTGACCAAGGTTGGGAACTAAATATTGCAGGGTACTTGAGTTTTAGAAAAGACAGGCAGAATGGAAAAGGAGAGGGGGGAGGGGGGAGGGGGTGGGGGGAGCCCTGATAATAAAGGATGAGATAAGGACAGAAATGGGAAAGGATCTTAGCTCAGAAAATCAGGATGTAGAATCAGTCTGGGTGGAGCTAAAAAATAACAAGGGACAGAAAACACTGGTGGGAATGGTTTATAGGCCCCCTGACAGTAGTTATACTGTTGGACAGAGTATAAATCAGGAAATTAGAGGAGCGTGTAACAAGGGTAATGCAATAATCGTGGGGGATCTTTAATCTTCTTATAGACTGGGCAAACCAAATTGGCAAAACGAGTTTGGAGGACGGGTTCATGGAATGCATTCGAGATAGTTTTCCAGAACAATATAAGAAATAGGACAATCGGCCCCTCGAGCCTGCTCCGCCATTCAATAAGATCATGGCTGATCTGATCCCAACCTCAAATCAAAATTCATGTCCAATTTCCTGCCCGCTCCCCGTAACCCCTAATTCCCTTTGCTTCTAGGAAACTGTCTATTTCTGTTTTAAATTTATTTAATGATGTAGCTTCCACAGCTTCCTGGGGCAGCAAATTCAACAGACCTACTACCCTCTGAGTGAAGAAGTTTCTCCTCATCTCAGTTTTGAAAGAGCAGCCCCTTATTCTAAGATTATGCCCCCTAGTTCTAGTTTCACCCATCCTTGGGAACATCCACCCGATCAAGCCCCTTCACAATCTTATATGTCAAGGAACCAACTGGGGAACAGGCTATTTTGGATCTAGTATTGTGTAATGAGACAGGGTTAATTAGTAATCTTTTCGTTAAGGATCCTCTGGGGCAGAGTGATCATAAAATGATAGAATTTCATATTGAGTTTGAGAGTGATGTAGTTAAATCTGAAACGAGGGTCTTAAATTTAAACAAAGCCAATTACGTAGGTATGAATGGCGAGTTGGCCAAGGTAGGTTGGGAAATTAGATTAAATGATATGGCAGATAAGCAATGGCGAAGATTTAAAGAAATAATTTATAATTTTCAACATATTCCCATGAGGAATAAAACCTCCACAGAAAAAGTCATCCAACTGTGGCTAACTAGAGAAGTTAAGGATAGTATTAGATTAGAAGAGGCGGCTTACAATGTTGCTAAAAAGAGTAGTAAGCTTGAGGATTGGGAGGGTTTTAGAAATCAGCAAAGGACGATCAAGAAATTGATGGAGAAAATTGAATCTGAGAGTAAACTAGCAGGAAATATAAGAACAGATTGTAAGAGCTTCTGCAAGTATGTAAAAAGAAAGAGATGAGAGAAAGTAAACGTGGGTCCCTCAGAGACTAGAGAAATTATATAATGGGGAATAAGGAAATGGCAGAGACATTAAACAAATATTTTGTATCTGTCTTCACAGTAGAAGACACAAAAACATAACAGAAATAGTGGGGAACCAAGGCTCTAATGAGAGAGAGGAACTTAAAGTATTTAAGATTAGTAAAGAAAAAGTACCAGAGAAATTAATGGGACTAAAAGCCAACAAATCCCCTGGACCTGATGGTCTACATCCTAGGATTTTAAAAGCGGTGGCTGCAGAGATAGTGGATGCATTGGTTTGGTTCTTCCAGAAGTCCCTAGATTCTAGAACGGTCTCTGTGGATTGGAAGGTAGCAAATGTAACGTCACTATTCAAGAAAGGAGGGAGAGAGAAAACAGGGAACTAAAGACCAGTTAGCCTGACATCAGCAGCAGGGAAAATGCTAGAATCCATTATTAAGGACGTAGTAGCAGGGCACTTAGAAACTGATAATATGATTAGGCAGAGTCAGCATGGTTTTATGAAAGGGAAATCGTGTTTAACAATCCATCTGGTTCACTAATGTCCTTTAGGGAAGGAAACCTGCCATCCATAACCGGTCTGGCTTATATGTGACTCTAGACCCACAGCAATGTGGTTGATTCTTAATTGCCCCCTGAAACGGCCTAGTCAAGCAACAGCCTGACATAGCCATACTCACAGAATCATACCTTTAGCCAACGTCCCAGACTCTTCCATCACCATCCCTGGGTATGTCCTGTCCCACCGGCAGGACAGACCCACCAGAGGTGGCGGTACAGTGATATACAGTCAGGAGGGAGTGGCCCTGGGAGTCCTCAACATTGACTCTGGACCCCATGAAATCTCATGGCATCAGGTCAAACATGGGCAAGGAAACCTCCTGCTGATTACCACCTACTGCCCTCCCTCAGCTGATGAATCAGTCCTCCTCCATGTTGAGCACCACTTGGAGGAAGCACTGAGGGTACAAAGGGCACAGAATGTACTCTGGATGGGGGACTTCAATGTCCGTCACCAAGAGTGACTCGGTAGTACCACTACTGACGGAGCTGGCCGAGTCCTGAAGGACATAGCTGCCAGACTGGGCCTGCGGCAGGTGGTGAGCGAACCAACACGAGGGGAAAACCTACTTGACCTCATCCTCACCAATCTACCTGTCGCAAATGCATCTGTCCATGACAGTATTGGTAGGAGTGACAACCGCACAGTCCTCATGGAGATGAAGTCCAGTTTTCGCACTGAGGACACCATCCAACTTGTTGTGTGGCACTACCACCGTGCTAAATGTGATAGATTCAGAACAGATCTAGCAGCTCAAAACCGGGCATCCATGAGGCGCTGTGGGCCATCAGCAGCAGCAGAATTGTATTCCAGCACAACCTGTAACCTCAGGTAATGGCCCGGCATATTCCTCACTCTACCATTACCAACAAGCCAGGGGATCAACCCTGGTTCAATGAGGAGTGGAGAAGAGCATGCCAGGAGCAGCACTGGGCGTACCTAAAAATGAGGTGCCAAACTGGTGAATCTCCAACTCAGGACTACATGCATGCTAAGCAGCGGAAGCAACATGCTATAGACAGAGCTAAGCGATTCCACAACCAACGGATCAGATCAAAGCTCTGCAGTCCTGCCACATCCAGTCATGAATGGTGGTGGACAATTAAACAACTAATGGGAGAAGGAGGCTCTGCAAACATCCCCATCCTGAATGATGGCGGAGTCCAGCACGTGAGTGCAAAAGACAAGGCTGAAGTGTTTGCAACCATCTTTAGCCAGAAGTGCCGAGTGGATGATCCATCTCGGCCTCCTCCCGATATCCCCACCATCACAGAAGCCAGTCTTCAGCCAATTCGATTCACTCCACGTGATATCAAGAAACGGCTGAGTGCACTGGATACAGCATAGACTATGGGCCCCGACAATATCCTGGCTGTAGTGCTGAAGACTTGTGCTCCAGAACTAGCCGCACTTCTAGCCAAACTGTTCCAGTAGAGCTACAACACTGGCATCTACCCGACAATGTGGAAAATTGCCCAGGTATGTCCTGTCCACTAAAAGCAGGACAAATCCAATCCGGCCAATTACTCACCCATCAATCTACTCTCGATCATCAGCAAAGTGATGGAAGGTGTCGTCGACAGTGCTATCAAGCGGCACTTACTCACCAATAACCTGCTAACCGATGCTCAGTTTGGGTTCCGCCAGAACCACTCGGCTCCAGACCTCATTACAGCCTTGGTCCAAATGTGGACAAAAGAGCTGAATTGCAGAGGTGAGGTGAGAGTGACTGCCCTTGACATCAAGACATCATTTGACCGAGTGTGGCACCAAGGAGCCCGAGTAAAATTGAAGTGAATGGGAATCAGGGGGAAAAGTCTCCAGTGGCTGGAGTCATACCTAGCACAAAGGAAGATGGTAGTGTTTTTTTAAATTCGTTCATGGGATGTGGGCGTTGCTGGAAAGGACGGCATGAGTGCAGCTCCAACAACACTCAAGAAGCTCGACACCATCCAGGACAAAGCAGCCCCCTTGATTGGCACCCCATCCACCACCCTAAACATTCATTCCCTTCACCACCGACGCACAGTGGCTGCAGTGTGTACCATCCACAGGATGCACTGCAGCAACTCGCCAAGGCTTCTTCGACAGCACCTCCCAAACCCGTGACCTCTACCACCTAGAAGGACAAGAGCAGCAGGCACATGGGAACAACACCACCTGCACGTTCCCCTCCAAGTCACACACCATCCCGACTTGGAAATATATCGCCGTTCCTCCATCGTCGCTGGGTCACAATCCTGGAACTCCCTTCCTAACAGCACTGTGGGAGAACCGTCACCACACGGACTGCAGCGGTTCAAGAAGGCGGCTCACCACCACCTTCTCAAGGGCAATTAGGATGAGCAATATATGCCGGCCTCACCAGCGACGCCCACATCCCATGAACGAATAATAAACGAATAATAAAAAAATTGAAGGAAATTAGTATTAGTAAAAAAAATATTGCTGGAGAAATTAATGTCCAATAAATCCCAGGACCTGATAATCTGCATCCCAGAGTACTAGAAGAGGTAGCCATGGAAATGGATGCATTAGTTGTCATCTTCCAAAATTCTATAGATTATGGAACAGTTCCTGCACATTGGAGGGTGGCAAATGTAACCCCACTATTTAAAAAAGGAGGGAGAGAAAAAACAGTAGTAGGGAAAATGCTAGCGTCTATTATAAAGGATATGATAACAGGACACTTAGAAAATATCAACGGGATTAGACAAAGTCAACATGGATTTATGAAAGGGAAATCATGTTTGACAAACCTACTGGAGTTTTTTGAGGATGTAACTGGTAGAATAGATAGGGGAGAACCAGTGGATGTGGTTTATTTGGATTTTCAGAAGGCCTTTGATAAAGTCCCCCATAAGAGGTTAGTGTGCAAAATTAAAGCACATGGGATTGGGGTAATATATTGACATGGATTGAGAATTGGTTAACAGACAGGAAAGAGAGTAGAAATAAATGGGTCTTTTTCGGGGTGGCAGGCAGTGACTAGTGGGGTACCGCAGGGATCAGTGCTTGGGCCCCAGCTATTCACAATATATATCAATGATTTGGATGAGGGAACCAAATGTAATATTTCCAAGTTTGCTGACGACACAAAACTAGGTGGGATTGTGAGTTGTGAGGAGGATGCAAAGAGGCTTCAAGGCGATTTAGACAAGTTGAGTGAGTGGGCAAATACATGGCAGATGCAGTATAATGTGGATAAATGTGAAGTTATCCACTTCGGAAGGAAGAACAGAAAGGCAGAGTATTATTTAAATGGTGATAGGTTGGGAAATGTTGATGTACAAAGGGACCTGGGTGTCCTTGTACACCAGTCACTGAAAGCAAACATGCAGGTGCAGCAAGCAGTCAGGAAGGCAAATGGTATGTTGGCCTTCATTGCAAGAGGATTTGAGTACAGGAGCAAGGATGTCTTACTGCAGTTATACAGGGCCTTGGTGAGACCACACCTGGAGTATTGTGCGCAGTTTTGGTCTCCTTACCTAAGAAAGGATATACTTGCCATAGAGGGAGTGCAGCGAAGGTTCACCAGACTGATTCCTGGGATGGCAGGACTGTCGTATGAGGAGGGATTGGGTCGACTCGGCCTGTATTCACTCGAGTTTAGAAGAATGAGAGGGGATTTCATTGAAACATATAAAATTCTGACAGGGCTAGACAGACTGGATGCAGGGAGGATGTTTCCTCTGGCTGGGGGGTCCAGAACAAGGGGTCACAGTCTCAGGATACAGAGTAGGACATTTAGGACTGAGATGAGGAGAAATTTCTTCACTCAGGGTGGTGAACCTGTGGAATTCTCTACCACAGAAGGCTGTGGAGGCCAAGTCACTGAATATATTGAAGAAGGAGCTAGATAGATTTCTAGACACAAAAGACATCAAGGGGTATGGGGAGAGAGCGGGAATATGGTATTGAGATAGAGGATCAGCCATGATCATATTGAATGGTGGAGCAGGCTCGAAGGGCCGAATGGCCTACTCCTGCTCCTATTTATATAATGTGGGGAAATGTGAGGTTATTCACTTGGTAGGAAGAATAGAAAAGCAGAATATTTTTCAAAAGGTGAGAGACTAAGAAATGTTGCTAGTCAGAGAGATTCAAAACCATAGAACCATCGAAAAGATACAGCACAGAAGGGGGCCATTCGGCCCATCGTGTCCGCACCGGCTCGAAGAACGACCAGGTGCCCATTCTAATCCCACCTTCCAGCACCCGGTCTGAAGGGAGTCTGTTCTGTTTGGGTGGGACAGCTGATACAACTGGCCTGAACCCCCAGGCTGGAGAGCGGTGGTAAATCACCCAGATTTCCTGCTCCTGATTGCTCTTACTGGAGACTGCGCATGTGTAGCCATCGGGGAAGGGGGTGGCGGAGGCCCATCTGTGACTCTCCCTGAGTCGAATCGCCTGTTGGCACTGTGTTGTCCAGACTGACGCTGGGTGAATGGCAACTCGGGGGGAGGCAGTAAGAGTCAGCAAGAGGAATGGCAGACTGTATAAATTACGGAGGGGCTTGGAACTGGGAGAGAGGATGCTGTTGAGACGCGGTACGTCGGATCCTCTGACCTCCATTTGCTGTTTTTGCAGCCGGGTTGAAGCTTCACGTATCGGTGGCGGTGCTGTCCGGGGTCGACGGCAGCGTTCTGTGGACCTCCCCCGCCTCGGAGCGGCTGAAATTTATCCAGTGCGGCATTGGCTACACGGGAGGAGTACAGGATGCCCTCTGTCTACTGGTTGGAGTCAATCATATATTGAAGGCCGTCAACAGCAGCTCAGGTACGCAGCCCCCCCCCCCCCCCCCATTCAGCTCAGGTACGCAGCCCCCCCCCCCGCCATCAGCTCAGGTACGCAGCCCCCCCCCCCCCCCCCATTCAGCTCAGGTACACAGCCCCCCCCCCCCCCCCCCCCCGACAGCTCAGGTACACAGCCCCCCCCCCCCCCCCCCATTCAGCTCAGGTACGCAGCCCCCCCCCCCCCCCCTTTCAGCTCAGGTACGCAGCCCCCCCCCCCCCCCCATTCAGCTCAGGTACGCAGCCCCCCCCCCCCCCCCCCCCATTCAGCTCAGGTACACAGCCCCCCCCCCCCCCCCATTCAGCTCAGGTACACAGCCCCCCCCCCCCCCATTCAGCTCAGGTACGCAGCCCCCCCCCCCCCCCCCCCCATTCAGCTCAGGTACACAGCCCCCCCCCCCCCCCCCCATTCAGCTCAGGTACACAGCCCCCCCCCCCCCCCATTCAGCTCAGGTACACAGCCCCCCCCCCCCCCATTCAGCTCAGGTACACAGCCCCCCCCCCCCCCCCCCCCCATTCAGCTCAGGTACACAGCCCCCCCCCCTCCCCCCCCCCCATTCAGCTCAGGTACACAGCGCCCCTCCCCCCCCCCATTCAGCTCAGGTACACAGCCCCCCCCCCCCCCCCCCATTCAGCTCAGGTACACAGCCCCCCCCCCCCCCATTCAGCTCAGGTACACAGCCCCCCCCCCCCCCCCCCATTCAGCTCAGGTACACAGCCCCCCCCCCCCCCATTCAGCTCAGGTACACAGCGCCCCCCCCCCCCCCCCCCATTCAGCTCAGGTACACAGCCCCCCCCCCCCCCCCCATTCAGCTCAGGTACACAGCCCCCCCCCCCCCCCCCCATTCAGCTCAGGTACACAGCCCCCCCCCCCCCCCCCATTCAGCTCAGGTACACAGCCCCCCCCCCCCCCATTCAGCTCAGGTACACAGCCCCCCCCCCCCCCCATTCAGCTCAGGTACACAGCCCCCCCCCCCCCCCCCCCATTCAGCTCAGGTACACAGCCCCCCCCCCCCCCCCCATTCAGCTCAGGTACACAGCGACCCTCCCCCCCCCCCCCCCCCCCCACCAAGCCTGGTGAGGTGCCAGAGACCCGTTCTCCGATACCTTTCACTATCTCGGTATCTTCACACGCTGCCCTCTTACCGACGCTGGCTGCGGGTTTAACCGTCCCTCTGCACCGTACGGTGCCAGGACCTGGGTTTGTCACCACAGATTCCTACAATCTCACTGTGACAGAGCCCTGTGAATTTACAGTGCACTCTCCCTGCGGTAAATAACCACCCCATTCACAATTTTGTTTCAGGAAGTAACCTGTGGGAAATGAAGAGCGTGTACCGCCCTCATCGAACTCCAGCTGCCCCGGCACTGCTGCTTCCAGATATAGACGGTGATGGATTCGCAGACTTGCTGCTCGGGAGCAGACCTGCTGCACTGGTACGGAACCACTCACAATGTAAATAAACACAGAGCTCCCAGTAAAATACCCACAGGGTGGCCCCATCCCCAGTTAGGGTGGCGATCACCCTTCACGCCCAGTAAGTGACTGCTTTGCTCAGCGGTCGTGCTGTTGCCTCTGAGTCAGAAGGTTTTGGGGCAAACCCCATTCCAGCACATGGGGGATAAATTTGTGTGGGGATTCTCCCGCTTATTTGCCCTCAATCTGGCTAAGTTACAGTGGATAAGGAGGAAAACCTCTGTGGAAATTCACCCCCGACAGTCGCGTGCAGTACTGAGGGGGTGCTCCACTGTCAGAGGTGCCGTCTCTTGGAGGAGACGTCAAACCGAGTTCAGGTGGATGTGAAAAATCCCTCGGCACTATTCGAAACAGAGCAGAGCTCTCCCACTCTCTGAGCTGGCAATTCCTCCCTCTGTCGACACCACCAAAACTACAGATTAGCTGAGCATTCACCTAGTTTGAGGTTTGTGGGATCTTGCTGTGCACATTTGAGCTACTGCATTTCCCACATAACAACAGTGACTACACTTCAAAAATAATTAATTTGATGTTAAATGCTTTGGGCCATTCTGAGGACGGGAGACGATGCTGTTTAAACACATCAGGGTTGCTCATGTCATTAACCCCAAGGCTTTGTCTGACAGTGAACCATGCCTCACCCCCATGTCAGATGCCTACACTTGAGTGTGTTGCTAGGTTATAGTGAGAATAAAAATACTGTGCTTTCCAAACATCTCTGACTTTTGCTGACCAGAGCTCTGTACTCACCGTCCCAGTCTCAGGGGCCCATATACCCTGGCCCCACCCAGAGCTCTGTACTCACTGTCCCAGTCTCAGGGGCCCATATACCCTGGCCCCACCCAGAGCTCTGTACTCACTGTCCCAGTCTCCGGGGCCCATATACCCTGGCCCCACCCAGAGCTCTGTACTCACCGTCCCAGTCTCAGGGGCCCATATACCCTGGCCCCACCCAGAGCTCTGTACTCACTGTCCCAGTCTCAGGGGCCCATATACCCTGGCCCACCCAGAGCTCTGTACTCACTGTCCCAGTCTCAGGGGCCCATATACCCTGGCCCCACCCAGAGCTCTGTACTCACCGTCCCAGTCTCCGGGGCCCATATACCCTGGCCCCACCCAGAGCTCTGTACTCATCGTCCCAGTCTCAGGGGCCCATATACCCTGGCCCCACCCAGAGCTCTGTACTCACTGTCCCAGTCTCAGGGGCCCATATACCCTGGCCCCACCCAGAGCTCTGTACTCACCGTCCCAGTCTCAGGCCCATATACCCTGGCCCCACCCAGAGCTCTGTACTCACCGTCCCAGTCTCAGGCCCATATACCCTGGCCCCACCCAGAGCTCTGTACTCACCGTCCCAGTCTCGGGCCCATGTACCCTGGCCCCACCCAGAGCTCTGTACTCACCGTCCCAGTCTCAGGGGCCCATATACCCTGGCCCCACCCAGAGCTCTGTACTCACCGTGCCAGTCTCCGGGGCCCATACACCCTGCCCCCACCCAGAGCTCTGTACTCACCGTCCCAGTCTCAGGGGCCCATGTACCCTGGCCCCACCCAGAGCTCTGTACTCACCGTCCCAGTCTCAGGGGCCCATGTACCCTGGCCCCACCCAGAGCTCTGTACTCACTGTGCCAGTCTCGGGCAGAGGCCAATGTACCCTGGCCCCACCCAGAGCTCTGTACTCACCGTCCCAGTCTCCGGGGCCCATATACCCTGGCCCCACCCAGAGCTCTGTACTCACTGTGCCAGTCTCAGGGGCCCATATACCCTGGCCCCACCCAGAGCTCTGTACTCACTGTGCCAGTCTTGGGCAGAGGCCAATGTACCCTGCCCCTAACCAGTGCTGAGTACCCATGCACACTGCTCCTGCCCTGACTCGAATGCCCCTACCTGCCACTGATACAACAATTGGAACAGATCCTGATAGCTTATCATCATAGTAATTTTGAAAATAAATAATAGGCAAACCTGGTTAGTGTTGGTGATGTGTAGGATGTGGACAACGAGCAGTTATACTGAGCAAATAACCCCTGTAACATGCTGGCAAAAGTGCAGTGTCTCCCACACATACCGAGGGCTGGGATTTCCCGTTTGAGGTTTGGAGTAGCAAGGTGTTTGTGAAATGGAGTGGATCAGGCCTGTCAGGTACTGCTCTGGTGCTGTGGGTGGGCAGTCGCTTTATTGAATCAGCTAATGGATCCTCTGGGGCTCAGTCTGTTTTATTCAATGTTCTCCCCTCTCCTAAAGCGGTGCCACATTCGCCCATTCTTAGTGTATAGACTTAGACATTGAGTCCTTTTATTCATTCTCGGGATGTGGGCGTCACTGGCAAGGCCGGCATTTATTGCCTATCCCTAGTTGCCCCTGAGAATCACAGAATCACAGAAAATTTACAGCACGGAAGGAGGCCATTCGGCCCATCGTGTCCGTGCCGGCCGAAAATGAGCCATCCAGCCTAATCCCACTTTCCAGCACTTGGTCCGTAGCCCTGTCGGTTTCGGCTCTTCAGGTGCACATCCAGGTACTTTTTAAATGAGTTGAGGGTTTCTGCCTCCCACCCTCTCAGGCAGTGAGTTCCAGACCCCCATCACCCTCTGGGTGAAAAAATTCTTCCTCAGCTCCCCTCTAATCCTTCAACCAATTACTTTAAATCTATGCCCCCTGGTTATCGACCTCTCTGATAAGGGAAATAGGTCCATCCTATCCTATACTGTATCTAGGCCCCTCATAATTTTGTACACCTCAATTAAATCTCCTCTCAGCCTCCAAAGAAAACAACCCCAGCCTATCCAATCTTTCCTCATAGCTAAAATTCTCCAGCCCTGGCAACATCCTCGTAAATCTCCTCTGCACCCTCTCTAGTGCAATTACATCTTTCCTGTAATGTGGTGACCAGAACTGTACATGGTACTCAAGCTGTGGCCTAACTTGTGTTTTATACAGTTCCAGCATAACCTCCCTGCTCTTATATTCTATGCCTCGGCTAATAAAGGAAAGTCTCCCATATGCCTTTTTTAACCACCTTATCTACCTGTCCTGCTATCTTCAGGGATCTGTGGACATGCACTCCAAGGTCCCTCACTTCCTCTACACCTCTCAGTATCCTCCCATTTATTGTGTATTCCCTTGTCTTGTTTGCTCTCCCCAAATGCTCACACTTCTCGAGATTGAATTCCATTTGCCACTTTTCTGCCCACGGTGGTGCTGGGCCTTCTTGCCTTCTTTGCAGCCATTTGATACGACTGAGTGTCTTGCTAGGTCAGTTCAGAGGGAGTTAAGAGTTAACCATGTTAGTGTGGGGACTGGAGGCACATAAAGGCCCAGACCGGGTCAGGACGGCAGGTTTCCTTCCCTAAAGGATATTAATGAACCAGTTGGGTTTTTACGACATTCTGACAGTTTCATGGTCACTTTTACTGGTACCAGCTTTTTATTTCCAAACTTTTTAAAACTGAATTCAGTTCTCAAACTGGGATTTGAATTCACATTCTCTGGATTATTAGTCCAGTAATATAACTATTACCCCCCATGCTCCCAGCCACCAGCTGCAAAGCAGCTCTGGGAGCTGTCTGGGGGCAGGGAAGCTGCTTGCCCTCGCCTGGGAATGGGCGAACGCTTGGGGGGGGGGAGCGGGCGAGTGCCGGGGGGGTGGGGGGGGAATCGGGCGAGTACGGGGAATTGGTGAGTGCCGGAACAGGGAGTTCACGCAGGACGGAGAGAGGAGACGGGACAAAAATGAATATCCAAGTCTGTTGCGTATTTTCTAATGGATTGTTTCTATTCCAGACCAATCGGATTCGAGACGTGTCCTTTGTGTTTGTGTCAGGAGCAAAAGGGGTCCTGATTGGTCAGCCGGTTTTTTACAATGTCACCGGTGAAGGCAAGCTGATTGGCCCAAAGGCCTATGTATCTGGCGGAGGGGCTCTCTACGTTCTGTTTGGTTACGGTAAGCAGGAGAGAACAAACTTGTCTTCCCCCCGATCCCCTTCTAACATTTCACTGCTGTTCCCCACATGGGGTCCCCAGTTCCGCAGTGCCCCCTCCCTGCAGTCCGAGGCTGTGGTCACCGTTAGTGTCGCTGCACGGTCAGCTGACGGTGGTGTGACACGGTGACACCGTTTGGCGAGGTGGCCTATTGCGGCCGCATTGCCTGGTCAGGAGGTAGTGAACTTTAACCTATTGCTGTGCGGGTTTACCAGAGGATACGTCCATCTGGTCCTGAGTCAGTTGATCTTGGCCAGGTTGGAAGCAGAGAGGGACTGTTAACCGTTCACCCAATGGGCTCGGGGTGGGAGCTCCTGCTTCTGACCATTAGACACCCAATCGCTGCAATTCTAGGGTCTCCCCTCACCCCACCCCCCCACCTTGGCGAGGGGAACAATGTCTGACCCAAATCCATTTGCCGCCAGACTACTTTCTGACTTACTGAACCAATTGGTGACCAAAGCAAGACATTGTGCCAAATGGCTCTCAGTAGAAACACATCTAATCTGAATGAACTCCAGGGACTTGAGCATATAATCCAGGCTGACACTCCCAGTGCAGTACTGAAGGGGCGCTGCACTGTTGGAGGTGCCATCTTTCAGATGAGATGTTTGCCCTCTCAGGTGGATGTAAAAAAATCCCACGGCACTATTTGAAGAAGAACAGGGGAGTTCTCCGGGTGTCCTGGCCAATATTTATCCTTCAACCAAGTCACTAAAACAGATTATCTGGTTATTATCACATTACTGATTGTGGGATCTTGCTGCGCACAAATTGTCTGCCACGTTTCCTACATTACAATAGTGACTAGAATCATAGAATCAAAAAAGGGTTACAACACGGAAGGAGGCCATTCAGCCCATCGAGTCCGTGCCGGCTCTATGCAAGAGCAATCCAGCTAGTCCCACTCCCCCACCCTATCCCCGTAGCTCTGCAATTTTTTTCCTTTCAAGTACTTATCCTGTTACCTTTTGAAGGCAATGATTGACTCTGCCACCGCCCCCTCGCTAACCACTCGCTGCGTGAAAAAGTTTTTCCTCATGTCACCTTTGGTTCTTTTGCCAATCACCTTAAATCTATGTCCTCTGGTTCTTGACCCTTCCACCAATGGGAACAGTTTCTCGCTGTCTAGACCTGTCATGATTTTGACTTCCTCTATCAAATTTCCTCTCAACCTTCTCTGTTCCCATGAGAACAACCCCAGCTTCTCCAGTCTATCCACGTAACTAAAGTCCCTCATCCCTGGAATCATTCTAGTAAATCTCTTCTGCACCCTCTCTGAGGCCTTCACATCTTTCCTAAAGTGCGGTGCCCAGAACTGGACACAATACTCCAGATGCGGTCGAACCAGTGTTTTATAAAGGTTCATCATAACTTCCTTGCTTTTGTACTCTATGCCTCTATTTATAAAGCCCAGGATCCCATTTGCTTTATTAACCGCTTTCTCACCCTGCCCTACTGCATTCAACGATTTGTGCACATATTCCCCCAGATACACTTAAAAAAAGTACTTAATTAGCTGGAAAGCACTTTGTGTCGTCCTAAGGTCGTGAAAGACACTGTAGAAATGCAAGTCTTTCTTTATGGGAAAATCGTCCTCTCTGTTTAATTGGATATAAACACCGTGGACCCAGAGGCTTGCGTAAACTGAGCTGAATAACCACATTTTCAAGTGATTGCCAGTTCCCGTGTATTGATATTAAAATATATATGGATTTACTGATTAGAATTGTGACCGACAGTCACTACATCTCCTCCCTACTCGTTTTGCTCACATGCCTGTACAGTCACCTCTGGTCCTCGTCTCTTTATCATTTACACGGTGACCCCTTTGATTCCACCACTGTTATCACCCTCTAACTGCCTCTCCGACATGAAGTTCCGGATGAACTGTAACCTCCAATTTAATGTTGGTGCAATGAAAGCACCCTGTCCCTGAGCTGGGCTTTATCAGTCGTCTTGCTGCCATCTGGAGCCCAGCCTCGCCATCCTGCTGGGACCCAGCTTCCTGCCCCACAGCTGCTTTTTTGCCAAGATTGCTTTCTTCCACCGCCAAGGCATTGCCCACCTCCCCATCACTTCTTGCCCACTGTTGCCGAGGCGCCAGTCCGTAGTTTCCTCACCTCGCGGCTCGACTTCTTCCTCCTCCTCCCCCTCCTCCCCCTTCACCCTTCACTCAGTTCTGGGCACCGCACCCCAGGAAGGATATATTGGCCTTGGAAGGGATGCAGCGCAGATTCACCAGAATGATACCAGGGCTTAGAGGGTTAAATTATGAGGACTGATTGCACAGTCTAGGTTTGTATTCCCTGGAGAATAGGAGATTAAGGGATGATCAAATTGAGGTGTTTCAGATGATTAAATGATTTGACAGGGTAGATAGAGAGAAACTATTTCCTCTGGTGGGGGGAGTCCAGAACAAGGGGGCAGAACCTTAAAATTAGAGTCAGGCCGTTCAGGGGTGATGTCAGGAAACATTTCTTCACACAAAGGGGAGTGGGAATCTGGAACTCTCTCCCCCAAAAAGCTGTTGAGAGTGGGGGCCAATTGAAAATTTCAAAACTGAGATTGATGGATTTTTGTTAGGCAAGGATTACGGAACCAAGGCCGGTAGATGGAGTTAGGAACATAGGAACAGGAGTAGGCCATTCAGCCCCTTGTGCCTGCTCCGCCATTTGATAAGATCATGGCTGATCTGTGATCTAACTCCATATACCTGCCTTTGGCCCATATCCCTTAATACCTTTGGTTGCCAAAAAGCTATCTATCTCAGATTTAAATTTACCAATTGAGCTAGTATCAATTGCTGTTTGCGGAAGAGAGTTCCAAACTTCTACAACCCTTTGTGTGTAGAAATGTTTTCTGATCTCGCTCCTGAAAGGTCTGGCTCTAATTTTTAGACTGTGCCCCCTACTCTTAAAATCCCCAACCAGCGGAAATAGTTTCTCTCTATCCACCCTATCTGTTCCCCTTAATATCTTATAAACTTTGATCAGATCACCCCTTAACCTTCGAAACTCTAGAGAATACAACCCCAATTTGTGTAATCTCTCCTCGTAACTTAACCCTTGAAGTCCGGGAATCATTCTAGTAAATCTACGTTGCACTGCCTCCAAGGCCAATATGTCCTTCCGAAGGTGCGGTGCCCAGAACTGCTCACAGTACTCCAGGTGCGGTCTAACCAGGGTTTTGTATAGCTGCAGCATAACTTCTGCCCCCTTGTACTCCAGTCCTCTCGATATAAAGGCCAACATTCCATTTGCCTTCTTGATTATTTTCTGCACCTATTCATGACACTTCAATGATCTATGTACCTGAACCCCTAAGTCCCTTTGGACATCCACTGTTTTTAACTTTTTACCATTTAGAAAGTACCCTGTTCTATCCTTTTTTGATCCAAAGTGGATGACCTCACATTTGTCTACATTGAATTCCATTTGCCACAGTCTTGCCCATTCACCTAATCTATCAATATCGCTTTGTAATTTTATGTTTTCATCTACACTGCTTACAATGCCACCAATCTTTGTGTCATCGGCAAACTTAGATATGAGACTTTCTATGCCTTCATTTAATAAATATTGTGAATAATTGAGGCCCCAAGACAGATCCCTGCGGGACTCCACTAGTCACATCCTGCCAATGTGAGTACCTTCCCATTATCCCTACTCTCTGTCGCCTTTCGCTCAGCCAACTTAGGGTACTGATCAGCCATGATCTAATGGAATGGCGGAACAGGCTCAAGGGGCTGAATGGCCTCCTGCTGTTCCTATGGTCCACCCTTCACCAACCAAACCATGTGTAAAATGCCAAGACTGTGATCTCTCCCACACAAAGTGCCGCGTGCACATCCTTGCCAAACTCCACAGGCCACCCTGGCCCTTGTTCTCACATTCAGCTGGCCTCACTCCACCTGTGTCACCTCCTCCAGGGTCCCTGCTACCCTTGCTGCCAACCGCTCAATCGTTCACGGCTGCACCTTCTGCCACTGTGCCCCATCCTCCATCCCATCTTCTCTCCACCTCGGCAACTTCCTGATTTCGGGAACTTCCAACGAGCCCTTCTCGTTGGTGCCTGTACCCCCTATCCCTAACCGGTTTCCCCTGTTTCTCTCCCACTCAGTATCCACTCTGTGCAACACTCTGAGACACCCCTCTATGTGAGGAGCTCCTCAGAAATCTAAATTGTGATGAAAATTAATCGAAGACCTTAATCTCAGGAAATAATAACTCCACATCATGAAGCACAGGGGTAAGTGGAGAAGAAAAGGCTGTTACTGGATGAACTGTGTTTTCGTGACCAGTTTCCATTTTGGATCTTTCCGAGCTGCCACTAACAGAATTCCCACAATAAAGTGGAGTGTCCGATTCAAACTCTGAGCAGTGAGGCCCCTCACTGTGCTCCTCGCGGCTCCATGTAATGTGAATATTGAACAAGAAGACAAAAGTTAATCACCAGAAACAGCTTTTAAAAACTCATTGTTTATGAACTAAAAGAACTCCACCCGACCTAAACAGATTCACGTTAAACAGACCAATCTTTGAGAACAGGAGAAGAGGGGGACTGTTATTCTGTAGTCACTGGCACCACCTCTTGGAGGATATAAGGTGGAACAAGAAATATTTGAAGAGTTATATTTTACAGAGCAGTCCGGCAGGTTTTGTTTTAGTGAGAAGGATTGTCGCCGCTGTGCACAACAGCACTGAGGCCGAGAAAAGGAAGAGAGATCAAATAGTGATCAGGTGACAACAATCTTGGGTCTTAAAAGCCTGCAGATTGTAGGTGGAAAGGAAGACAGAGAGCTGCACGGTTATGAGGTGAGGCACCATGTCGATATACTGTGTGAATCCCAGTCTAACCAGCGATGATTTACATGGATGGAAATTTTCCCCAATTTCCGCAGCAAATGCCCCTGTTTATTTTTAAATTCTGGTCATAGTTTGTAACTAAATTATATCCGTGCAGACAGCAATTGCTCAGAGGTCAGCTTTGTAAATCAGTGAACAGAGCAACAGCAGCTTAATCGATTGAAGGAAAGATACACTGGGAGCACAAAGCAAGACTCTCAGTTACTAGAATGGGGAGCACCTCCTGCCTGTAAAGAAATCTCCTGCTCTTCACTGACACAATTTTTTTCCAAGGCCTCACCCCTCCCTTTCTCTGTAACCTCCTACAACCCTCCGAGATCTCCGCGCTCCTCCAATTCTGGCCTCTTGCGCATCCCCGATTTTCATCGCTCCACTGGCGGCCGTGCCTTCAGCTGCCTCGGCCCTAAGCTCTGGAATTCCCTCCCTAAACCTCTCCGCCTCTCTCTCCTCCTTTAAGACTCTCCTTAAAACCTACCTCTTTGACCAAGCTTTTGCTCACCTGTCCTAATGTCTCCTTATGCGGCTCGGTGTCAAATTTTGTTTGATAATCGCTCCTGTGAAGCACCTTGGGACGTTTTACTGTGTTAAAGGCTCTGTATAAATGCAAGTTGTTGTTGTTTTAAAGGGAACGTTCAGGCTGTGTCCGTGAGGGACATTTACAAGCAGGCGAATGGTAAAGGCAGCTTGCCTCCACTTCTACAAAGCCAGGACTCCGTATGGGAACGCAAGAGAGAGGGAAATGTGTCTGGATTGTTGGAGGTGTACAGGTGACTAGGCATTACTCTAACTATCACACACACAGCATGCGGACTGAAAGGGGGTGTTTTTCAGTGGGGCACCTGATGGATTTATGTCCAGATAGTTGTTTCTGAGAGCAGTCTTTTCCTTTGGACATGGATGTACTGGGAGGTGGAGGGAGGCTCCTCCAATACGTTGCAGTCACCAGGCCGAGCTCAGCCATTCCCTCAGTCCGGGGATTTCAACCACGTGACTCAAGAATAAAAGTTTAAGATGAAAAATCAGCGTCAGCAGTTGTTTCACTGTAGGTCAGGGAGGGTGGTAAACAATCTCAGCTCAGCAACGTGGCCCTGGACCTAACTTTCAGGGTACTCCTTGCATCTGTCATTATGTAAGTTGGACCCATGTTTGACTGGAATTTGATCACTGTGGTTTAGGAAATATTCTACCCTTGTAACATATGAGCTCAGTCACCTGACTTTGCATTTCTATAGCGTCTTTCACGACCTCAGAATGTCCCAGAGTGCTTTACAACCAATGAAGTACTTTTGAAGTGTAGTCACTGTTGTAATGTAGGAAACGCAGCAGCCAAGTTGCACACAGCAAGATCCCACAAACAGCAATGTGATAATGACCTGATAATCTGTTTTAGTTTTGTTGGTTGAGGGATAAATATTGGCCAGGACCCCGGGGAGAACTCCCCTGCTCCTCTTCGAAAAGTGCCGTGGGATCTTTCACGGGGCCTTAGTGTGAAAGACTTCTCAATGTATCAGTTGTCTGTGTAGAATGAAGTCTTTGTGAATACGACTTGTTTACTGGCTATCTTGAGATGAACAACTCAGTCTGATGGTAGGTTGGTGCAGGGTATGAGGTTAGCACCTGCCTTTGTGCCCTGTCCCTGAGGGTTTACATGTGATGCTGACTCCCTGCCAGGAGACTCTGCACTGAGTCACGTAGTGAGATCGATGCCAAGTCAAATTTGTCATCCTGCAACCCCAAAATAGCAGTAAGGTGACCTGTTCCTGCAAACAGTCACGTATTTGAGCGAGCTACTCTGGCACTCTTTCTCACAGGGCTCACATGACTGCATTGTGCTGTCAACGATCAGGGGATACATGCTTTAAAAGATTATTTTGACAGCTAAGGACACAGTTTAGATGACTGAATATAATGATGGCCTCTGAGCGATTTATTCCTGGGGTACAAGTTAAGTGCTGCTAGGGTGGACGGGGTGAATATACGTGAGGAGTGTTGGGCTTGTCTCGGTGCAATGTCTTAGCAGTTGGTGGAGTGTAAAAAGACAGAATGTGCATACAGTATTGCATGTACAGACCGCGGGCTCTCCCGCGCGCAGACCGCGGGCTCTCCCGCGCGCAGACCGCGGGCTCTCCCGCGCGCAGACCGCGGGCTCTCCCGCGCGCAGACCGCGGGCTCTCCCGCGCGCAGACCCATTTCCTATCGATACCCATGCTTCAATGTGCCGCCATGTTGAGTGAGAGGTCTCTGTTTAGAGGCAGCCTTTTCCTGTACAGTGACTTCCTGACCACAACTGGGCCCGGGTTTGAGGGTTGGAGTTGGAGTTGACCCAGGCCACTGCTGCGTTGAGTGCTGTCGGCTGGGGATGGGGGTCGATGACAGTGGGAGGGGTTGTTTGTCATTTTGATGCAGTATTTTCAACCCTAATTTACACACTTTATTCGTGACTTTGAATGTTGCCACCATGAGATACAGCCGCCAACGAAACCTCCTCTACCAATATGGCGGGTGCAGCACTTCCGGTCCGAACTGCGCGCACATCCTGCCCGCCATAATGAGCGCTTAATAGGCCGGTTAGTGCAGAAAACAGTGACTGGAAAACCGAATTCATCGGCTGAGGGACCTCTCCTGGAAGGACAAGGGCCCGTGGTCCTGACCCCTAGGCAGTCGGGAAGCTGCTGAATGGAACCAATGGCCATCCTCCCAGGAAAGGATATTACAGGGAGAACTGGGATGGGCCATTACTACAAACCCCCTCACCCTCACTGGGCAACCTGGGCATGAGTAACCCGCCTGTCCTCTCCATCGGGGCAAAGTGTGTGTGGCACGAGGGAAGGGAGACCTCGAGACAGAGAAGGAAAATTAGCAACAAAAATAGAGTAAAAGGCACGAGGAGCTGTATTTTTCCATCGCTGTGAATCTCACTGAACAAATGTAATGTAGAACTGTGGGAGCCAGGGCAGTGAGCAGACTGTGTGTCTATCTGCAGTCCATCACAGCTCCACTTTCAGCCTCTCTGTAACACATTACCTCCCTCTAGTGTAGTGCTATTCAGATAGAAATGTCTGTTGATCATGAGGATATTTGGGCAGAAACAAAAATTTATCATTTAACAAAGAATATAGTCAAACGTGGCGAGCCAGCAAGAGGGAGCACGACCGTTTCACACGACACTAGATCCACCTGCGGTTTAAATGTCCGAGACGTCAGCATCTTTTCATTCACCCTGGGGACAGATAGAGTTTCATTGCGAGATCACAGTGCTCTGTATTCACCCAGGGAGAGGTGTGTTTCCACACTGCAATCTACCAGAACAGTCACAGACGTGGATCCGACCCCGGGGTAGTCCCCCGACCCACTGAACCCCGGGGTAATCCCCCCGACCCACTGAACCCCGGGGTAATCCCCCCGACCCACTGAACCCCGGGGTAATCCCCCCGACCCACTGAACCCCGGGGTAATCCCCCCGCCCACTGAACCCCGGGGTAATCCCCCCGACCCACTGAACCCCGGGGTAATCCCCCCGACCCACTGAACCCCGGGGTAATCCCCCCGACCCACTGAACCCCGGGGTAATCCCCCCGACCCACTGAACCCCGGGGTAATCCCCCCGACCCACTGAACCCCGGGGTAATCCCCCCGACCCACTGAACCCCGGGGTAATCCCCCCGACCCACTGAACCCCGGGGTAATCCCCCCGACCCACTGAACCCCGGGGTAATCCCCCCGACCCACTGAACCCCGGGGTAATCCCCCCGTCCAGTGAACCCCGGGATAATCCCCCCGCCCAGTGAACCCCGGGGTAATCCCCCCGCCCAGTGAACCCCGGGGTAATCCCCCCGCCCACTGAACCCCGGGGTAATCCCCCCGACCCACTGAACCCCGGGGTAATCCCCCCGACCCACTGAACCCCGGGGTAATCCCCCCGCCCAGTGAACCCCGGGATAATCCCCCTGACCCACTGAACCCCGGGGTAATCCCCCCGACCCACTGAACCCCGGGGTAATCCCCCCGTCCAGTGAACCCCGGGATAATCCCCCCGCCCAGTGAACCCCGGGATAATCCCCCCGACCCACTGAACCCCGGGGTAATCCCCCCGACCCACTGAACCCCGGGGTAATCCCCCCGACCCACTGAACCCCGGGGTAATCCCCCCGCCCAGTGAACCCCGGGATAATCCCCCCGACCCACTGAACCCCGGGGTAATCCCCCCGACCCACTGAACCCCGGGGTAATCCCCCCGCCCAGTGAACCCCGGGGTAATCCCCCCGACCCACTGAACCCCGGGGTAATCCCCCCGTCCAGTGAACCCCGGGATAATCCCCCCGACCCACTGAACCCCGGGGTAATCCCCCCGACCCACTGAACCCCGGGGTAATCCCCCCGACCCACTGAACCCCGGGATAATCCCCCCGCCCAGTGAACCCCGGGATAATCCCCCCGCCCAGTGAACCCCGGGATAATCCCCCCGCCCAGTGAACCCCGGGGTAATCCCCCCGACCCACTGAACCCCGGGGTAATCCCCCCGCCCAGTGAACCCTGGGGTCATCTCCCACCAAGGGGCTGGTGTGCGAGCACCGACTGCGGATAGTTTGAGGTGGACGTGAGACAAGCCAAATGTTTTGTGTGAAATAAGATGGAGCGACAGAGCCACAGGTCAGTGTGAGCCGGAGCCCAGGGGGACACTGCCCCCTGCTGCCTCTCTGCCTGCACTGTAACAAGAGTGACAGCAATCAGTTCCTCAAAGGAAAGCATAGAATTTACCAGAAACAAACATGGATTTTATTTGTTATGTAAAATCTCCCACCACTTCAGGTGTGAGAGTCAAACTGGAAATATAGCCAGTGTCACATCAAACACAGCCAGTTCTGTCCCCACAGTCCGATCTGCCACTGGCTCCCTCGCACTGAGTGTTTGATGGGATATTGTAGAAGAAGCTTTACTCTGCATCAAACCTGTGCTGTACCTGTCAAGCCGCCCAGGTGTACACGGTGTGTGACAGAGTGGACTGTACATAGTGTGTAATGGGTTTGTAGTCTGTGACAGAGGGGGTTGTGCGCGATGCGGGACAGAGGGGGTTGTGCGCTGTCTGTGATGCGATTATACAAGGTGTGTGACAGCGAGGATTGTACGCTGGGTGGGACAGAGGGGATTGTACACGGGGTGGGACAGAGGGGATTGTACACGGGGTGGGACAGAGGGGATTGTACACGGGGTGGGACAGAGGGGATTGTACACGGGGTGGGACAGAGGGGATTGTACGCTGGGTGGGACAGAGGGGATTGTACACGGGGTGGGACAGAGGGGATTGTACACGGGGTGGGACAGAGGGGATTGTACACGGGGTGGGACAGAGGGGATTGTACACGGGGTGGGACAGAGGGGATTGTACACGGGGTGGGACAGAGGGGATTGTACACGTGGTGGGACAGAGGGGATTGTACACGGGGTGGGACAGAGGGGATTGTACACGGGGTGGGACAGAGGGGATTGTACACGGGGTGGGACAGAGGGGATTGTACACGTGGTGGGACAGAGGGGATTGTACACGGGGTGGGACAGAGGGGATTGTACACGGGGTGGGACAGAGGGGATTGTACACGGGGTGGGACAGAGGGGATTGTACACGTGGTGGGACAGAGGGGATTGTACACGGGGTGGGACAGAGGGGATTGTACGCTGGGTGGGACAGAGGGGATTGTACACGTGGTGGGACAGAGGGGATTGTACGCTGGGTGGGACAGAGGGGATTGTACACGTGGTGGGACAGAGGGGATTGTACACGGGGTGGGACAGAGGGGATTGTACACGGGGTGGGACAGAGGGGATTGTACACGGGGTGGGACAGAGGGGATTGTACACGGGGTGGGACAGAGGGGATTGTACACGGGGTGGGACAGAGGGGATTGTACACGGGGTGGGACAGAGGGGATTGTACACGGGGTGGGACAGAGGGGATTGTACACGTGGTGGGACAGAGGGGATTGTACACGGGGTGGGACAGAGGGGATTGTACACTGGGTGGGACAGAGGGGATTGTACACGGGGTGGGACAGAGGGGATTGTACACGGGGTGGGACAGAGGGGATTGTACACGGGGTGGGACAGAGGGGATTGTACACGGGGTGGGACAGAGGGGATTGTACACGGGGTGGGACAGAGGGGATTGTACACGGGGTGGGACAGAGGGGATTGTACACGGGGTGGGACAGAGGGGATTGTACACGGGGTGGGACAGAGGGGATTGTACACGGGGTGGGACAGAGGGGATTGTACACGGGGTGGGACAGAGGGGATTGTACACGGGGTGGGACAGAGGGGATTGTACACGGGGTGGGACAGAGGGGATTGTACACTGTGTCGGAATTGTACTAGGTGTGTGTGACGGGATTGTAAACTGTGTGACAGAGGGGATTGTACACTATGTGATGGGATTGTACAAGGTGTCTGACAGGAGACTGTACACGGCGTGTGTCGGAGGGGATTGTACACTGCGTGTGTGATAGAAGGGGTTGTACGCGGAGTGGGGCGGAGGGGGTTGCACGCGGAGTGAGACGGAGGGGATTGCACGCGGAGGGGGGCGGAGGGGATTGTACGCGGAGGGGGGCGGAGGGGATTGTACGCGGAGGGGGGCGGAGGGGATTGTACGCGGCGCGGGGCGGAGGGGATTGTACGCGTTAACTGTTATCTGAACATGTCCTTTGCCTCCCCAGCAGTGATGGTTCTGCGAGGGACCTGCAGACCCTGGGCAGGCCTGGAGAAAGTTTCAGTGATTTGCTGATCACTACAAGGAACAGGCTGCAGCTGCTGCGAGGACATCACCTGATGCAGGTGTGGTCTGCAAACCACAGTAATATTGAAAGGTGAGTGTCGGGTGAGGTTACTACACAGAGCAATTTAATCAGTGAGTGTAACCCAGGGAGGGAGGGTTACCTCTCAGGTTTGTGCTGCGCGTGAAGCCTCTCAGTGCAGCCGAAGCAAAATTCTGTTCTACCTTTACCAGGAAGAGATTAGCACTTTCAGGATTTACTGTCCCTGTATAATCCACACTGCACGGTACAGACGGTGTATAATCCACGCTGCGCGGTACGGTCCGCGTGCAATCCACGCTGCGCGGTACGGTCCGCGTGCAATCCACGCTGCGCGCTACGGTCCGCGTGCAATCCACGCTGCGCGCTACGGTCCGCGTGCAATCCACGCTGCGCGCTACGGTCCGCGTGCAATCCACGCTGCGCGCTAGGGTCCGCGTGCAATCCACGCTGCGCGCTAGGGTCCGCGTGCAATCCACGCTGCGCGCTAGGGTCCGCGTGCAATCCACGCTGCGCGCTAGGGTCCGCGTGCAATCCACGCTGCGCGCTAGGGTCCGCGTGCAATCCACGCTGCGCGCTACGGTCCGCGTGCAATCCACGCTGCGCGCTACGGTCCGCGTGCAATCCACGCTGCGCGCTACGGTCCGCGTGCAATCCACGCTGCGCGCTACGGTCCGCGTGCAATCCACGCTGCGCGCTACGGTCCGCGTGCAATCCACGCTGCGCGCTACGGTCCGCGTGCAATCCACGCTGCGCGCTACGGTCCGCGTGCAATCCACGCTGCGCGCTACGGTCCGCGTGCAATCCACGCTGCGCGCTACGGTCCGCGTGCAATCCACGCTGCGCGCTACGGTCCGCGTGCAATCCACGCTGCGCGGTACGGTCCGCGTGCAATCCACGCTGCGCGGTACGGTCCGCGTGCAATCCACGCTGCGCGGTACAGACCGCGTACAATCCACGCTGCCCGGTACTCCATGCTGACGGTATTTTACACTGCTGGTATGATTGGTGTTCAGTCCATGAGTGAACCTTGATGTGGATGTAACTGCAATGTCCACACTGCTCTCTCGATTGGGGATGGGCTGTGTGATTGCACGGTGCAGTAGATGGGAGTTGGAGATTCTTTGTTCTGTGCCCGGGAATACCTGCTTCATTCCCTTTGTGTAACACTAACAGGAATGGTTTTCTTTCCAGTGCTCCTGTGGCCGGCTTCTTCAACGAGGACAGGATCCCGGATTTCCTGATCCAGATCACCGGTGGGAACAACACGAGAAAGGTGTGTGCTGGGGACTTTTTCTCTTCAGGTGTCCCAGCACCAGACACCGTTCCCCGTAAGGAGGGCTGGCCATCTCCCAGGCCCCTGACATTGTCCCGAGGCAGCCTGCCGGATTGTGCGAGCATTGCTGGGAGGAATCAGCGCCTCTGATTTCCCATTCCTGCTTTGTGCTTCCTTTGACAGAGGTTGGGATGTCCCAGTCTGCCACAACCTTCCTCCTTGGAATCGTGCACTGAATTGTGGCTCAGCCTTGTACATGAGAGATCAGAGGACAGCCAGTCGCAGCACAGGACCGGGAGCCTCACAACACACCCACTGTTAACTCGACTGAGAGTAACACCTAGGAACATAGGAACAGGAGGAGGCCATTCAGCCCCTCGTGCCTGCTCCGCCATTTGATAAGATCATGGCTGATCTGTGATCTAACTCCATATACCTGCCTTTGGCCCATATCCCTTAATACCTTTGGTTGCCAAAAAGCTATCTATCTCAGATTCAGAGCAGCATTACTAGAAACTGCCTGGCCCCTTCCTCTCCCCTCTTTCCCACACCGGGCCACATAAATACCAGCGGGGAGAAGAAACAGGAGCAGCACCTAGTTGGGAGCTCTGCTCAAAACACTAAAATAAAATCAAACAGCAGTGTAGAGGCACTTACGTGGGCGCAGTGACCTCCCTCTGTGCTGTATCATTCTATGATTCTATTCTATGATAAGATACACAGCAAGTCCGTCAGCACCTGAGCTGAGTTGGTTTTGGGTGGGGATGTTTCATCAGAAATCCCCCCAGGAAAAGTTCAGATGCTGACCAACTTGCTGCAGTCACAATAAGAATAAAACCGGACGGACCACCCGGCATCGGACCACTAGGCACCGGACACGACAACGGCAAAACACCAAGCCCAGTCGACCCTGCAAGGTCCTCCTTACTAACATCTGGGGACTTGTGCCAAAATTGGGAGACCTGTCTGACAGACTAGTCAAGCAACAGCCTGACATAGCCATACTCACAGAATCATACCTTTCAGCCAACGTCCCAGACTCTTCCATCACCATCCCTGGGTGTGTCCTGTCCCACCGGCAGGACAGACCCACCAGAGGTGGCGGTACAGTGATATACAGTCAGGAGGGAGTGGCCCTGGGAGTCCCCAACATTGACTCTGGACCCCATGAAATCTCATGGCATCAGGTCAAACATGGGCAAGGAAACCTCCTGCTGATTACCACCTACCATCCTCCCTCAGCTGATGAATCAGTCCTCCTCCATGTTGAACACCACTTGGAGGAAGCACTGAGGGTAGCAAGGGCACAAAATGTACTCTGGGTGGGGGACTTCAATGTCCATCACCAAGAGTGGCTCAGTAGCACTATTACTGGCCGAGTCCTGAAGGACATAGCTGCTAGACTGGGCCTGCGGCAGGTGGTGAGCGAACCAACACGAGGGGAAAAACTTACTTGACCTCGTCCTCAACAATCTACCTGTCGCAAATGCATCTGTCCATGACAGTATTGGTGGGAGTGACCACCGCACAGTCCTCGTGGAGATGAAGTCCCGTCTTCGCACTGAGGACACCATCCAACGTGTTGTGTGGCACTACCACCGTGCTAAATCGGATAGATTGAGAACAGATCTAGCAGCTCAAAACTGGGCATCCATGAGGCGCTGTGGGCCATCAGCAGCAGCAGAATTGTATTCCAGCACAATCTGTAACCTCATGGCCCGGCATATTCCTCACTCTACCATTACCAACAAGCCAGGGGATCAACCCTGGTTCAATGAGGAGTGGAGAAGAGCATGCCAGGAGCAGCACCGGGCGTACCTAAAAATGAGGTGCCAACCTGGTAAAGCTACAACTCAGGACTACATGCATGCTAAACAGCGGAAGCAACATGCTATAGACAGAGCTAAGCGATTCCACAACCAACGGATCAGATCAAAGCTCTGCAGTCCTGCCACATCCAGTCGTGAATGGTGGTGGACAATTAAACAACTAACGGGAGGAGGAGGCTCAGTAAACATCCCCATTCTCAACGATGGCGGAGTCCAGCAGGTGAGTGCAAAAGACAAGGCTGAAGTGTTAGCAACCATCTTCAGCCAGAAGTGTCGAGTGGATGGTCCATCTCGGCCTCCTCCCGATATCCCCACCATCACAGAAGCCAGTCTTCAGCCAATTCGATTCACTCCACGTGATATCAAGAAATGGCTGAGTGCACTGGATACAGCAAAGGCTACGGGCCCCGACAACATCCCAGCTGTAGTGCTGAAGACTTGTGCTCCAGAACTAGCCGCGCCTCTAGCCAAGCTGTTCCAGTACAGTTACAACACTGGCATCTACCTGACAATGTGGAAAATTGCCCAGGTATGTCCTGTCCACAAAAAGCAGGACAAATCCAATCCAGCCAAATACCGCCCCTCAGTCTACTCTCAATCATCAGCAAAGTGATGGAAGGTGTCGTCGACAGTGCTATCAAGCGGCACTTACTCACCAATAACCTGCTCACCGATGCTCAGTTTGGGTTCCGCCAGGACCACTCGGCTCCAGACCTCATTACAGCCTTGGTCCAAACATGGACAAAAGAGCTGAATTGCAGAGGTGAGGTGAGAGTGACTGCCCTTGACATCAAGGCAGCATTTGACCAAGTGTGGCACCAAGGAGCCCTAGTAAAATTGAAGTGAATGGGAATCGGGGAAAACTCTCCAGTGGCTGGAGTCATACCTAGCACAAAGGAAGATGGTAGTGGTTGTTGGAGGCCAATCATCTCAGCCACAGGACATTGCTGCAGGAGTTCCTCAGGGTAGTGTCCTCGGCCCAACCATCTTCAGCTGCTTCATCAATGACCTTCCCTCCATCATAAGGTTAGAAATGGGGATATTCGCTGATGATTACACAGTGTTCAGTTCCATTCGCAACCCCTCAAATAATGAAGCAGTCCGAGCCCGCATGCAGCAAGACCTGGACAACATCCAGGCTTGGGCTCATAAGTGGCAAGTAACATTCGCGCCAGACAAGTGCCAGGCAATGACCATCTCCAACAAGAGAGAGTCTAACCACCTCCCCTTGACATTCAACGGCATTACCATCGCTGAATCCCCCACCATCAACATCCTGGGGGTCTTCATTGACCGCAAACTTAACTGGACCAGCCATATAAATACTGTGGCTACAAGAGCAGGTCAGAGGCTGGGTATTCTGCGGCGAGTGACTCACCTCCTGATTCCTCAAAGCCTTTCCACCATCTACAAGGCACAAGCCAGGAGTGTGATGGAATACTCTCCACTTGCCTGGATGAGTGCAGCTCCAACAAAACTCAAGAAGCTCGACACCATCCAGGACAAAGCAGCCCGCTTGATTGGCACCCCATCCACCACCCTAAATATTCACTCCCTTCACCACCGGCGCACAGTGGCTGCAGTGTGCACCATCCACAGGATGCACTGCAGCAACTCGCCAAGGCTTCTTCGACAGCACCTCCCAAACCCGCGACCTCGACCACCGAGAAGGACAAGGGCAGCAGGCACATGGGAACAACACCACCTGCACGTTCCCCTCCAAGTCACACACCATCCCGACTTGGAAATATATCGCCGTTCCTTCATCGTCGCTGGGTCAAAATCCTGGAACTCCCTTCCTAACAGCACTGTGGGAGAACCGTCACCACACGGACTGCAGCGGTTCAAGAAGGCGGCTCACCACCACCTTCTCAAGGGCAATTAGGGATGGGCAATAAATGCCGGCCTCGCCAGCGACTCCCACATCCCATGAACGAATAAAAAAAATGTCTCCAGCATTTTCTAGTTTTATCCTGGGTTTGTGTTAATAGAATTACAGAACATAGAATTTACAACACAAACAGGCCATTCCCGGTCTATCCCGGTGTTTATGCTCCACACGAGCCTCCTCCCTCCCTACTTCATCTAACCCTATCTGCATATCCTTCTATTCCTTTCTCCCCCATGTATTTATCCAGCTTCCCCTTAATATTGCTGCTTCCCGCTTTATATTCACTCCTAATGTTAGTCCACTGATTAGTGTATAAAACAGTGTGGAAACTCGATGGGATGGTGAGAGTGTTTGCACGGGTGTGACAAAGCTTACAGAAGTCGGTTGTTGTATTTATATCTGTGTTTGCCGTGTCAGTCTCTGAATTAATGCCCGTATTTGAACCTTGTGCTGCTTGTTTGGCTGCAGAATCCCGACCGTCTTTACAAACACTTCTTCCTTATCCTAGAGTTTAATTATTGATGGGAGTTCAGGCATGGAGCTGTGGAAAGCAGAGCTGGGCTGTCAGTTCCAGGGCTCGGAGGCAGCCTCCATACCAGTGTCTGACGGGAGATCGGCATTTCTGTTCTGGGCTGGAGAGTGCGGAGTGAACCCCCCCTCGGTGAGTGCGGAGTGAACCCCCCCTCGGTGAGTGCGGAGTGAACCCCCCCTCGGTGAGTGCGGAGTGAACCCCCCCTCGGTGAGTGCGGAGTGAACCCCCCCTCGGTGAGTGCGGAGTGAACCCCCCCTCGGTGAGTGCGGAGTGAACCCCCCCTCGGTGAGTGCGGAGTGAACCCCCCCTCGGTGAGTGCGGAGTGAACCCCCCCTCGGTGAGTGCGGAATGAACCCCCCCCCCTCGGTGAGTGCGGAGTGAACCCCCCCCCCTCGGTGAGTGCGGAGTGAACCCCCCCTCGGTGAGTGCGGAGTGAACCCCCCCTCGGTGAGTGCGGAGTGAACCCCCCCCCTCGGTGAGTGCGTGCGGAGTGAACCCCCCCCCTCGGTGAGTGCGGAGTGAACCCCCCCCCCCTCGGTGAGTGCGGAGTGAACCCCCCCCCCCCTCGGTGAGTGCGTGCGGAGTGAACCCCCCCTCGGTGAGTGCGGAGTGAACCCCCCCCCCTCGGTGAGTGCGTGCGGAGTGAACCCCCCCCCCCTCGGTGAGTGCGGAGTGAACCCCCCCCCCTCGGTGAGTGCGGAGTGAACCCCCCCCCCTCGGTGAGTGAGTGCGGAGTGAACCCCCCCCCCCTCGGTGAGTGCGTGCGGAGTGAACTGTGGAAGGCATTACCATTGAGCCCGATCCTGTCCTCACCCTTGACCCACGTACACGCTGTGCAACAGGGGTCACCGGAGAGTGATCGGGAGCAGCTCACTGGATCGGGATGCACTTTACAGCATTTAATTCTCTGTGGTTTTGTTGGTAAACTCGGAAGCCAATTTGCCCACAGCAAAGTCCCTCATTGAGCAGTGAGCAGTTCATCTGTTTTGGTTGTGGAATATTATCTTCGACACTGGAGAACATCCTGCTTTTCGAAATAGTGCCATTGGATCTTTTACACCGACCTGAGGGGCAGACTGGGCCTCGGTTTAAAGTCTCATCTGAAAGACGGCTCTTCCGACAGTGCAGCGCTCCCTCAGTACTGACCCTCCGACAGTGCGGCGCTCCCTCAGTACTGACCCTCCGACAGTGCAGCGCTCCCTCAGTACTGACCCTCCGACAGTGCAGCGCTCCCTCAGTACTGACCCTCCGACAGTGCAGCGCTCCCTCAGTACTGACCCTCCGACAGGGCGCCTCTCCCTCAGTACTGACCCTCCGACAGGGCGCCTCTCCCTCAGTACTGACCCTCCGACAGGGCGCCTCTCCCTCAGTACTGACCCTCCGACTGCAGCTCTGGAGTGTCAGCCTAGATTATTGGCTCAAGTCTCTGGAGTGGGATTTGCACCCATGACCTTCTGACTCAGAGGCGCTGCCAACTGAGCCACGGGTCTGGGCTCTGCGGCTCTGGGCTCTGGGCTCTGCGGCTCTGGGCTCTGGGCTCTGGGGGTCTGGGCTCTGCGGGTCTGGGCTCTGGGCTCTGCGGGTCTGGGCTCTGCGGGTCTGCGGGTCTGGGCTCTGCGGGTCTGGGCTCTGCGGCTCTGGGCTCTGCGGCTCTGGGCTCTGCGGGTCTGGGCTCTGCGGCTCTGGGCTCTGCCTTCACCAGATGTGAGTGAATCTATCGAGTTATAGCTAATTTGTTCATTCACCTCAATTACACAAGGTGTGGTGGGGAAATGCATGAAAGCAAAACTAAGTTTAGGAACAGGAAATAACCAGTTCACACCTAAAGTTAATCCCTTCTCGGTCGATCTCCCTCCACCTACCCACCCCTCATTATATTCTCTCAATCTCTTCTCTCTCCAGAAATGCATGGTTTTGCCTCTTGACCCTGTTTACACTGCGTGCATCAGTGTCCTCTCCCGGTAACTCATTCTCCAGGTCCTACACCTTGTGTGAAGGCTTTTCCTGACGTCCGCTCTTACCCTGAACATGCCGACCTTGAATCTGTGTCACCTGGTATTTGGTCACAGTGAGCAATGTGCCTGCATCAGTTTTCTCAAACCCCCTTTGTAGTATTGAAAACAATGTTAATGCTCTAGATTTAGCTTCAGTTACCTGGGGCCAGAGAGGGGAAAGTAGCCAGAGCTCCTCAGGTGAAGACAGAAGTAGGCCTGGCTCTGATGCTATCTGATGCTGTATGGTCTTGCCTACACCCATAGTCTTGACTCACATGGAAAGTGGCAGCTTGGTGAGGTACCTGAGGGTGTCTGGAGCCCATGGACCCCTCCTTCAGGAGAGGCAACGAGAAAGTTGCCAAGAAAAAAAATAAATGAAACCTTGAGTCAGAGGAGTGTTGCTGTTGTAAATTGCACTGACTCCTCCATTGCTTCATAATGTGTGCTGTGTACACGAGCCGGCCGCATGGCAATAGAGTTTAGTGTGGCAGTAAATTCAAGGGCTGTGTTTGTTGATGATTGCTCGCTGTTCTGTTTAATCAAAGGCTCAGAGGACAGACTCCGACTCGCAGAGCCAGTACCGCCTCTACCTCCTGCACCCGTCGTACCCCAGTGTCCTCCTGGAGCTGGCCAACAGCACAAGGACCGTGACAGCATCAGCCAGTGAGTACAGGCAGAACGTCCAGGTTTGAAAGGGTGACTGAGAAATGGAGCTGTCAGGCTGGGGCAGGGATCTGGAGATCGGAGTGGGGCACAGCATCGTCACTCCAACCTCTCCACTCCGGCCCCGTCACTCCAGTATGGTACTAGGCCGTACAAGACCAGAGGTTCTGAGGGCCGGCTCTGTTAGCTGATCCCAGCCTAGATTGGGCCCGGTTTCCCTGAGCCAGGGTGCGTGCAGTGGATCACTAACGAGTGCTGCCTTCCTCCACCCCCCACTGAAAAGTGTGTGTGGACATAAAGTGAGGGTATTGTTGGACTCGTGTGCCACGTTTCCAGTAACTTGCCGACACTTGGGCTCCACCGCCCCACGAGGAGCAACAGGTTGAGGTGGCAGAGCGAGTGTGGTGATATCGCCCAGTCTGAGTCATCGACTTCAGGAGAGGAGGGACAAGGGTCGAAAATTGGGCAGAAGAAACAGAGAAGGATTAAAAATAATCCACAGATTATCCAGCCAGGCTTAATCGGAACAAAAATAATTCCTGGAGATTTCAAAACACAAGATGAGGCCACTAACCCTGCTGGTTCAGCACATCCGTGTGCAGTCTGCCGTCTCTCACTGCTCTATCTAGATATCACTGTTTACTCTTCTGAGGGGAAAATCACAGGGAAAACAACAACAATTCTCATTTATTCTGCACCCGTAACACAGGAGCGTAAATCAGACAAACATCGACACCGAGCCAAAACAAGGAGATATTAGGACAGGTGACCAAACAATCGGTCAAAAAGGTAGGTTTTAAGGAGGAGAGAGGTGGGGAGGTTTAGGGAGGGAATTCCAGAGCTTAGTGGCTAGACGGCTGAAGGCACGGCCGCCAATGGTGGGGTGAAGGAAGTGGGGGATGCACAAGAGGCCAGAATTGGAGGAGCGCAGAGATCTCGGAGGGCTGGAGGAGGTTACAGAGATAGGGAGGGGCGAGGCCATGGAGGATGAGAATTTTAAAATCGAGGCGTTCCTGGACCAGGAGCCAATGTAGGTCAGCGAGCACAGGGGTGAACAGGACTTGGTGTGAGTTAGGATACGGGGCAGCAGAGTTTTGGATGAGCTGAAGTTTATGGAGGGTGGAAGATGGGAGGCCGGCCAGGAGAGCACTGGAATAGTCCAGTCTGGAAGTAACAAAGTCTGTGAACTTTCTCCATAAAAGGCCTTGACCTGAAATCCGCAGGGCTGTAGATATCAGCTGTCGTCGTCCTCAGCAATCAGGAGCCTGGAATATTCCCCCGACACTCCTGTGGGGCTCACTGACATAGTAGACATTGTGTCCCACACGGGGTTTGATCATTTCACTCTGTCTCATCCTTACAACCTTTATCTCTTTCATACGTAGCCATTCATCCAACTCCTTTGACAGGAGCTAATCAACTCAGCCTTTATCTGACCTCATCATAGTGGGAATTTATACTCGTGTCCTCTGGTCTTCAGAACAATTATTAAAAAAAAGTTAACTATCGTAAGAACCTCTTTCATCCTATTTGATAAGCTGTGTGTTCGAGGCCTGGTTCCAGACCTGTGCAAAGTGACCCGGAGCGGATAATCCCGAGGCGTAAAATGCAAGGCGACAGTGTTATATTGAACATGTTATGATGAATCTTTATAAAACACTGGTTCAACCACAACTGGAGTATTGTGTCCAGTTCTGGGCACCGCACTTTAGGAAGGATGTGAAGGCCTTAGAGAGGGTGCAGAAAAGATTTACTAGAATGGTACCAGGGATGAAGGACCTCAGTTACGTGGATAGACTGGAGAAACTGGGGTTGTTCTCCTTAGAGCAGAGACGGTTGCGAGGAGATTTGATAGAAATGTTTAAAATCATGAAGGGTCTAGACAGAGTAGTTAGAGAGAAACTGTTCCCATTGGCGGAGAGGTCACAAACCAGAGGGGACAGATTTAAGGTGATTGGCAAAAGAACCAAAGGTGACATGAGGAAAAACTTTTTTACACAGCGAGTGGTTATGATCTGGAATGCACTGCCCGAGGGGGTGGTGGGAGCAGGGTCAATTGTGGTTTTCAAAAAGGAATTAGATAGGTCAAAAGCAAAATACTGGGGATGCTGGAAATCTGAAATAAGAACAGAAAATGCTGGAGAAGCTCAGCAAGTGAGGCAGCGTCTGTGGAGAGAGAGAGAGAGTTAACGTTTCAGGTCGAAGACTTGTCGTCAGATGCTGCCAGTCTTGCTGAGCTTCTCCTGCATTTTCAGGAATTAGATAAGTACCTGAAGGAGAAAAATCTGCAGGGCTACGGGTAAAGAGTGGGGGAGGGGGATTAACTGGATTGCTCGTGCAGAGAGCTGGCGCAGACTCGATGGGCCGAATAGCCTCCTTCTGTGCCGTAGCCATTCTATGATTCTTATACTGCCAGCTCTGCATTGCACGCTACCCTGGGACAGCAGAGCCCTGAGTGCCAGTTAAGTATTAATGTTGGGAGAGAGCCAGCGCAGGGGGTGTGAATCCCCCGAGTGGTTTCACACCTCACTCAGCTTTGCTGTCGTGTCCACAGCTCTGATGCATTTCTATAAGGCAGGCTATCTATCCAAATATTTTCCCAAGAAGGCTCCTGCTCTCTGTGCTCACTGACCTACATTGGCTCTCAGTCCAGCAACGCCTCAAATTTAAAACACTCATCTTTGTGTTCAAATCCGTCCGTGTGCTCGCCCCTCTCCCTATCTCTGCAACCTCCTCCAGCCCTACAACCCCCCGAGATCTCTGCGCTCCTCCAATTCTGGCCACTTGCCCATCCCCGATTCCCACCATTGGCGGCCGTGCCTTCAGCTGCCTGGGCCCTAAGCTCTGGAATTCCCTCCCTAAACCTCCCCGTCTCTCTACCTCTCTCCTCCTTTAAGACCTCTCTTAAAACCCACCTCTTGTTACCTCTGTTAATATCTCCTACCGTGGCTCGGTGTCAAATTTTGTCTGATTATGCTCCTGTGAAGCGCCGCAGGATGTTTAAAGGCGCTATATAAATGCAAATATTTGTTGTAATGTAGAATGGGTGAGGAATATTTACTGAGCAGTTTCTCCCTTTCACCTTCCTCTCCTGAAGGCACTGACTCCTTGCTGGGGTACAGTGTCACTACACCGTGTGTTCCCCACTGCATCCTTTGTGCCTGAGGCTAGACAGTAAGTGCGTCAGTAGCTATTTGACAATGGAAGGCACCACAGCTGAGCCTGTTTGTCATCAGCTGACTTGTGCACACGTGTCCTTCCCAGCTGGGGGTCATTGGGCAGCGGTCAGGAGCGGAGTTCCCCTGTTTCCCCCCCCCCCCCCGCCCCGGGGGTGCTGAGGGCCAGTTGTAACACCCCTCCCACTGCCCCAGCTGCGGTCAGCTAGCTTGGCCCACACTGGGGATTGAAGCCTATCAGGCTCGGTCCCACACAGTAAAAGAGATTTAAGCAGCTTAGCCCAGCAGCTTTGTCGGGACTGCCAATCAAAACAGCCCATCTGCAAGTCCTTGCAATTGCCGATCTGTTTTTATGATGTAACCGTGGAACTTTCTGGAATTACTTCCTCTTGTTTTTATAGCTGGACTATGGGAGCAACAGAAGGACGCGTTCTACGTTACCGTGACGACGGGCTCCACACGGGGGGCCCACAAGAGCCGGGCTGGGCCCCTGTTGGTGACTGACCTGGGCCTGAAGTGGGCCATTTCCCACAGCAGGGCAATGACCCTGGAGGCAGAGACCGTCAGCACCCAGTCCATCAGGAAGTTCTTCTCCCAGCTCCACTTCTCTGCAGTTCAGCAGTGAAGGGTAAATAGACAAAAACTTCATTTACACAGCACCCTTCACATCCTCCCACAGTGCCCCCCAACCAATGAGTGCAGTCACTGGCATTGTGCAGGAGACTCGGCAGCCAATTTGCGCACAGCAAGATCCCTTAAACAGCGAAAGTGATCAACGACCAGTTAATATGTTTGGGTGATGTTGGTTGAGGGATAAATATCGGCCGGGACACTGGGGAGAACTCCCCTTCTCTTCTTTAAATAGTACCATGGGATTTTTCACCCGAACAGCCAATGTTTAATGTCTCGTCCAAAACAATGACCCCCTCCCTCCAGCAATACAGCGCTCCCTCAATACTGCGCTGGAGTGTAAGGCTGGATTATGTGCTTAAAACCTGAAGAGGGATTTGAACCCACGACCTTCTGACTCAGAGAGCTAAACTGACTGAGCCAAACTGGCACTAATAACTTTCAGGAATAGGGAAAGCCCATAAGGCCCAACAAACCCATCCCTTTTTTGTAGTTCAGTCCTGACCCACTCTCTCACCATATCCTTCTGGCCCATCTCTCTCTAGAAACCCATCTCATTCTCTCTCATTCTGTCACTTCAGCGGCCTCTCTCCCTGGTAAATTATTCCACATCATTTTTACCCTCTGAGCCCAACTTTGCTTCTTTCTCCGGTCTCAGCCGTGCCTCAGTGGGCAGCACCCACGCCTCTGAGTCAGAAGGTCATGGGTTCAAGTCCCACTCCAGAGACTTGAGCCCATAATCCAGCCTGACACTCCAGTGCAGTACTGAGGGAGTGCTGCACTGTCGGAGGGGCCGTCTTTCGAATGAGACGTCAAATTAAGGCCCCGTCCGCCCTCTCAGGAGGATGTAAAAGATCCCATGGCAACTATTCGAAGAAGAGCAGGGGAGTTCTTCCCGATATCCTGGGCCAATATTAATTCTTCAACCAACATCACTAAATAACAGATTATCACTTTGCTGTTTGTGGGATCTTGCTGTGCACAAATTGGCTGCTGCGTTTCCTGCATTACAACAGTGACTACACTTCAAAAGTATTTAATTGGCTGTAAAGCACTTTGGGACGTCCTGAGGTGGTGAAAGGTGCGAGAGAAATGCAAATCTTTTTCTTTTTCTGATCTCCCAAAACCTGGAACTTTCTGGAAGTAAAGCCAGAGATTTACCCATTGAACTGAGAGGCTTCTGGCTGCAGGCAGTTACAACAGCGGTCTTGTACCATCACTGCCGAGTACTTCCTGCCTGAAGTCAGAGAACCTGACAAGCAGAATAGAGAGACTCTGACCTGCAGTCCTCACCTGCTTAACCTCAGGCAGCTGCACAGAGAGGCAACCTGCAGTCCGGGCCAGTCACCTTCATATTCACAGTAACACCGCTCCCCGATCACACTCTGCAACACCGCTCCCCGATCACACTCTGTAACACCGCTCCCCGATCACACTCACAGTAACACCCCGATCACACTCTGTAACACCGCTCCCCGATCACACTCTGTAACACCGCTCCCTGATCACACTCTGTGACACCGCTCCCCGATCACACTCTGTAACACCGCTCCCCGATCACACTCTGTAACACCGCTCCCCGATCACACTCTGTAACACCGCTCCCCGATCACACTCACAGTAACACCCCGATCACACTCTGTAACACCACTCCCCGATCACACTCACAGTAACACCCCGATCACACTCTGCAACACCGCTCCCCGATCACACTCTGTAACACCCCGATCACACTCTGTAACACCCCGATCACACTCTGTAACACCGCTCCCCGATCGCACTCTGTAACACCGCTCCCCGATCGCACTCTGTAACACCGCTCCCCGATCACACTCACAGTAACACCCCGATCACACTCTGTAACACCGCTCCCCGATCACACTCTGTAACACCCCGATCACACTCTGTAACACCGCTCCCCGATCACACTCACAGTAACACCGCTCCCCGATCGCACTCACAGTAACACCGCTCCCCGATCGCACTCACTGTAACACCGCTCCCCGATCACACTCTGTAACACCCCGATCACACTCTGTCACACCGCTCCCCGATCGCACTCACAGTAACACCGCTCCCCGATCGCACTCACTGTAACACCGCTCCCCGATCGCACTCACTGTAACACCGCTCCCCGATCGCACTCACTGTAACACCGCTCCCCGATCGCACTCTGTAACACCGCTCCCCGATCGCACTCTGTAACACCGCTCCCCGATCGCACTCTGTAACACCGCTCCCCGATCGCACTCTGTAACACCGCTCCCCGATCGCACTCTGTAACACCGCTCCCCGATCGCACTCTCTAACACCGCTCCCCGATCGCACTCTCTAACACCGCTCCCCGATCGCACTCTCTAACACCGCTCCCCGATCGCACTCTGTAACACCGCTCCCCGATCGCACTCTGTAACACCGCTCCCCGATCGCACTCTGTAACACCGCTCCCCGATCGCACTCTGTAACACCGCTCCCCGATCGCACTCTGTAACACCGCTCCCCGATCGCACTCTGTAACACCGCTCCCCGATCGCACTCTCTAACACCGCTCCCCGATCGCACTCACAGTAACACCGCTCCCCGATCGCACTCACAGTAACACCGCTCCCCGATCGCACTCACAGTAACACCCCGATCACACTCTGTCACACCGCTCCCCGATCACACTCTGTCACACCGCTCCCCGATCACACTCTGTCACACCGCTCCCCGATCACACTCTGTCACACCGCTCCCCGATCACACTCTGTCACACCGCTCCCCGGTCTCTATTCCATACCATCCCATCTCATCCTATCCCATTCCTGTCCAATCAGTGTCTATCAGCCGGCTATCCTCATGGGAGCAACTTTTTTGAGCTGGAGGTAACTTGAAAATGATCGACGAGACACCAATAATAGCTGGAGCTTTCTGGTAGCCACTGTTTACAGCAGAGCATGTTTCGAAAGGAATCGCATTCCTTCTGTTGCTACAACCGACCATCTCCCAGATCACCTCCATCCTGCTGTTGCCTGGACTCAGCCATCTCTACAAGAGGGTCCCAGTCAGGCTGTTGTCCACAAGGAACCATCTTTAGAACAATGTATCTGAGACATAGCAACAGGGGAGAAATCTCCACAAGGTCCTGTTTAAGGCACCCAATCTTAACAAGAATCTCTCTTTGTAACCACTTTAGAATGGAACACTCATGTCTTATTCCAGCTACGGTTTGAAGATTTTTAGAGGAGCATCTTGTTATAGTTCCTGTGTATAAAAGTGTCCCATTCAAGCTATTGTCTACAAGACAGCCATTTTAGAAGAGGTTGTCTTGGTAACAACCCCACACTGGAGCTGCCTTGCCAGTTTCCCATTTTAGCTGTTGAGCTTGAGGCAGCCATTTTATATCTTGAAGATGTTATTATCACTGGTATAATTAACCAGGTAAAGGGGGAGGGCGGGAGGGAAAGAGGTGATGGGGCAGCCGGTCAGTTAGTTATAAAAGGAGCTCTCTCCCCTGGGCTGACTGCAGGTACTGAAAGCACCAAATGGTAATGGCAGCAAAAAGGGAGCACAAAACATTTTATCTACAACCGATTGGTTGTTTTTGACAGTAGCAACACTGAGCCAATCAAAAAATTGGAACGTGTCTACACTGAGCCAGTCAGAAAGCTTGAATGTGAACTTCTACTGATACAAATACGAACAATCGTTGTTGCATAGATTATTTATATGTATATATAGACAAATAGATTATAAATAGTTATACCCTAAACCAGTATATATGTAGTTTAAACAAATGTAATATATAATATATGTCTGTGTGTTTACGGTATTTATTTTGACAGTCCTCGCCATAGCACAAGGTGACCTTTAACCTCTTTATTGGAGGTCGCTGAGTCATGTACCTCTCTCAGGGTTCAAAGGGCACATGGTATGTCAGTCTCAAGGTTAGAATCCATTGCCTTGATAGTTACTGTAACTCCAAATTAACTTGCCATGCCATGGTTACTGATCTTTAATCCTTTACTGTGGGAATATCGGATCATGCATCAGTTACAGGGAGAATCCCAACCGAAAGGCTCAACATTGACACCTGTCACATGCAAAAGAAAAAGGTCAAAGTTAGAGTCTGGCCCCGACCTGCCCCCCGCTCCAAACACAACCGTGTATATGACACGGGACTGATCTCGGGCACCAATCTCTCCGGTCAGACAACACTCACCAGCTGAGTGAGTTTTTACTCTTACAGCCAGCTCACGACAACACCTGAAGCCCCCGGTCTGTTCACGGGGGCCCCCGGTCTGTTCACGGGGGCTCGGTTCATACCCCAAATGTGTTCTCTATTTAACCTATCTGTCCCCATCTTCATTTATTGTGCTGTATGTACTTTCCCCTGGTATGTATATGTTTCTATATTTTCTTGTAACCTGTGCTGGGAGAGTGTGGATTATTTGCCTGTCGCTCCAGTCCGCGGTCACTCCTCTAATCTGAGGTTCCTGCTAATTATTACAGCGGTTTGTGTCTCTGCAGCAACAAAGACACCAGCAGACATTTGTTTTAACAAATGAAGACCGGGGATGGGGGGACTGTTAATCCTGGCTGTGTCGGGACCCTTGCTGCTCCTTGGGCCTGTACATGTCTGCAGGTTACCCAGCTACCTGTCTGAGAATGATGAGTAAACCCAGAGTAACATCAGTTACCTCCTCTCCTCCTGTCTGTGAGAATGATGAGTAAACCCAGAGTAACATCTCCTCCTGTGATGCTTGACACAAATTAATAGGAATAAAATGCCATAAAGTGTACTGGTGTGTGTGCTGATTTTTATTTATTACTAGTTAATAACATCGGTTTATTTTGTTAACTGGGTGAAGTTTATAACATCCTGATTGTTTAAGATTCATACGTTGTTTTTATTACGAGTCAGTCTCTAAGGTGCTGCATGTCGAGAGTGGTGACTTAAGGTAAAGTGTGATAGAAGCCGCGGGGGTTGCACAGGGGGAGCTGACATAACTCAGTCCCCAATTTTAAAGCCACATATTCTGACAGAGTGTCGGGGTTGGTCGGAGCAAGAGTTTCTCCGCAGTGCAGGCTGAGGTGCGGGAGGGTGTAATTACAGTGTGACAAGTTTACATAGGCTCATTCCATTATAAATATGAACACTGGAATTTATGATAGGAAAGTTGGCACAAAAGTGAAACAGAAATGTGGCAACAGGGAGTGTGCACACTTACAATATCAGTGTAATATTGTAATATAATGTTACAATAATTATATTACATTCCCCACTGACAGCTCAATCCACCTGACCCAATGCCCCTCTCTCAGTAACAGTGGTCCCTATACCTGTCCTAATGCCCTTTACCGTTCCCTCTCTCAGTTACAGTGGTCCCTATACCTGTCCTAATGCCCTTTACCGTTCCCTCACACAGTTACAGTGGTCCCTATACCTGTCCTAATGCCCTTTACCGTTCCCTCTCTCAGTTACAGTGGTCCCTATCCCTGTCCTAATGCCCTTTACTGTTCCCTCTTTCAGTTACAGTGGTCCCTATACCTGTCCCAATGCCCTTTACTGTTCCCTCACACAGTTACAGTGGTCCCTATACCTGTCCTAATGCCCTTTACTGTTCCCTCACACAGTTACAGTGGTCCCTATACCTGTCCTAATGCCCTTTACCGTTCCCTCTCTCAGTTACAGTGGTCCCTATACCTGTCCTAATGCCCTTTACCGTTCCCTCTCTCAGTTACAGTGGTCCCTATACCTGTCCTAATGCCCTTTACTGTTCCCTCTCTCAGTTACAGTGGTCCCTATACCTGTCCTAATGCCCTTTACTGTTCCCTCACACAGTTACAGTGGTCCCTATACCTGTCCCAATGCCCTTTACTGTTCCCTCACACAGTTACAGTGGTCCCTATACCTGAGCCCCTGACCTTTACCAGTCCTCACTGCCCCTCTGTGTTATGATCAGCCCCACTGTGTAATTTGCCCATCTTCCTATTCCAGTTCTGATGAGGGGCTCCAGGAAAACATTAAGCTTTCAGTTCAGAAGCTGGCAGCTCACTTTCTGATTTGACTCGGTGTTTGAAGTGGTGTCTGATTGGCAGTCTCCAGTGTACAGGCCGGCTTTGAGAAACCCAACTAATTGAATTCAGTTTGATCTGAACCACAGCTGTTCCGAGGACTCCATTTAAATCCTAGAAATGCAATCGTGCTCCATCTGTCTGCAGAATGGATTTAATTGTTATCAAATCCTTTCCATCAGTGAGGAACTGTGAGATCATTCCTTGATGGGAAAGGAGCAAAGTGATAATAGTCTGGTCATCGCCGTTTCATTTTTCAGGCAACAAGAGGATGTCTGTGTCAAACAGTCCTCTTTGGTACTGAGTGTACTCACTGGGGACACAGCCTGTGTCCTCTCCTGATCCAATAAAACTGCTGCCTCCCCGCCCACTGCCCCCCCACCCCAGTCAGCCCACACCACGCTGATAAACCTCCAAAAAGAAAACAGTACCAAAGGAAAGAGAATTAAACCTCCATTTTACTCTCACTCCATGTATCTCTCACTCGGGCCATTTCCCTTTCTCTGTCTCTCACTCACTTCCTTTTACAATCTGTCACTAGTTCTCCTGCTCTCTCTCTAGTTCTCAGTCTCTCTCCAGTCTCTCTCTCCAGTTCTCAATCTCTCTAGTTATCTCTCTCTAGTTCTCTTTCTCTCTAGTTCTCAGTCTCTCTCTCCAGTTCTCAGTCTCTAGTCTCTCTCTCTCTCTCCAGCTCTCAGTCTCTCTCTAGTTCTCAGTCTCTCTGTGGATCCAAGTCTCTCACTCTCTAGTACCCTGTCTCTCTCTCTAGTTCTCAGTCTCTAGTTCTCTCTCTGGTTCTCTGTCTCTCTAGTTCTCTGTCTCTCTCTAGTTCTCTGTCTCTCTCTAGTTCTCTGTCTCTCTCTAGTTCTCTGTCTCTCTCTAGTTCTCTGTCTCTCTCTAGTTCTCTGTCTCTCTCTAGTTCTCTGTCTCTTCAGTTTCTGTCTCTCGAGTTCTCCGTCTCTGTACTTCTCAGTCGCTCTCTACTTCTCTGTCTCTTTAGTTCTGTCTCTCTAGTTCTGTCTCTCTAGTTCTGTCTCTCTAGTTCTGTCTCTCTAGTTCTGTCTCTCTAGTTCTGTCTCTCTAGTTCTGTCCCTCGAGTTCTCTGTCTCTCTAGTTCTCTGTCTCTCTAGTTCTCTGTGTATCTCCGGTTCTCTGTCTCTCTAGTTCTCTGTCTCTCTAGTTCTCAATTGTAAACAATTTTACAACACCAAGTTATAGTCCAGCAATTTTATTTTAAATTCACAAGCTTTCGGAGACTTCCTCCTTCCTCAGGTAAATGTTCAGGATCTCCTTGAAGCCTACGCATTTATACATATAGAACAATACATGGTGTTTACAGACTGCCCCTGCAACTGCCCGTTGCCAAGGCAATCACCGTGTTCAGACAGAGAGGTGTCACCTGCAGAACCCCCGAATACACATTCAACAAAAAAACAAACAGGGAAAAAAAAACAGAGAAGAAAAACAGAGAGAGGCAGAAACATCTGGAAGGCAGAGAGAGCCAGCAAATGACCCATTATATTAAAAACAGATAACATTTGTTCGCTGGTGGGGTAACGTGTAGCGTGACATGAACCCAAGATCCCGGTTGAGGCCGTCCTCATGGGTGCGGAACTTGGCTATCAATTTCTGCTCGACGATTTTGCGTTGTCGTGTGTCTCGAAGGCCGCCTTGGAGTACGCTTACCCGAAGGTCGGTGGATGAATGTCCATGACTGCTGAAGTGTTCCCCGACTGGGAGGGAACCCTCCTGTTTGGCGATTGTTGCGCGGTGTCCGTTCATCCGTTGTCGCAGCGTCTGCATGGTCTCGCCAATGTACCATGCTCTGGGGCATCCAAACAGGAGGGTTCCCTCCCAGTCGGGGAACACTTCAGCAGTCATGGACATTCATCCACCGACCTTCGGGTAAGCGTACTCCAAGGCGGCCTTCGAGACACACGACAACGCAAAATCGTCGAGCAGAAATTGATAGCAAAGTTCCGCACCCATGAGGACGGCCTCAACCGGGATCTTGGGTTCATGTCACGCTACACGTTACCCCACCAGCGAACAAATGTTATCTGTTTTTAATATAATGGGTCATTTGCTGGCTCTCTCTGCCTTCCGGATGTTTCTGCCTCTCTCTGTTTTTCTTCTCTGTTTTTTTTTCCCTGTTTGTTTTTTTGTTGAATGTGTATTCGGGGGTTCTGCAGGTGACACCTCTCTGTCTGAACACGGTGATTGCCTTGGCAACGGGCAGTTGCAGGGGCAGTCTGTAAACACCGTGTATTGTTCTATATGTATAAATGCGTAGGTTTCAAGGAGATCCTGAACATTTACCTGAGGAAGGAGGAAGTCTCCGAAAGCTTGTGAATTTAAAATAAAATTGCTGGACTATAACTTGGTGTTGTAAAATTGTTTACAATTGTCAACCCCAGTCCATCACCGGCATCTCCACATCATCTCTAGTTCTCAGTCTCTCTAGTTCTCAGTCTCTATCCAGTTCCCAGTCTCTATCCAGTTCTCAGTCTCTATCCAGTTCTCAGTCTCTCTTCAGTTTCTGTCTCTCTCGTTCTGTCCCTCGAGTTCTCTGTCCCTCGAGTTCTCTGTCCCTCGAGTTCTCTGTCCCTCGAGTTCTCTGTCCCTCGAGTTCTCTGTCCCTAATTCTCTCTCTGGTTCTCAGTGACTCGAGTTCTCAGTCTCTCTCTAGTTCTCTCTTTCTCTAGTTCTGAGTCTCTCTGGTTCTCAGTCTCTCCAGTTCTCTGTTTCTCTCTGGTTCTCTGTATCTCTCTGGTTCTCTGACTCTCTCGAGTTCTCTGTCTCTCTCGAGTTCTCTGTCTCTCTCGAGTTCTCTGTCTCTCTCGAGTTCTCTGTCTCTCTCGAGTTCTCTGTCTCTCTCGAGTTCTCTGTCTCTCGAGTTCTCAGTTTCTCTCTAGTTCTCTGTCTCTCTCTAGTTCTCTGTCTCTCTCGAGTTCTCTGTCTCTCTCGAGTTCTCTGTCTCTCTCGAGTTCTCTGTCTCTCGAGTTCTCAGTTTCTCTCTAGTTCTCAGTTTCTCTCTAGTTCTCTGTCTCTCTCTAGTTCTCTGTCTCTCTCGAGTTCTCTGCCTCTCTCGAGTTCTCTGCCTCTCTCGAGTTCTCTGCCTCTCTCGAGTTCTCTGCCTCTCTCGAGTTCTCTGCCTCTCTCGAGTTCTCTGCCTCTCTCGAGTTCTCTGTCTCTCTCTAGTTCTGTCTCTCGAGTTCTCCGTCTCTGTACTTCTCAGTCGCTCTCTACTTCTCTGTCTCTTTAGTTCTGTCTCTCTAGTTCTGTCTCTCTAGTTCTGTCTCTCTAGTTCTGTCTCTCTAGTTCTGTCTCTCTAGTTCTGTCTCTCTAGTTCTGTCTCTCTAGTTCTGTCCCTCGAGTTCTCTGTCTCTCTAGTTCTCTGTCTCTCTAGTTCTCTGTCTCTCTAGTTCTCTGTCTCTCTAGTTCTCAGTCTCTATCCAGTTCCCAGTCTCTATCCAGTTCTCAGTCTCTATCCAGTTCTCAGTCTCTCTTCAGTTTCTGTCTCTCTCGTTCTGTCCCTCGAGTTCTCTGTCCCTCGAGTTCTCTGTCCCTCGAGTTCTCTGTCCCTCGAGTTCTCTGTCCCTCGAGTTCTCTGTCCCTCGAGTTCTCTGTCCCGAATTCTCTCTCTGGTTCTCAGTGACTCTAGTTCTCTCTTTCTCTAGTTCTGAGTCTCTCTGGTTCTCAGTCTCTCTGGTTCTCAGTCTCTCTCGGGTTCTCTGTCTCTCTCGAGTTCTCTGTCTCTCTCGAGTTCTCTGTCTCTCTCGAGTTCTCTGTCTCTCTCGAGTTCTCTGTCTCTCGAGTTCTCTGTCTCTCTCTAGTTCTCTGTCTCCGTCTAGTTCTCTGTCTCTCTCTAGTTCTCTGTCTCTCTCTAGTTCTCTGTCTCTCTCTAGTTCTCTGTCTCTCTCTAGTTCTCTGCCTCTCTCTAGTTCTCTGCCTCTCTCTAGTTCTCTGCCTCTCTCGAGTTTTCTGCCTCTCTCGAGTTCTCTGCCTCTCTCGAGTTCTCTGCCTCTCTCGAGTTCTCTGCCTCTCTCGAGTTCTCTGCCTCTCTCGAGTTCTCTGCCTCTCTCGAGTTCTCTGCCTCTCTCGAGTTCTCTGCCTCTCTCGAGTTCTCTGCCTCTCTCGAGTTCTCTGTCTCTCTCGAGTTCTGTCTCTAGTTCTCAATGTCTTTAGTTCTCTGTCTCTGGTTCTCAGCCTCTCTCTAGTGCTCCCTTTCTCGAGTTCTCTGTCTCTCTCGAGTTCTCTGTCTCTCTCTAGTTCTCTGTCTCTCTCTAGTTCTCTGTCTCTCTCCAGATCTTTCTTCAGTTCTCAGTCACTCTCTCTAGTTCTCTCTCTAGTTCTCTCTCTAGTTCTCTCTCTAGTTCTCTCCCTAGTTCTCTCTCTCCCTAGTTCTCAGTCTCTCTCTAGTTCTCAGTCTCTCTCTAGTTCTCTCTCTCTCTAGTTCTCTCTCTCTCTCTCTCTAGTTCTCTCTCTCTCTCTCTAGTTCTCTCTCTCTCTCTCTAGTTCTCTCTCTCTCTAGTTCTCTCTCTCTCTAGTTCTCTCTCTCTCTAGTTCTCTCTCTCTCTAGTTCTCTCTCTCTCTCTAGTTCTCTCTCTCTCTCTAGTTCTCTCTCTAGTTCTCTCTCTCTCTAGTTCTCTCTCTCTCTAGTTCTCAGCCTCTCTCTAGTGCTCCCTCTCTCGAGTTCTCAGTTTCTCTCTAGTTCTCTGTCTCTCTCTAGATCTTTCTTCAGTTCTCTCTCTAGTTCTCTCTCTAGTTCTCTCTCTAGTTCTCTCTCTAGTTCTCTCTCTAGTTCTCAGTCTCTCCCTAGTTCTCTCTCTCTCTCTAGTTCTCAGTCTCTCTCTCTCTGGTTCTCAGTCTCTCTCTCTGGTTCTCAGTCTCTCTCTCTGGTTCCCAGTCTCTCTCTCTGGTTCTCAGTCTCTCTCTCTGGTTCTCAGTCTCTCTCTCTGGTTCTCAGTCTCTCTCCCTGGTTCTCAGTCTCTCTCTCTGGTTCTCAGTCTCTCTCTCTGGTTCTCAGTCTCTCTCTCTGGTTCTCAGTCTCTCTCTCTGGTTCTCAGTCTCTCTAGTTCTCACTCACTCTAGATCCCAGTTTCTCTCTCTTTCTCAGTCTCTCTCTATTTCTCTCTCTATTTCTCAGTCTTTCCCTAGTTCTCAGACTCGAGTTATCAGTCTCTCTCTAATTCTCTCTCTCTAATTCTCTCTCTCGAGTTCTCAGTTTCTCTCTAGTTCTCTATCTTTCTAGTTCTCAGTCTCACTAGTTCTCAGTCTCTCTCTAGTTCTCTCTCCCTAGTTCTCTCTCTCTCTCTAGTTCTCAGTCACTCTCTTGTTCTCTAGTTCTCAGTCTCTTTCTAGTTCTCTCTCTCTAGTTCAGTTTCTCTAGTTCAGTCTCTCTCTAGTTCTCAGTCTGTCTCCAGTTCTCAATAACTCTCTAGTTTTCAGTCTCTCTCTAATTCTCAGTCTCTAGTTCTCAGTCTCTCTCTCGTTCTCCGTGTCTCTAGTTCTCAGTCTCTAGTTCTCTCTCTCTCTCGAATTCTCTCTCTCCAGTTCTCAGTCTCTCATTCTCTCTCTCTCTCTAGTTCTCAGTCTCTAATTCTGTCTCTCTCCAGCTCTCTCTAGTTCTCAGTCTCTCTATCTAGTTCTCAGTCTCTCTATCTAGTTCTCTGTCTCGATCTAGTTCTCTGTCTCTCTCGAGTTCTCTGTCTCTCTCGAGTTCTCTGTCTCTCTCGAGTTCTCTGTCTCTCTCGAGTTCTCTGTCTCTCTCGAGTTCTCTGTCTCTCTCGAGTTCTCTGTCTCTCTCGAGTTCTCTGTCTCTCGAGTTCTCAGTTTCTCTCTAGTTCTCTGTCTCTCTCTAGTTCTCTGTCTCTCTCGAGTTCTCTGTCTCTCTCGAGTTCTCTGTCTCTCTCGAGTTCTCTGTCTCTCGAGTTCTCAGTTTCTCTCTAGTTCTCTGTCTCTCTCTAGTTCTCTGTCTCTCTCGAGTTCTCTGCCTCTCTCGAGTTCTCTGCCTCTCTCGAGTTCTCTGCCTCTCTCGAGTTCTCTGCCTCTCTCGAGTTCTCTGCCTCTCTCGAGTTCTCTGCCTCTCTCGAGTTCTCTGCCTCTCTCGAGTTCTCTGCCTCTCTCGAGTTCTCTGCCTCTCTCGAGTTCTCTGTCTCTCTCTAGTTCTGTCTCTCGAGTTCTCCGTCTCTGTACTTCTCAGTCGCTCTCTACTTCTCTGTCTCTTTAGTTCTGTCTCTCTAGTTCTGTCTCTCTAGTTCTGTCTCTCTAGTTCTGTCTCTCTAGTTCTGTCTCTCTAGTTCTGTCTCTCTAGTTCTGTCCCTCGAGTTCTCTGTCTCTCTAGTTCTCTGTCTCTCTAGTTCTCTGTCTCTCTAGTTCTCTGTCTCTCTAGTTCTCTGTCTCTCTAGTTCTCAGTCTCTATCCAGTTCCCAGTCTCTATCCAGTTCTCAGTCTCTATCCAGTTCTCAGTCTCTCTTCAGTTTCTGTCTCTCTCGTTCTGTCCCTCGAGTTCTCTGTCCCTCGAGTTCTCTGTCCCTCGAGTTCTCTGTCCCTCGAGTTCTCTGTCCCTCGAGTTCTCTGTCCCTCGAGTTCTCTGTCCCGAATTCTCTCTCTGGTTCTCAGTGACTCTAGTTCTCTCTTTCTCTAGTTCTGAGTCTCTCTGGTTCTCAGTCTCTCTGGTTCTCAGTCTCTCTCGGGTTCTCTGTCTCTCTCGAGTTCTCTGTCTCTCTCGAGTTCTCTGTCTCTCTCGAGTTCTCTGTCTCTCTCGAGTTCTCTGTCTCTCGAGTTCTCTGTCTCTCTCTAGTTCTCTGTCTCCGTCTAGTTCTCTGTCTCTCTCTAGTTCTCTGTCTCTCTCTAGTTCTCTGTCTCTCTCTAGTTCTCTGTCTCTCTCTAGTTCTCTGCCTCTCTCTAGTTCTCTGCCTCTCTCTAGTTCTCTGCCTCTCTCGAGTTTTCTGCCTCTCTCGAGTTCTCTGCCTCTCTCGAGTTCTCTGCCTCTCTCGAGTTCTCTGCCTCTCTCGAGTTCTCTGCCTCTCTCGAGTTCTCTGCCTCTCTCGAGTTCTCTGCCTCTCTCGAGTTCTCTGCCTCTCTCGAGTTCTCTGCCTCTCTCGAGTTCTCTGTCTCTCTCGAGTTCTGTCTCTAGTTCTCAATGTCTTTAGTTCTCTGTCTCTGGTTCTCAGCCTCTCTCTAGTGCTCCCTTTCTCGAGTTCTCTGTCTCTCTCTAGTTCTCTGTCTCTCTCTAGTTCTCTGTCTCTCTCTAGTTCTCTGTCTCTCTCCAGATCTTTCTTCAGTTCTCAGTCACTCTCTCTAGTTCTCTCTCTAGTTCTCTCTCTAGTTCTCTCCCTAGTTCTCTCTCTCCCTAGTTCTCAGTCTCTCTCTAGTTCTCAGTCTCTCTCTAGTTCTCTCTCTCTCTAGTTCTCTCTCTCTCTCTCTCTCTAGTTCTCTCTCTCTCTCTCTAGTTCTCTCTCTCTCTCTCTAGTTCTCTCTCTCTCTAGTTCTCTCTCTCTCTAGTTCTCTCTCTCTCTAGTTCTCTCTCTCTCTAGTTCTCTCTCTCTCTCTAGTTCTCTCTCTCTCTCTAGTTCTCTCTCTAGTTCTCTCTCTCTCTAGTTCTCTCTCTCTCTAGTTCTCAGCCTCTCTCTAGTGCTCCCTCTCTCGAGTTCTCAGTTTCTCTCTAGTTCTCTGTCTCTCTCTAGATCTTTCTTCAGTTCTCTCTCTAGTTCTCTCTCTAGTTCTCTCTCTAGTTCTCTCTCTAGTTCTCTCTCTAGTTCTCAGTCTCTCCCTAGTTCTCTCTCTCTCTCTAGTTCTCAGTCTCTCTCTAGTTCTCAGTCTCTCTCTCTCTGGTTCTCAGTCTCTCTCTCTGGTTCTCAGTCTCTCTCTCTGGTTCCCAGTCTCTCTCTCTGGTTCTCAGTCTCTCTCTCTGGTTCTCAGTCTCTCTCTCTGGTTCTCAGTCTCTCTCCCTGGTTCTCAGTCTCTCTCTCTGGTTCTCAGTCTCTCTCTCTGGTTCTCAGTCTCTCTCTCTGGTTCTCAGTCTCTCTCTCTGGTTCTCAGTCTCTCTAGTTCTCACTCACTCTAGATCCCAGTTTCTCTCTCTTTCTCAGTCTCTCTCTATTTCTCTCTCTATTTCTCAGTCTTTCCCTAGTTCTCAGACTCGAGTTATCAGTCTCTCTCTAATTCTCTCTCTCTAATTCTCTCTCTCGAGTTCTCAGTTTCTCTCTAGTTCTCTATCTTTCTAGTTCTCAGTCTCACTAGTTCTCAGTCTCTCTCTAGTTCTCTCTCCCTAGTTCTCTCTCTCTCTCTAGTTCTCAGTCACACTCTTGTTCTCTAGTTCTCAGTCTCTTTCTAGTTCTCTCTCTCTAGTTCAGTTTCTCTAGTTCAGTCTCTCTCTAGTTCTCAGTCTGTCTCCAGTTCTCAATAACTCTCTAGTTTTCAGTCTCTCTCTAATTCTCAGTCTCTAGTTCTCAGTCTCTCTCTCGTTCTCCGTGTCTCTAGTTCTCAGTCTCTAGTTCTCTCTCTCTCTCGAATTCTCTCTCTCCAGTTCTCAGTCTCTCATTCTCTCTCTCTCTCTAGTTCTCAGTCTCTAATTCTGTCTCTCTCCAGCTCTCTCTAGTTCTCAGTCTCTCTATCTAGTTCTCTGTCTCGATCTAGTTCTCTGTCTCTCTCCAGTTCTCTGTCTCTCCAGTTCTGTCTCTCCAGTTCTGTCCCTCGAGTTCTCTGTCTCTCTGGTTCTCTCTCTCTATCCAGTTCCCAGTCTCTATCCAGTTCCCAGTCTCTATCCAGTTCCCAGTCTCTATCCAGTTCCCAGTCTCTATCCAGTTCCCAGTCTCTCTCGTTCTGTCTATCGAGTTCTCTGTCGCTCTAGTTTTCTGTCTCTAATTCTCTCTCTGGTTCTCAGTGACTCTAGTTCTCAGTCTCTCTCTAGCTCTCTCCAGTTCTGGGTCTCTCTCTCTGGTTCTCAGTCTCTTTAGTTCTCTGTCTCTCTCTCGTTCTCTGTCTCTCTCTCGTTCTCAGTCTCTCTCTCGTTCTCTGTCTCTCTCTCGTTCTCAGTCTCTCTCTCGTTCTCTGTCTCTCTCGAGTTCTCTGTCTCTCTCGAGTTCTCTGTCTCTCTCGAGTTCTCTGTCTCTCTCGAGTTCTCTGTCTCTCTCGAGTTCTCTGTCTCTCTCGAGTTCTCTGTCTCTCTCGTTCTGTCTCGAGTTCTCTCTCTAGTTCTCAATGTCTCTAGTTCTCAGCCTCTCTCTAGATCTTTCTTCAGTTCTCAGTCGCTCTCTCTAGTTCTCTCTCGAGTTCTCTCTCGAGTTCTCAGTCTCACTAGTTCTCAGTCTCACTAGTTCTCAGTCTCACTAGTTCTCAGTCTCACGAGTTCTCAGTCTCACTAGTTCTCAGTTTCTCCCTTGTTCTCTCTCTCTCTAGTTCTCTCTCTCTCTAGTTCTCAGTCTCTCTCTAGTTCTGAGTCTCTCTCTCTCTCTGGTTCTCAGTCTCTCTCTAGTTCTCAGTCTCTCTCTAGTTCTCAGTCTCTCCCTCTCTGGTTCTCAGTCTCTCTCTCTCTGGTTCTCAGTCTCTCTCTCTGGTTCTCAGTCTCTCTCTCTGGTTCTCAGTCTCTCTCTAGTTCTCTCTCTCTCTCTAGTTCTCAGTCTCTCATTCTCTCTCTCTCTCTAGTTCTCAGTCTCTAATTCTGTCTCTCTCCAGCTCTCTAGTTCTCAGTCTCTCTCTAGTTCTCATTCTCCCTCGAGTTCTCATTCTCCCTCGAGTTCTCATTCTCCCTCGAGTTCTCATTCTCCCTCCAGTTCTCATTCTCCCTCCAGTTCTCATTCTCCCTCCAGTTCTCATTCTCCCTCCAGTTCTCATTCTCCCTCCAGTTCTCATTCTCCCTCCAGTTCTCATTCTCCCTCCAGTTCTCATTCTCCCTCCAGTTCTCATTCTCCCTCCAGTTCTCATTCTCCCTCCAGTTCTCATTCTCCCTCCAGTTCTCATTCTCCCTCCAGTTCTCTGTCTCTCTCCAGTTTTTTCTCTCTCTATTTCTCTGTCTTTCTCTAGTTCTCTGTCTCTCTCTAGTTCTCTGTCTCTCTCTAGTTCTCTGTCTCTCTCGAGTTCTCTGTCTCTCTCGAGTTCTCTGTCTCTCTCGAGTTCTCTGTCTCTCTCGAGTTCTCTGTCTCTCTCGAGTTCTCTGTCTCTCTCGAGTTCTCTGTCTCTCTCGAGTTCTTAGTTTCTCTCTAGTTCTCTGTCTCTCTCTAGATCTTTCTTCAGTTCTCTCTCTAGTTCTCTCTCTAGTTCTCTCTCTAGTTCTCTCTCTAGTTCTCTCTCTAGTTCTCAGTCTCTCCCTAGTTCTCAGTCTCTCTGGTTCTCAGTCTCTCTGGTTCTCAGTCTCTCTCTCTCTGGTTCTCAGTCTCTCTCTCTGGTTCTCAGTCTCTCTCTCTCTCTGGTTCTCAGTCTCTCTCTCTCTGGTTCTCAGTCTCTCTCTCTGGTTCTCAGTCTCTCTCTCTCTGGTTCTCAGTCTCTCTCTGGTTCTCAGTCTCTCTCTCTCTGGTTCTCAGTCTCTCTCTCTCTGGTTCTCAGTCTCTCTCTCTCTGGTTCTCAGTCTCTCTCTCTCTGGTTCTCAGTCTCTCTCTCTCTGGTTCTCAGTCTCTCTCTCTCTGGTTCTCAGTCTCTCTCTCTCTGGTTCTCAGTCTCTCTCTCTGGTTCTCAGTCTCTCTCTCTCTGGTTCTCAGTCTCTCTCTCTGGTTCTCAGTCTCTCTCTCTGGTTCTCAGTCTCTCTCTCTGGTTCTCAGTCTCTCTCTCTGGTTCTCAGTCTCTCTCTCTGGTTCTCAGTCTCTCTCTCTGGTTCTCAGTCTCTCTCTCTGGTTCTCTGTCTCTCTCGAGTTCTCTGTCTCTCTCGAGTTCTCTGTCTCTCGAGTTCTGTCTCGAGTTCTCTCTCTAGATCTCAATGTCTCTAGTTCTCAGCCTCTCTCTAGATCTTTCTTCAGTTCTCAGTCGCTCTCTCTAGTTCTCTCTCGAGTTCTCTCTCGAGTTCTCAGTCTCACTAGTTCTCAGTCTCACTAGTTCTCAGTTTCTCCCTTGTTCTCTCTCTCTCTAGTTCTCTCTCTCTCTAGTTCTCAATCTCTCTCTAGTTCTGAGTCTCTCTCTCTCTCTGGTTCTCAGTCTCTCTCTGGTTCTCAGTCTCTCTCTAGTTCTCAGTCTCTCTCTAGTTCTCAGTCTCTCCCTCTCCGGTTCTCAGTCTCTCTCTCTGGTTCTCAGTCTCTCTCTCTGGTTCTCAGTCTCTCTCTAGTTCTCTCTCTCTCGAGTTCTCTCTCTCTCTAGTTCTCAGTCTCTCATTCTCTCTCTCTCTCTCGTTCTCAGTCTCTAATTCTGTCTCTCTCCAGCTCTCTAGTTCTCAGTCTCTCTCTAGTTCTCAGTCTCTCTCTAGTTCTCATTCTCCCTCGAGTTCTCATTCTCCCTCGAGTTCTCATTCTCCCTCGAGTTCTCATTCTCCCTCGAGTTCTCATTCTCCCTCCAGTTCTCATTCTCCCTCCAGTTCTCATTCTCCCTCCAGTTCTCATTCTCCCTCCAGTTCTCATTCTCCCTCGAGTTCTCATTCTCCCTCCAGTTCTCATTCTCCCTCCAGTTCTCATTCTCCCTCCAGTTCTCATTCTCCCTCCAGTTCTCATTCTCCCTCCAGTTCTCATTCTCCCTCCAGTTCTCATTCTCCCTCCAGTTCTCATTCTCCCTCCAGTTCTCTGTCTCTCTCTAGTTTTTTCTCTCTCTATTTCTCAGTCTTTCTCTAGTTCTCTGTCTTTCTCTAGTTCTCTGTCTCTCTCGAGTTCTCTGTCTCTGGTTCTCAGTCTCTCTGTCTCTGGTTCTCAGTCTCTCTCTCTCTGGTTCTCAGTCTCTCTCTCTCTGGTTCTCAGTCTCTCTCTCTCTGGTTCTCAGTCTCTCTCTCTCTGGTTCTCAGTCTCTCTCTCTCTGGTTCTCAGTCTCTCTCTCTGGTTCTCAGTCTCTCTCTCTGGTTCTCTATCTCTCTCTGGTTCTCAGTCTCTCTCTCTGGTTCTCAGTCTCTCTCTCTGGTTCTCAGTCTCTCTCTCTGGTTCTCAGTCTCTCTCTCTGGTTCTCAGTCTCTCTCTCTGGTTCTCTCTCTATTTCTCAGTCTTTCCCTAGTTCTCAGACTCGAGTTATCAGTCTCTCTCTAATTCTCTCTCTCTAATTCTCTCTCTCTAGTTCTCAGTTTCTCTCTAGTTCTCTATCTTTCTAGTTCTCAGTCTCACCAGTTCTCAGTCTCTCTCTAGTTCTCTCTCCCAAGTTCTCTCTCTCTAGTTCTCAGTCTCTCTCTCGTTCTCAGTCACTCTCTTGTTCTCTAGTTCTCAGTCTCTCTAGTTCTCAGTCTCTTTCGAGTTCTCTCTCTCTAGTTCAGTTTCTCTAGTTCAGTCTCTCTCTAGTTCTCAGTCTGTCTCCAGTTCTCAATAACTCTCGAGTTCTCATTCTCCCTCTAGTTCTCAGTCTCTAGTTCTCAGTCTCTCTCTAGTTCTCAGTCTCTCTCTCATTCTCAGTCTCTCTCTCGTTCTCCGTGTCTCTAGTTCTCAGTTTCCAGTTCTCTCTCTCTCGAATTCTCTCTCTCTAGTTCTCAGTCTCGAATTCTCTCTCTCTCTAGTTCTCAGTCTCTAATTCTGTCTCTCTCCAGCTCTCTCTAGTTCTCAGTCTCTCTCTCCAGTTCTCTGTCTCTATCTAGTTCTCTGTCTCTATCTAGTTCTCTGTCTCTCTCCAGTTCTCTGTCTCTCCAGTTCTGTCTCTCCAGTTCTGTCTCTCCAGTTCTGTGTCTTTCTGGTTCCCAGTCTCTATCCAGTTCCCAGTCTCTATCCAGTTCCCAGTCTCTATCCAGTTCCCAGTCTCTCTCGTTCTGTCTATCGAGTTCTCTGTCGCTCTAGTTTTCTGTCTCTAATTCTCTCTCTGGTTCTCAGTGACTCTAGTTCTCAGTTTCTCTCCAGATCTCTCCAGTTCTGGGTCTCTCTCTCTGGTTCTCAGTCTCTCTCGTTCTCTGTCTCTCTCTCGTTCTCTGTCTCTCTCTCGTTCTCTGTCTCTCTCTCGAGTTCTCTGTCTAGTTCTCAATGTCTCTAGTTCTCAGCCTCTCTCGAGTTCTCAGTTTCTCTCTAGTTCTCTGTCTCTCTCTAGATCTTTCTTCAGTTCTCAGTCGCTCTCTCTAGTTCTCTCTCTAGTTCTCTCTCTCGTTCTCTCTCTAGTTCTCTCTCTAGTTCTCTCTCTCGTTCTCTCTCTCGAGTTCTCAGTCTCTCGAGTTCTCAGTCTCACGAGTTCTCAGTCTCACGAGTTCTCAGTTTCTCCCTTGTTCTCTCTCTCTCCAGTTCTCTCTCTCTCTCTCTGGTTCTCAGTCTCTCTCTCTGGTTCTCAGTCTCTCTCTCTGGTTCTCAGTCTCTCTCTCTGGTTCTCAGTCTCTCTCTCTGGTTCTCAGTCTCTCTCTCTGGTTCTCTGTCTCTCTCTCGTTCTCAGTCTCTCTCTCGTTCTCTGTCTCTCTCTCGTTCTCAGTCTCTCTCTCGTTCTCTGTCTCTCTCTCGTTCTCTGTCTCTCTCGAGTTCTCTGTCTCTCTCGAGTTCTCTGTCTCTCTCGTTCTGTCTCGAGTTCTCTCTCTAGTTCTCAATGTCTCTAGTTCTCAGCCTCTCTCTAGATCTTTCTTCAGTTCTCAGTCGCTCTCTCTAGTTCTCTCTCGAGTTCTCTCTCGAGTTCTCAGTCTCACTAGTTCTCAGTCTCACTAGTTCTCAGTTTCTCCCTTGTTCTCTCTCTCTCTAGTTCTCTCTCTCTCTAGTTCTCAGTCTCTCTCTAGTTCTGAGTCTCTCTCTCTCTCTGGTTCTCAGTCTCTCTCTGGTTCTCAGTCTCTCTCTAGTTCTCAGTCTCTCTCTAGTTCTCAGTCTCTCCCTCTCTGGTTCTCAGTCTCTCTCTCTGGTTCTCAGTCTCTCTCTCTGGTTCTCAGTCTCTCTCTAGTTCTCTCTCTCTCGAGTTCTCTCTCTCTCTAGTTCTCAGTCTCTCATTCTCTCTCTCTCTCTCGTTCTCAGTCTCTAATTCTGTCTCTCTCCAGCTCTCTAGTTCTCAGTCTCTCTCTAGTTCTCAGTCTCTCTCTAGTTCTCATTCTCCCTCGAGTTCTCATTCTCCCTCGAGTTCTCATTCTCCCTCGAGTTCTCATTCTCCCTCCAGTTCTCATTCTCCCTCCAGTTCTCATTCTCCCTCCAGTTCTCATTCTCCCTCCAGTTCTCATTCTCCCTCCAGTTCTCATTTTCCCTCCAGTTCTCATTCTCCCTCCAGTTCTCATTCTCCCTCCAGTTCTCATTCTCCCTCCAGTTCTCATTCTCCCTCCAGTTCTCTGTCTCTCTCTAGTTTTTTCTCTCTCTATTTCTCAGTCTTTCTCTAGTTCTCTGTCTTTCTCTAGTTCTCTGTCTCTCTCGAGTTCTCTGTCTCTGGTTCTCAGTCTCTCTGTCTCTGGTTCTCAGTCTCTCTCTCTCTGGTTCTCAGTCTCTCTCTCTCTGGTTCTCAGTCTCTCTCTCTCTGGTTCTCAGTCTCTCTCTCTCTGGTTCTCAGTCTCTCTCTCTGGTTCTCAGTCTCTCTCTCTGGTTCTCAGTCTCTCTCTCTGGTTCTCAGTCTCTCTCTCTGGTTCTCAGTCTCTCTCTCTTGTTCTCAGTCTCTCTCTCTGGTTCTCTATCTCTCTCTGGTTCTCAGTCTCTCTCTCTGGTTCTCAGTCTCTCTCTCTGGTTCTCAGTCTCTCTCTCTGGTTCTCAGTCTCTCTCTCTGGTTCTCAGTCTCTCTCTCTGGTTCTCAGTCTCTCTCTCTGGTTCTCTCTCTATTTCTCAGTCTTTCCCTAGTTCTCAGACTCGAGTTATCAGTCTCTCTCTAATTCTCTCTCTCTAATTCTCTCTCTCTAGTTCTCAGTTTCTCTCTAGTTCTCTATCTTTCTAGTTCTCAGTCTCACCAGTTCTCAGTCTCTCTCTAGTTCTCTCTCCCAAGTTCTCTCTCTCTAGTTCTCAGTCTCTCTCTAGTTCTCAGTCTCTCTCTCGTTCTCAGTCACTCTCTTGTTCTCTCGTTCTCAGTCTCTCTAGTTCTCAGTCTCTTTCGAGTTCTCTCTCTCTAGTTCAGTTTCTCTAGTTCAGTCTCTCTCTAGTTCTCAGTCTGTCTCCAGTTCTCAATAACTCTCGAGTTCTCATTCTCCCTCTAGTTCTCAGTCTCTAGTTCTCAGTCTCTCTCTCGTTCTCAGTCTCTCTCTCGTTCTCCGTGTCTCTAGTTCTCAGTTTCCAGTTCTCTCTCTCTCGAATTCTCTCTCTCTAGTTCTCAGTCTCGAATTCTCTCTCTCTCTAGTTCTCAGTCTCTAATTCTGTCTCTCTCCAGCTCTCTCTAGTTCTCAGTCTCTCTCTCCAGTTCTCTGTCTCTATCTAGTTCTCTGTCTCTATCTAGTTCTCTGTCTCTCTCTAGTTCTCTGTCTCTCCAGTTCTGTCTCTCCAGTTCTGTCTCTCCAGTTCTGTGTCTTTCTGGTTCCCAGTCTCTATCCAGTTCCCAGTCTCTATCCAGTTCCCAGTCTCTATCCAGTTCCCAGTCTCTATCCAGTTCCCAGTCTCTCTCGTTCTGTCTATCGAGTTCTCTGTCGCTCTAGTTTTCTGTCTCTAATTCTCTCTCTGGTTCTCAGTGACTCTAGTTCTCAGTCTCTCTCCAGATCTCTCCAGTTCTGGGTCTCTCTCTCTGGTTCTCAGTCTCTCTCGTTCTCTGTCTCTCTCTCGTTCTCTGTCTCTCTCTCGTTCTCTGTCTCTCTCTCGAGTTCTCTGTCTAGTTCTCAATGTCTCTAGTTCTCAGCCTCTCTCGAGTTCTCAGTTTCTCTCTAGTTCTCTGTCTCTCTCTAGATCTTTCTTCAGTTCTCAGTCGCTCTCTCTAGTTCTCTCTCTAGTTCTCTCTCTAGTTCTCTCTCCAGTTCTCTCTCTAGTTCTCTCTCTAGTTCTCTCTCTAGTTCTCTCTCTAGTTCTCTCTCTCGTTCTCTCTCTAGTTCTCTCTCTAGTTCTCTCTCTCGTTCTCTCTCTCTCGAGTTCTCAGTCTCTCGAGTTCTCAGTCTCACGAGTTCTCAGTCTCACGAGTTCTCAGTTTCTCCCTTGTTCTCTCTCTCTCTAGTTCTCTCTCTCTCTCTCTGGTTCTCAGTCTCTCTCTAGTTCTCAGTCTCTCTCTCTCTCTGGTTCTCAGTCTCTCTCTCTCTCTGGTTCTCAGTCTCTCTCTAGTTCTCAGTCTCTCTCTAGTTCTGAGTCTCTCCCTCTCTGGTTCTCAGTCTCTCTCTCTGGTTCTCAGTCTCTCTCTAGTTCTCTCTCTCGAGTTCTCTCTCTCTCTAGTTCTCAGTCTCTCATTCTCTCTCTCTCTCTAGTTCTCAGTCTCTAATTCTGTCTCTCTCCAGCTCTCTAGTTCTCAGTCTCTCTCTAGTTCTCAGTCTCACTCTAGTTCTCAGTCTCTCTCTAGTTCTCAGTCTCTCTCTAGTTCTCAGTCTCCCTCTAGTTCTCATTCTCCCTCTAGTTCTCATTCTCCCTCTAGTTCTCATTCTCCCTCTAGTTCTCATTCTCCCTCTAGTTCTCATTCTCCCTCTAGTTCTCATTCTCCCTCTAGTTCTCAGTCTCCCTCTAGTTCTCAGTCTCCCTCTAGTTCTCAGTCTCCCTCTAGTTCTCAGTCTCCCTCTAGTTCTCAGTCTCCCTCTAGTTCTCAGTCTCCCTCTAGTTCTCATTCTCCCTCCAGTTCTCATTCTCCCTCTAGTTCTCATTCTCCCTCTAGTTCTCATTCTCCCTCTAGTTCTCATTCTCCCTCTAGTTCTCATTCTCCCTCTAGTTCTCAGTCTCCCTCTAGTTCTCAGTCTCCCTCTAGTTCTCAGTCTCCCTCTAGTTCTCAGTCTCCCTCTAGTTCTCTGTCTCTCTCTAGTTTTTCCTCTCTCTATTTCTCAGTCTTTCTCGAGTTCTCTGTCTCTCTCTAGTTCTCTGTCTCTCTCTAGTTCTCTGTCTCTCTCTAGTTCTCACTCTAGATCTCATTCTCTCTCATTAGTTCTCTCTCTCTCTCATTCTCTCTCTCTAGTTCTCAGTCTCTCTCTAATTCTCTCTCCCTAGTTCTCAGTGTCTCTCCAGTTCTCAGTCTCTCTTTCTAGTTCTCAGTCTCACTAGTTCTCAGTTTCCCTCTAGTTCTCTCTCTAGTTCTCTGTCTCTCTCTAGTTCAGTCTCTCTCTAGATCTTCCTTCAGTTCTCAGTCACTCTCTCTAGTTCTCTCTCTAGTTCTCTCTCTAGTTCTCTCGTTCTGTCTCTAGTTCTTAGTCTCACTAGTTCTCAGTCTCTCCCTAGTTATCTCTTTCTCCAGTTCTCAGTCTCTCTCTAGTTCTCAGTCTCTCTCTGGTTCTCAGTCTCTCTCTCTCTGGTTCTCATTCTCTCTCTAGTTCTCTCCCTCCAGTTCTCAGTCTCCCTCCAGTTCTCAGTCACTCTCCAGTTCTCAGTCTCTCTAGTTTTTTCTCTCTCTCTATTTCTCAGTCTTTCTCTAGTTCTCTCTCTAGTTCTCTGTCTCTCTCCAGTTCTCTGTCTAGTTCTCACTCTAGATCTCATTCTCTCTCTATTTCTCAGTCTCACTAGTTCTCTCTCTCTAATTCTCTCTCTAGTTCTCAGTCTCTCTCTCTAATTCTCTCTCCCTAGTTCTCAGTGTCTCTCTAGTTCTCAGTCTCTCTCTTTCTAGTTCTCAGTCTCACTAGTTCTCAGTTTCTCTCTAGTTCTCTCTCTAGTTCTCTGTCTTTCTCTAGTTCAGTCTCTCTCTAGATCTTTCTTCAGTTCTCAGTCACTCTCTCTAGTTCTCTCTCTAGTTCTCTCGTTCTGTCTCTAGTTCTTAGTCTCACTAGTTCTCAGTCTCTCCCTAGTTCTCTCTTTCTCCAGTTCTCAGTCTCTCTCTAGTTCTCAGTCTCTCTCTAGTTCTCAGTCTCTCTCTGGTTCTCAGTCTCTCTCTGGTTCTCAGTCTCTCTCTCTCTGGTTCTCACTCTCTCTCTAGTTCTCTCTCTCGAGTTCTCAGTCTCCCTCTAGTTCTCAGTCTCCCTCTAGTTCTCAGTCTCCCTCGAGTTCTCAGTCTCCCTCGAGTTCTCAGTCTCTCTCTAGTTCTCAGTCTCCCTCTAGTTCTCAGTCTCCCTCTAGTTCTCAGTCTCCCTCTAGTTCTCAGTCTCCCTCCAGTTCCCAGTTTCCCTCTAGTTCCCAGTCTCCCTCTAGTTCCCAGTCTCCCTCTAGTTCCCAGTCTCCCTCGAGTTCCCAGTCTCCCTCTAGTTCCCAGTCTCCCTCTAGTTCCCAGTCTCCCTCCAGTTCTCAGTCTCCCTCCAGTTCTCAGTCTCCCTCAAGTTCTCAGTCTCCCTCCAGTTCTCAGTCTCTCTAGTTCTGTCTCTCTCTAGTTCTCAGTGTCTCATTCTCTGTCTCTCGAGTTCTCTCTCTGGTTCTCAGTGCCTCTAGTTCTCAGTCTCTCTATTTCACAGTCTCTCTATTTCACAGTCTCTCTATTTCACAGTCTCTCTATTTCACAGTCTCTCTATTTCACAGTCTCTCTAGTTCTCAGTCTCTCTAGTTCTCAGTCTCTCTAGTTCTCAGTCGCTCTAGTTCTCAGTCGCTCTAGTTCTCAGTCTCTCTAGTTCTCAGTCTCCCTCTAGTTCTCATTCTCCCTCTAGTTCTCATTCTCCCTCCAGTTCTCATTCTCCCTCTAGTTCTCATTCTCCCTCTAGTTCTCATTCTCCCTCTAGTTCTCATTCTCCCTCTAGTTCTCAGTCTCCCTCTAGTTCTCAGTCTCCCTCTAGTTCTCAGTCTCCCTCTAGTTCTCAGTCTCCCTCTAGTTCTCAGTCTCCCTCTAGTTCTCAGTCTCCCTCTAGTTCTCATTCTCCCTCCAGTTCTCATTCTCCCTCTAGTTCTCATTCTCCCTCTAGTTCTCATTCTCCCTCTAGTTCTCATTCTCCCTCTAGTTCTCATTCTCCCTCTAGTTCTCAGTCTCCCTCTAGTTCTCAGTCTCCCTCTAGTTCTCAGTCTCCCTCTAGTTCTCAGTCTCCCTCTAGTTCTCTGTCTCTCTCTAGTTTTTCCTCTCTCTATTTCTCAGTCTTTCTCGAGTTCTCTGTCTCTCTCTAGTTCTCTGTCTCTCTCTAGTTCTCTGTCTCTCTCTAGTTCTCTGTCTCTCTCTAGTTCTCACTCTAGATCTCATTCTCTCTCATTAGTTCTCTCTCTCTCTCATTCTCTCTCTCTAGTTCTCAGTCTCTCTCTAATTCTCTCTCCCTAGTTCTCAGTGTCTCTCCAGTTCTCAGTCTCTCTTTCTAGTTCTCAGTCTCACTAGTTCTCAGTTTCCCTCTAGTTCTCTCTCTAGTTCTCTGTCTCTCTCTAGTTCAGTCTCTCTCTAGATCTTCCTTCAGTTCTCAGTCACTCTCTCTAGTTCTCTCTCTAGTTCTCTCTCTAGTTCTCTCGTTCTGTCTCTAGTTCTTAGTCTCACTAGTTCTCAGTCTCTCCCTAGTTATCTCTTTCTCCAGTTCTCAGTCTCTCTCTAGTTCTCAGTCTCTCTCTGGTTCTCAGTCTCTCTCTCTCTGGTTCTCATTCTCTCTCTAGTTCTCTCCCTCCAGTTCTCAGTCTCCCTCCAGTTCTCAGTCACTCTCCAGTTCTCAGTCTCTCTAGTTTTTTCTCTCTCTCTATTTCTCAGTCTTTCTCTAGTTCTCTCTCTAGTTCTCTGTCTCTCTCCAGTTCTCTGTCTAGTTCTCACTCTAGATCTCATTCTCTCTCTATTTCTCAGTCTCACTAGTTCTCTCTCTCTAATTCTCTCTCTAGTTCTCAGTCTCTCTCTCTAATTCTCTCTCCCTAGTTCTCAGTGTCTCTCTAGTTCTCAGTCTCTCTCTTTCTAGTTCTCAGTCTCACTAGTTCTCAGTTTCTCTCTAGTTCTCTCTCTAGTTCTCTGTCTTTCTCTAGTTCAGTCTCTCTCTAGATCTTTCTTCAGTTCTCAGTCACTCTCTCTAGTTCTCTCTCTAGTTCTCTCGTTCTGTCTCTAGTTCTTAGTCTCACTAGTTCTCAGTCTCTCCCTAGTTCTCTCTTTCTCCAGTTCTCAGTCTCTCTCTAGTTCTCAGTCTCTCTCTGGTTCTCAGTCTCTCTCTGGTTCTCAGTCTCTCTCTCTCTGGTTCTCACTCTCTCTCTAGTTCTCTCTCTCGAGTTCTCAGTCTCCCTCTAGTTCTCAGTCTCCCTCTAGTTCTCAGTCTCCCTCGAGTTCTCAGTCTCCCTCGAGTTCTCAGTCTCTCTCTAGTTCTCAGTCTCCCTCTAGTTCTCAGTCTCCCTCTAGTTCTCAGTCTCCCTCTAGTTCTCAGTCTCCCTCCAGTTCCCAGTTTCCCTCTAGTTCCCAGTCTCCCTCTAGTTCCCAGTCTCCCTCTAGTTCCCAGTCTCCCTCGAGTTCCCAGTCTCCCTCTAGTTCCCAGTCTCCCTCTAGTTCCCAGTCTCCCTCCAGTTCTCAGTCTCCCTCCAGTTCTCAGTCTCCCTCAAGTTCTCAGTCTCCCTCCAGTTCTCAGTCTCTCTAGTTCTGTCTCTCTCTAGTTCTCAGTGTCTCATTCTCTGTCTCTCGAGTTCTCTCTCTGGTTCTCAGTGCCTCTAGTTCTCAGTCTCTCTATTTCACAGTCTCTCTATTTCACAGTCTCTCTATTTCACAGTCTCTCTATTTCACAGTCTCTCTAGTTCTCAGTCTCTCTAGTTCTCAGTCTCTCTAGTTCTCAGTCTCTCTAGTTCTCAGTCGCTCTAGTTCTCAGTCTCTCTAGTTCTCAGTCTCTCTAGTTCTCAGTCTCTCTAGTTCTCAGTCTCTCTAGTTCTCAGTCTCTCTAGTTCTCAGTCTCTCTAGTTCTCAGTCTCTCTTGTTCTCAGTCTCTCTTGTTCTCAGTCTCTCTTGTTCTCAGTCTCCCTCCAGTTCTCAGTCTCAATAGTTCTGTCTCTCTCTCTAGTTCTCAGTCTCCCTCTAGTTCTCAGTCTCCCTCTAGTTCTCAGTGCCTCTAGTTCTCAGTCTCTAGTTCTCAGTCTCTCTCGAGTGCTCCCTCTCTCCAGTTCTCAGTTTCTCCCCAGTTCTCTCTCCAGTTCTCAGTTTCTCTCTTTTTGTCTCTCTAGTTCTCTGTCTCTCTCTCTAGTTCAGTCTCTCTCTAGATCTTTCTTCAATTCTCAGTCGCTCTCTCCAGTTCTCTCTCTAGTTCTTAGTCTCCCTCTGGTTCTCAGTCTCTCCCTCGTTCTCTCTTTCTCGAGTTCTCAGTCTCTCTCCAGTTCTGTCTCTCGAGTTCTCAGTCTCCCGCGAGTTCTCAGTCTCCCGCGAGTTCTCAGTCTCCCGCGAGTTCTCAGTCTCCCGCGAGTTCTCAGTCTCCCGCGAGTTCTCAGTCTCCCTCGAGTTCTCAGTCTCCCTCGAGTTCTCAGTCTCCCTCGAGCTCTCAGTCTCCCTCGAGTTCTCAGTCTCCCTCGAGTTCTCAGTCTCCCTCGAGTTCTCAGTCTCCCTCGAGTTCTCAGTCTCCCTCCAGTTCTCAGTCTCCCTCCAGTTCTCAGTCTCCCTCTAGTTCTCAGTCTCCCTCTAGTTCTCAGTCTCCCTCTAGTTCTCAGTCTCCCTCTGGTTCTCAGTCTCCCTCTAGTTCTCAGTCTCCCTCCAGTTCTCAGTCTCCCTCCAGTTCTCAGTCTCCCTCCAGTTCTCAGTCTCCCTCCAGTTCTCAGTCTCCCTCCAGTTCTCAGTCTCCCTCCAGTTCTCAGTCTCTCCCTCCAGTTCTCAGTCTCTCCCTCCAGTTCTCAGTCTCTGTCTCCAGTTCTCAGTCTCTGTCTCCAGTTCTCAGTCTCTGTCTCCAGTTCTCAGTCTCTCTCTCCAGTTCTCAGTCTCTCTCTCCAGTTCTCAGTCTCCCTCGAGTTCTCAGTCTCCCGCGAGTTCTCAGTCTCCCTCGAGTTCTCAGTCTCCCTCGAGTTCTCAGTCTCCCTCGAGTTCTCAGTCTCCCTCCAGTTCTCAGTCTCCCTCCAGTTCTCAGTCTCCCTCTAGTTCTCAGTCTCCCTCTAGTTCTCAGTCTCCCTCTAGTTCTCAGTCTCCCTCTAGTTCTCATTCTCCCTCTAGTTCTCATTCTCCCTCTAGTTCTCATTCTCCCTCTAGTTCTCATTCTCCCTCTAGTTCTCATTCTCCCTCTAGTTCTCAGTCTCCCTCTAGTTCTCAGTCTCCCTCTAGTTCTCAGTCTCCCTCTAGTTCTCTGTCTCTCTCTAGTTTTTCCTCTCTCTATTTCTCAGTCTTTCTCGAGTTCTCTGTCTCTCTCTAGTTCTCTGTCTCTCTCTAGTTCTCTGTCTCTCTCTAGTTCTCTGTCTCTCTCTAGTTCTCTGTCTCTCTCTAGTTCTCACTCTAGATCTCATTCTCTCTCATTAGTTCTCTCTCTCTCTCATTCTCTCTCTCTAGTTCTCAGTCTCTCTCTAATTCTCTCTCCCTAGTTCTCAGTGTCTCTCCAGTTCTCAGTCTCTCTTTCTAGTTCTCAGTCTCACTAGTTCTCAGTTTCCCTCTAGTTCTCTCTCTAGTTCTCTGTCTCTCTCTAGTTCAGTCTCTCTCTAGATCTTCCTTCAGTTCTCAGTCACTCTCTCTAGTTCTCTCTCTAGTTCTCTCTCTAGTTCTCAGTCTCCCTCTAGTTCTCAGTCTCCCTCTAGTTCTCAGTGCCTCTAGTTCTCAGTCTCTAGTTCTCAGTCTCTCTCGAGTGCTCCCTCTCTCTAGTTCTCAGTTTCTCCCCAGTTCTCTCTCCAGTTCTCAGTTTCTCTCTTTTTGTCTCTCTAGTTCTCTGTCTCTCTCTCTAGTTCAGTCTCTCTCTCGATCTTTCTTCAATTCTCAGTCGCTCTCTCCAGTTCTCTCTCTAGTTCTTAGTCTCCCTCTGGTTCTCAGTCTCTCCCTCGTTCTCTCTTTCTCGAGTTCTCAGTCTCTCTCCAGTTCTGTCTCTCGAGTTCTCAGTCTCCCGCGAGTTCTCAGTCTCCCGCGAGTTCTCAGTCTCCCGCGAGTTCTCAGTCTCCCTCGAGTTCTCAGTCTCCCTCGAGTTCTCAGTCTCCCTCGAGCTCTCAGTCTCCCTCGAGTTCTCAGTCTCCCTCGAGTTCTCAGTCTCCCTCGAGTTCTCAGTCTCCCTCGAGTTCTCAGTCTCCCTCTAGTTCTCAGTCTCCCTCCAGTTCCCAGTTTCCCTCTAGTTCCCAGTCTCCCTCTAGTTCCCAGTCTCCCTCTCGTTCCCAGTCTCCCTCGAGTTCCCAGTCTCCCTCTAGTTCCCAGTCTCCCTCTAGTTCCCAGTCTCCCTCCAGTTCTCAGTCTCCCTCCAGTTCTCAGTCTCCCTCCAGTTCTCAGTCTCCCTCCAGTTCTCAGTCTCTCTAGTTCTGTCTCTCTCTAGTTCTCAGTGTCTCATTCTCTGTCTCTCGAGTTCTCTCTCTGGTTCTCAGTGCCTCTAGTTCTCAGTCTCTCTATTTCACAGTCTCTCTATTTCACAGTCTCTCTATTTCACAGTCTCTCTATTTCACAGTCTCTCTATTTCACAGTCTCTCTATTTCACAGTCTCTCTAGTTCTCAGTCTCTCTAGTTCTCAGTCTCTCTAGTTCTCAGTCTCTCTAGTTCTCAGTCGCTCTAGTTCTCAGTCTCTCTAGTTCTCAGTCTCTCTAGTTCTCAGTCTCTCTAGTTCTCAGTCTCTCTAGTTCTCAGTCTCTCTAGTTCTCAGTCTCTCTTGTTCTCAGTCTCTCTTGTTCTCAGTCTCTCTTGTTCTCAGTCTCCCTCCAGTTCTCAGTCTCAATAGTTCTGTCTCTCTCTCTAGTTCTCAGTCTCCCTCTAGTTCTCAGTCTCCCTCTAGTTCTCAGTGCCTCTAGTTCTCAGTCTCTAGTTCTCAGTCTCTCTCGAGTGCTCCCTCTCTCTAGTTCTCAGTTTCTCCCCAGTTCTCTCTCCAGTTCTCAGTTTCTCTCTTTTTGTCTCTCTAGTTCTCTGTCTCTCTCTCTAGTTCAGTCCCTCTCTAGATCTTTCTTCAATTCTCAGTCGCTCTCTCCAGTTCTCTCTCTAGTTCTTAGTCTCCCTCTGGTTCTCAGTCTCTCCCTCGTTCTCTCTTTCTCGAGTTCTCAGTCTCTCTCCAGTTCTGTCTCTCGAGTTCTCAGTCTCCCGCGAGTTCTCAGTCTCCCGCGAGTTCTCAGTCTCCCGCGAGTTCTCAGTCTCCCTCGAGTTCTCAGTCTCCCTCGAGTTCTCAGTCTCCCTCGAGCTCTCAGTCTCCCTCGAGTTCTCAGTCTCCCTCGAGTTCTCAGTCTCCCTCGAGTTCTCAGTCTCCCTCGAGTTCTCAGTCTCCCTCCAGTTCTCAGTCTCCCTCTAGTTCTCAGTCTCCCTCTAGTTCTCAGTCTCCCTCTAGTTCTCAGTCTCCCTCTAGTTCTCAGTCTCCCTCCAGTTCTCAGTCTCCCTCCAGTTCTCAGTCTCCCTCCAGTTCTCAGTCTCCCTACAGTTCTCAGTCTCCCTCCAGTTCTCAGTCTCCCTCCAGTTCTCAGTCTCCCTCCAGTTCTCAGTCTCCCTCCAGTTCTCAGTCTCTCCCTCCAGTTCTCAGTCTCTCTCTCCAGTTCTCAGTCTCTCTCTCCAGTTCTCAGTCTCTCTCTCCAGTTCTCAGTCTCTCTCTCCAGTTCTCAGTCTCCCTCGAGTTCTCAGTCTCCCTCGAGTTCTCAGTCTCCCTCCAGTTCTCAGTCTCCCTCCAGTTCTCAGTCTCCCTCGAGTTCTCAGTCTCCCTCTAGTTCTCAGTCTCCCTCTAGTTCTCAGTCTCCCTCTAGTTCTCAGTCTCCCTCTAGTTCTCAGTCTCCCTCTAGTTCTCAGTCTCCCTCTAGTTCTCATTCTCCCTCTAGTTCTCATTCTCCCTCTAGTTCTCATTCTCCCTCTAGTTCTCAGTCTCCCTCTAGTTCTCAGTCTCCCTCTAGTTCTCAGTCTCCCTCTAGTTCTCTGTCTCTCTCTAGTTTTTCCTCTCTCTATTTCTCAGTCTTTCTCGAGTTCTCTGTCTCTCTCTAGTTCTCTGTCTCTCTCTAGTTCTCTGTCTCTCTCTAGTTCTCTGTCTCTCTCTAGTTCTCTGTCTCTCTCTAGTTCTCTGTCTCTCTCTAATTCTCTCTCCCTAGTTCTCAGTGTCTCTCCAGTTCTCAGTCTCTCTTTCTAGTTCTCAGTCTCACTAGTTCTCAGTTTCCCTCTAGTTCTCTCTCTAGTTCTCTGTCTCTCTCTAGTTCAGTCTCTCTCTAGATCTTCCTTCAGTTCTCAGTCACTCTCTCTAGTTCTCTCTCTAGTTCTCTCTCTAGTTCTCTCGTTCTGTCTCTAGTTCTTAGTCTCACTAGTTCTCAGTCTCTCCCTAGTTATCTCTTTCTCCAGTTCTCAGTCTCTCTCTAGTTCTCAGTCTCTCTCTGGTTCTCAGTCTCTCTCTCTCTGGTTCTCATTCTCTCTCTAGTTCTCTCCCTCCAGTTCTCAGTCTCCCTCCAGTTCTCAGTCACTCTCCAGTTCTCAGTCTCTCTAGTTTTTTCTCTCTCTCTATTTCTCAGTCTTTCTCTAGTTCTCTCTCTAGTTCTCTGTCTCTCTCCAGTTCTCTGTCTAGTTCTCACTCCAGATCTCATTCTCTCTCTATTTCTCAGTCTCACTAGTTCTCTCTCTCTAATTCTCTCTCTAGTTCTCAGTCTCTCTCTCTAATTCTCTCTCCCTAGTTCTCAGTGTCTCTCTAGTTCTCAGTCTCTCTCTTTCTAGTTCTCAGTCTCACTAGTTCTCAGTTTCTCTCTAGTTCTCTCTCTAGTTCTCTGTCTCTCTCTAGTTCAGTCTCTCTCTAGATCTTTCTTCAGTTCTCAGTCACTCTCTCTAGTTCTCTCTCTAGTTCTCTCGTTCTGTCTCTAGTTCTTAGTCTCACTAGTTCTCAGTCTCTCCCTAGTTCTCTCTTTCTCCAGTTCTCAGTCTCTCTCTAGTTCTCAGTCTCTCTCTGGTTCTCAGTCTCTCTCTGGTTCTCAGTCTCTCTCTCTCTGGTTCTCACTCTCTCTCTAGTTCTCTCTCTCGAGTTCTCAGTCTCCCTCCAGTTCTCAGTCTCCCTCTAGTTCTCAGTCTCCCTCGAGTTCTCAGTCTCCCTCGAGTTCTCAGTCTCTCTCTAGTTCTCAGTCTCCCTCTAGTTCTCAGTCTCCCTCTAGTTCTCAGTCTCCCTCTAGTTCTCAGTCTCCCTCCAGTTCCCAGTCTCCCTCTAGTTCCCAGTTTCCCTCTAGTTCCCAGTCTCCCTCTAGTTCCCAGTCTCCCTCTAGTTCCCAGTCTCCCTCGAGTTCCCAGTCTCCCTCTAGTTCCCAGTCTCCCTCTAGTTCCCAGTCTCCCTCCAGTTCCCAGTCTCCCTCCAGTTCTCAGTCTCCCTCCAGTTCTCAGTCTCCCTCCAGTTCTCAGTCTCTCTAGTTCTGTCTCTCTCTAGTTCTCAGTGTCTCATTCTCTGTCTCTCGAGTTCTCTCTCTGGTTCTCAGTGCCTCTAGTTCTCAGTCTCTCTATTTCACAGTCTCTCTATTTTACAGTCTCTCTATTTCACAGTCTCTCTAGTTCTCAGTCTCTCTAGTTCTCAGTCTCTCTAGTTCTCAGTCTCTCTAGTTCTCAGTCGCTCTAGTTCTCAGTCTCTCTAGTTCTCAGTCTCTCTAGTTCTCAGTCTCCCTCTAGTTCTCAGTCTCCCTCTAGTTCTCAGTCTCCCTCTAGTTCTCAGTCTCCCTCTAGTTCTCAGTCTCCCTCTAGTTCTCAGTCTCCCTCGAGTTCTCAGTCTCCCTCGAGTTCTCAGTCTCCCTCGAGTTCTCAGTCTCCCTCGAGTTCTCAGTCTCCCTCGAGTTCTCAGTCTCCCTCGAGTTCTCAGTCTCCCTCGAGTTCTCAGTCTCCCTCGAGTTCTCAGTCTCCCTCGAGTTCTCAGTCTCCCTCGAGTTCTCAGTTTCCCTCGAGTTCTCAGTCTCCCTCTCGAGATCTCAGTCTCCCTCTCGAGATCTCAGTTTCTCTCTCTCTATTTCTCAGTCTTTCTCTAGATCTCAGACTCTAGTTATCAGTCTCTCTCCAGTTCTCTGTCTCTCCAGTTCTCTGTCTCTCCAGTTCTCTGTCTCACCAGTTCTCAGTCTCTCTAGTTCTCGGTCTCTCTAGTTCTCGGTCTCTCTAGTTCTCCCTCTAGTTCTCATTCTCTCTCTCTTTCTCAGTCTCACTGGTTCTCTCTCATTCTATCTCTCCAATTCTCAGTGTCTCTCTAGTTCTCAGTGTCTCTCTAGTTCTCTCTCTCGTTCTCAGTCTCCATCTGGTTCTCAGTCTCTCTTGTTCTCATTCTCTCTCTCTCTTGTTCTCTGTTTATCAGTCTCTCTCGTTCTCATTCTCTCTCGTTCTCAGTCTCTCTCGTTCTCAGTCTCTCTCGTTCTCAGTCTCTCTAGTTCTCAGTCTCCCTCTAGTTCTCAGTCTCCCTCTCGAGATCTCAGTTTCTCTCTCTCCAGTTCTCTCTCTCTATTTCTCAGTCTTTCTCTAGATCTCAGACTCTAGTTATCAGTCTCTCTCCAGTTCTCTGTCTCTCCAGTTCTCTCTCTCTCCAGTTCTCTGTCTCTCCAGTTCTCTGTCTCTCCAGTTCTCTGTCTCTCCAGTTCTCTGTCTCTCCAGTTCTCTGTCTCACCAGTTCTCTGTCTCTCCAGTTCTCGTTCTCTCCAGTTCTTGTTCTCTCTAGTTCTCGGTCTCTCGAGTTCTCGGTCTCTCTAGTTCTCCCTCTAGTTCTCTCTCTCGATCTCATTCTCTCTCTCTTTCTCAGTCTCACTGGTTCTCTCTCTCTCATTCTCTCTCTCCAATTCTCAGTGTCTCTCTAGTTCTCAGTGTCTCTCTAGTTCTCTCTCTCGTTCTCAGTCTCCATCTGGTTCTCAGTCTCTCTTGTTCTCATTCTCTCTCTCTTGTTCTCTGTTTCTCAGTCTCTCTAGTTCTCAGTCTCTCTAGTTCTCAGTCTCTCCAGTTCTCAGTCTCTCCAGTTCTCAGTCTCTCTAGTTCTCAGTCTCTCCAGTTCTCAGTCTCTCTAGTTCTCAGTCTCTCTAGTTCTCAGTCTCTCTAGTTTTCAGTCTCTCTAGTTCTCAGTCTCTCTAGTTCTCAGTCTCTCTCTAGTTCTCTCTCTCTCGAGTTCTCTCCCTTGAGTTCTCAGTCTCCCTCTAGTTCTCAGTCTCCCTCTAGTTCTCAGTCTCCCTCTAGTTCTCAGTCTCCCTCTAGTTCTCAGTCTCCCTCTAGTTCTCAGTCTCCCTCTAGTTCTCAGTCTCCCTCTAGTTCTCAGTCTCCCTCTAGTTCTCAGTCTCCCTCCAGTTCTCAGTCTCCCTCCAGTTCTCAGTCTCCCTCCAGTTCTCAGTCTCCCTCCAGTTCTCAGTCTCCCTCCAGTTCTCAGTCTCTCTCTCCAGTTCTCAGTCTCTCTCTCCAGTTCTCAGTCTCTCTCTCCAGTTCTCAGTCTCTCTCTCCAGTTCTCAGTCTCTCTCTCCAGTTCTCTGTCTCTCGAGTTCTCTCTCTAGTTCTCAGTGCCTCTAGTTCTCAGTCTCCAGTTCTCAGCCTCTCTCGAGTGCTCCCTCTCTCTAGTTCTCAGTTTCTCCCCAGTTCTCTCTCTGGTTCTCAGTTTCTCTCTTTTTCTCTCTCTAGTTCTCTGTCTCTCTCTCCAGTTCAGTCTCTCTCCAGATCTTTCTTCAGTTCTCAGTCGCTCTCTCTCGTTCTCTCTCCAGTTCTTAGTCTCACTGGTTCTCAGTCTCTCCCTAGTTCTCTCTGTCTCCAGTTCTCACTCTCTCTCCAGTTCTCTCTCTCGAGTTCTCAGTCTCCCTCTAGTTCTCAGTCTCCCTCTAGTTCTCAGTCTCCCCCTAGTTCTCAGTCTCCCTCGAGTTCTCAGTCTCCCTCTAGTTCTCAGTCTCCCTCTAGTTCTCAGTCTCCCTCTAGTTCTCAGTCTCCCTCCAGTTCTCAGTCTCCCTCGAGTTCTCAGTCTCCCTCGAGTTCTCAGTCTCCCTCCAGTTCTCAGTCTCCCTCCAGTTCTCAGTCTCCCTCGAGTTCTCAGTCTCCCTCGAGTTCTCAGTCTCCCTCGAATTCTCAGTCTCCCTCGAGTTCTCAGTCTCCCTCGAGTTCTCAGTCTCCCTCGAGTTCTCAGTCTCCCTCGAGTTCTCAGTCTCCCTCGAGTTCTCAGTCTCCCTCGAGTTCTCAGTCTCCCTCGAGTTCTCAGTCTCCCTCGAGTTCTCAGTCTCCCTCGAGTTCTCAGTCTCCCCCTAGTTCTCAGTCTCCCCCTAGTTCTCAGTCTCCCCCTAGTTCTCAGTCTCCCTCGAGTTCTCAGTCTCCCTCGAGTTCTCAGTCTCCCTCGAGTTCTCAGTCTCCCTCTAGTTCTCAGTCTCCCTCTAGTTCTCAGTCTCCCTCCAGTTCTCAGTCTCCCTCTAGTTCTCAGTCTCCCTCCAGTTCTCAGTCTCCATCCAGTTCTCAGTCTCCCTCGAGTTCTCAGTCTCCCTCCAGTTCTCAGTCTCCCTCCAGTTCTCAGTCTCCCTCGAGTTCTCAGTCTCCCTCCAGTTCTCAGTCTCCCTCGAGTTCTCAGTCTCCCTCGAGTTCTCAGTCTCCCTCGAGTTCTCAGTCTCCCTCGAGTTCTCAGTCTCCCTCGAGTTCTCAGTCTCCCTCGAGTTCTCAGTCTCCCTCGAGTTCTCTGTCTCCCTCGAGTTCTCAGTCTCCCTCGAGTTCTCAGTCTCCCTCTCGAGATCTCAGTCTCCCTCTCGAGATCTCAGTTTCTCTCTCTCTATTTCTCAGTCTTTCTCTAGATCTCAGACTCTAGTTATCAGTCTCTCTCCAGTTCTCTGTCTCTCCAGTTCTCTGTCTCTCCAGTTCTCTGTCTCTCCAGTTCTCTGTCTCACCAGTTCTCGGTCTCTCTAGTTCTCAGTCTCTCTAGTTCTCGGTCTCTCTAGTTCTCCCTCTCGTTCTCATTCTCTCTCTCTTTCTCAGTCTCACTGGTTCTCTCTCATTCTCTCTCTCCAATTCTCAGTGTCTCTCTAGTTCTCAGTCTCCAGTTCTCAGCCTCTCTCGAGTGCTCCCTCTCTCTAGTTCTCAGTTTCTCCCCAGTTCTCTCTCTGGTTCTCAGTTTCTCTCTTTTTCTCTCTCTAGTTCTCTGTCTCTCTCTCCAGTTCAGTCTCTCTCTAGATCTTTCTTCAGTTCTCAGTCGCTCTCTCTCGTTCTCTCTCCAGTTCTTAGTCTCACTGGTTCTCAGTCTCTCCCTAGTTCTCTCTGTCTCCAGTTCTCACTCTCTCTCCAGTTCTCTCTCTCGAGTTCTCAGTCTCCCTCTAGTTCTCAGTCTCCCTCTAGTTCTCAGTCTCCCCCTAGTTCTCAGTCTCCCCCTAGTTCTCAGTCTCCACCTAGTTCTCAGTCTCCCTCGAGTTCTCAGTCTCCCTCTAGTTCTCAGTCTCCCTCTAGTTCTCAGTCTCCCTCGAGTTCTCAGTCTCCCTCGAGTTCTCAGTCTCCCTCCAGTTCTCAGTCTCCCTCCAGTTCTCAGTCTCCCTCGAGTTCTCAGTCTCCCTCGAGTTCTCAGTCTCCCTCGAGTTCTCAGTCTCCCTCGAGTTCTCAGTCTCCCTTGAGTTCTCAGTCTCCCTCGAGTTCTCAGTCTCCCTCGAGTTCTCAGTCTCCCTCGAGTTCTCAGTCTCCCTCGAGTTCTCAGTCTCCCCCTAGTTCTCAGTCTCCCCCTAGTTCTCAGTCTCCCCCTAGTTCTCAGTCTCCCTCGAGTTCTCAGTCTCCCTCTAGTTCTCAGTCTCCCTCTAGTTCTCAGTCTCCCTCCAGTTCTCAGTCTCCATCCAGTTCTCAGTCTCCCTCGAGTTCTCAGTCTCCCTCCAGTTCTCAGTCTCCCTCCAGTTCTCAGTCTCCCTCGAGTTCTCAGTCTCCCTCGAGTTCTCAGTCTCCCTCGAGTTCTCAGTCTCCCTCGAGTTCTCAGTCTCCCTCGAGTTCTCAGTCTCCCTCGAGTTCTCAGTCTCCCTCGAGTTCTCAGTCTCCCTCTCGAGATCTCAGTCTCCCTCTCGAGATCTCAGTTTCTCTCTCTCTATTTCTCAGTCTTTCTCTAGATCTCAGACTCTAGTTATCAGTCTCTCTCCAGTTCTCTGTCTCTCCAGTTCTCTGTCTCTCCAGTTCTCTGTCTCACCAGTTCTCGGTCTCTCTAGTTCTCGGTCTCGCTAGTTCTCGGTCTCTCTAGTTCTCCCTCTCGTTCTCATTCTCTCTCTCTTTCTCAGTCTCACTGGTTCTCTCTCATTCTCTCTCTCCAATTCTCAGTGTCTCTCTAGTTCTCAGTGTCTCTCTAGTTCTCAGTGTCTCTCTAGTTCTCTCTCTCGTTCTCAGTCTCCATCTGGTTCTCAGTCTCTCTTGTTCTCATTCTCTCTCTCTCTTGTTCTCTGTTTCTCAGTCTCTCTAGTTCTCAGTCTCTCTCGTTCTCAGTCTCTCTCGTTCTCAGTCTCTCCAGTTCTCAGTCTCTCTAGTTCTCAGTTTCTCTAGTTCTCAGTCTCCCTCTAGTTCTCAGTCTCCCTCTCGAGATCTCAGTTTCTCTCTCTCCAGTTCTCTCTCTCTATTTCTCAGTCTTTCTCTAGATCTCAGACTCTAGTTATCAGTCTCTCTCCAGTTCTCTGTCTCTCCAGTTCTCTGTCTCACCAGTTCTCTGTCTCACCAGTTCTCGTTCTCTCCAGTTCTCGTTCTCTCCAGTTCTCGTTCTCTCCAGTTCTCGTTCTCTCCAGTTCTCGGTCTCTCTAGTTCTCGGTCTCTCTAGTTCTCCCTCTAGTTCTCTCTCTCGATCTCATTCTCTCTCTCTTTCTCAGTCTCACTGGTTCTCTCTCTCACATTCTCTCTCTCCAATTCTCAGTGTCTCGCTAGTTCTCAGTGTCTCTCTAGTTCTCTCTCTCGTTCTCAGTCTCCATCTGGTTCTCAGTCTCTCTTGTTCTCATTCTCTCTCTCTCTTGTTCTCTGTTTCTCAGTCTCTCTAGTTCTCAGTCTCTCTCGTTCTCAGTCTCTCCAGTTCTCAGTCTCTCCAGTTCTCAGTCTCTCTAGTTCTCAGTCTCTCTAGTTCTCAGTCTCTCTAGTTCTCAGTCTCTCTAGTTCTCAGTCTCTCTAGTTCTCAGTCTCTCTAGTTCTCAGTCTCTTTCTAGTTCTCTCTCTATAGTTCAGCTTCTCTAGTTCAGTCTCTCTCGAGTTCTCAGCCTCTCTCCAGTTCTCAGCCTCTCTCCTGTTCTCAGTGTCTCTCTCGTTCTCTCTCTCGTTCTCAGTCTCCATCTGGTTCTCAGTCTCTCTTGTTCTCATTCTCTTTCTCTCTTGTTCTCTGTTTCTCAGTCTCTCTAGTTCTCTGTTTCTCAGTCTCTCTAGTTCTCAGTCTCTCTAGTTCTCAGTCTCTCTAGTTCTCAGTCTCTAGTTCTCAGTCTCTCTAGTTCTCAGTCTCTTTCTAGTTCTCTCTCTATAGTTCAATTTCTCTAGTTCAGTCTCTCTCGAGTTCTCAGTCTCTCTCCGGTTCTCAGTCTCTCTCTAGTTCTCTCTCTCTCTTTCTCTTTCTCAGTCTTTCTCCAGTTCTCAGACTCTAGTTATCAGTCTCTCTCTAGTTCTCTGTGTCTCGAGTTCTCTGTCTCTCTAGTTCTCCCTCTAGTTCTCTCTCTGGATCTCATTCTCTCTCTCTTTCTCAGTCTCACTAGTTCTCTCTCTCTCTCTAATTCTCTCTCTCTAGTTCTCAGTGTCGCTCCAGTTCCAAGTCTCTCTCGAGTTCTCTCTCTCCCTAGTTCTCTATCTCTAGTTCTCAGTCTCCCTCTAGTTCTCAGTCTCTCTTGTTCTCATTCTCTCTCTCTCTCTTGTTCTCTATTTCTCAGTGTCTCTAGTTCTCAGTCTCTTTCGAGTTCTCTCTCTATAGTTCAGTTTCTCTCGTTCAGTCCCTCTCGAGTTCTCAGTCTCTCTCTCGAGTTCTCAGTCTCTCTCTCGAGTTCTCAGTCTCTCTCTCTAGTTCTCAGTCTCTCTCTCTAGTTCTCAGTCTCTCTCTCTTGTTCTCAGTGTCTCTAATTCTCAGTCTCTCTCTAGTTCTCTCTCTCTCGAGTTCTCTCCCTTGAGTTCTCAGTCTCCCTTGAGTTCTCAGTCTCCCTCTAGTTCTCAGTCTCCCTCTAGTTCTCAGTCTCCCTCTAGTTCTCAGTCTCCCTCTAGTTCTCAGTCTCCCTCTAGTTCTCAGTCTCCCTCTAGTTCTCAGTCTCCCTCTAGTTCTCAGTCTCCCTCTAGTTCTCAGTCTCTCTAGTTCTCAGTCTCCCTCCAGTTCTCAGTCTCCCTCTAGTTCTCAGTCTCCCTCTAGTTCTCAGTCTCCCTCTAGTTCTCAGTCTCCCTCTAGTTCTCAGTCTCCCTCCAGTTCTCAGTCTCACTCTCTCTAGATCTCAGTTTCTGTCTAGTTCTCAGTCTCTCTCTAGTTTTCTCTCTCTCTCTAGTTTTCTCTCTCTCTCTAGTTCTCTCTCTCTCTCTCCATTTCTCAGTCTTTCTCTAGTTCTCAGACTCTAGTTATCAGTCTCTGTCTGGTTCTCTGTCTCTCTAGTTCTCTGTCTCTCTAGTTCTCGGTTTCTCTAGTTCTCCCTCTCGTTCTCTCTCTAGATCTCATCCTCTCTCTGTCTCAGTCTCACTAGTTCTCTCTCTCTCTCTCTATAATTCTCTCTCTCTAGTTCTCAGTGTCTCTCTGGTTCTCTCTCTCCCGAGTTCTCGCTCTCTAGTTCTCAGTCTCCATCTAGTTCTACGTCTCTCTTGTTCTCATTCTCTCTCTCTCTTGTTCTCTATTTCTCAGTCACTCTATTTCTCAGTCACTCTATTTCTCAGTCACTCTATTTCTCAGTCACTCTATTTCTCTGTCACTCTATTTCTCTGTCACTCTATTTCTCTGTCACTCTATTTCTCTGTCACTCTATTTCCCTGTCACTCTATTTCTCTGTCACTCTATTTCTCTGTCACTCTATTTCTCTGTCACTCTATTTCTCTGTCACTCTAGTTCTCTGTCACTCTAGTTCTCTGTCACTCTAGTTCTCTGTCACTCTTGTTCTCTGTCACTCTAGTTCTCTGTCACTCTAGTTCTCTGTCACTCTAGTTCTCTGTCACTCTAGTTCTCAGTCTCTTTCTAGTTCTCTCTCTATAGTTCAGTTTCTCTAGTTCAGTCTCTCTCGAGTTCTCAGTCTCTCTCTCTAGTTCTCAGTGTCTCTCTCTCTTGTTCTCAGTGTCTCTCTCTCTTGTTCTCAGTGTCTCTAATTCTCAGTCTCTCCCTCGTTCTCTCTCTCTCGAGTTCTCTCTCTCTAGTTCTCAGTCTCTAATTCTCTGTCTCTCTCTAGCTCTCTCTCTCTTGATCTCTGTCTCTCTCTAGTTCTCTGTCTCTCTCTAGTTCACTGTCTCTCTCTAGTTTTCTCTCTTTCTCTCTCGTTCGTTCTTTCTCTCTCTCTAGTTATCTCTCTCTATTTCTGTCTCTAGGTCTCTGTCTATCTAGTTCTCAGTCTCTCTCTAGTTCTCTCTCTAGTTCTCAGTCTCTCTAGTTCTGTCTCTCTCTCTATTTCTCAGTATCTCTCTAGTTCTCAGTCTCTCTCTCTCGTTCTCTGTCTCTCGTTCTCTGTCTCTCGAGTTCTCTCTCTAGTTCTCAGTGCCTCTTGTTCTCAGTCTCTAGTTCTCAGCCTCTCACTAGTGCTCCCTCTCTCGAGTGCTCCCTCTCTCGAGTGCTCCCTCCCTCTAGTTCTCAGTTTCTCTCTAGTTCTCTCTCTAATTCTTTCACTCTCTAGTTCTCTCTCTAGTTCTCACTCTCTCTAGTTCTCTCTCTAGTTCTCTGCCTCTCTCTCGTTCAGTCTCTCTCTAGATGTTTCTTCAGTTCTCAGTCGCTCTCTCTAGTTCTTTCACTTGTTCTTAGTCTCTCCCTAGTTCTCTCTTTCTCTAGTTCTGAGTCTCTCTCTAGTTCTGAGTCTCTCTCTCTGGTTCTCAGTCTCCCTGTCTCTCTGGTTCTCAGTCTCCTGTTCTGTCTCTCGATTTCTCAGTCTCTCTCAAGTTCTCAGTCTCTCTCGAGTTCCCAGTCTCTCTCGAGTTCTCAGTCTCTCTCGAGTTATAGAATCATAGAATCATAGAAGTTACAACATGGAAACAGGCCCTTCGGCCCAACATGTCCATGTCGCCCAGTTTATACCACTAAGCTAGTCCCAATTGCCTGCACTTGGCCCATATCCCTCGATACCCATCTTCCCCATGTAACTGTCCAAATGCTTTTTAAAAGACAAAATTGTACCCGCCTCTACTACTGCCTCTGGCAGCTCGTTCCAGACACTCACCACCCTTTGAGTGAAAAAATTGCCCCTCTGGATCCTTTTGTATCTCTCCCCTCTCACCTTAAATCTGTGCCCCCTCGTTATAGACTCCCCTACCTTTGGGAAAAGATTTTGACTATCGACCTTATCTATGCCCCTCATTATTTTATAGACTTCTATAAGATCACCCCTTAACCTCCTACTCTCCAGGGAATAAAGTCCCAGTCTGTCTAACCTCTCCCTGTAAGTCAAACCATCAAGTCCCGGTAGCATCCTAGTAAATCTTTTCTGCACTCTTTCTAGTTTAATAATATCCTTTCTATAATAGGGTGACCAGAACTGTACACAGTACTCCAAGTGTGGCCTCACCAATGCCCTGTACAACTTCAACAAGACATCCCAACTCCTGCATTCAATGTTCTGACCAATGAAACCAAGCATGCTGAATGCCTTCTTCACCACCCTATCCACCTGTGACTCCACTTTCAAGGAGCTATGAATCTGTACTCCTAGATCTCTTTGTTCTATAACTCTCCCCAACGCCCTACCATTAACGGAGTAGGTCCTGGCCCGATTCGATCTACCAAAATGCATCACCTCACATTTATCTAAATTAAACTCCATCTGCCATTCATCGGCCCACTGGCCCAATTTATCAAGATCCCGTTGCAATCCTAGATAACCTTCTTCACTGTCCACAATGCCACCAATCTTGGTGTCATCTGCAAACTTACTAACCATGCCTCCTAAATTCTCATCCAAATCATTAATATAAATAACAAATAACAGCGGACCCAGCACCGATCCCTGAGGCACACCGCTGGACACAGGCATCCAGTTTGAAAAACAACCCTCGACAACCACCCTCTGTCTTCTGTCGTCAAGCCAATTTTGTATCCAATTGGCTACCTCACCTTGGATCCCATGAGATTTAACCTTATGTAACAACCTACCATGCGGTACCTTGTCAAATGCTTTGCTGAAGTCCATGTAGACCACGTCTACTGCACAGCCCTCATCTATCTTCTTGGTTACCCCTTCAAAAAACTCAATCAAATTCGTGAGACATGATTTTCCTCTCACAAAACCATGCTGACTGTTCCTAATTAGTCCCTGCCTCTCCAAATGCCTGTAGATTCTGTCCCTCAGAATACCCTCTAACAACTTACCCACTACAGATGTCAGGCTCACTGGTCTGTAGTTCCCAGGCTTTTCCCTGCCGCCCTTCTTAAACAAAGGCACAACATTTGCTACCCTCCAATCTTCAGGCACCTCACCTGTAGCGGTGGATGATTCAAATATCTCTGCTAGGGGACCCGCAATTTCCTCCCTAACCTCCCATAACGTCCTGGGATACATTTCATCAGGTCCCGGAGATTTATCTACCTTGATGCGCGTTAAGACTTCCAGCACCTCCCTCTCTGTAATATGTACACTCCTCAAGACATCACTATTTATTTCCCCAAGTTCCCTAACATCCATGCCTTTCTCAACCGTAAATACCGATGTGAAATATTCATTCAGGATCTCACCCATCTCTTGTGGTTCCGCACATAGATGACCTTGTTGATCCTTAAGAGGCCCTACTCTCTCCCTTGTTACCCTTTTGCCCTTTATGTATTTGTAGAAGCTCTTTGGATTCACCTTTGCCTGATCTGCCAAAGCAATCTCATATCCCATTTTTGCCCTCCTGATTTCTCTCTTAACTCTACTCCGGCAATCTCTATACTCTTCAAGGGATCCACTTGATCCCAGCTGCCTATGCATGTCATATGCCTCCTTCTTATTTTTGACTAGTGCCTCAATCTCCCGAGTCATCCAAGGTTCCCTACTTCCACCAGCCTTGCCCTTCACTTTATAAGGAATGTGCTTACACTGAACCCTGGTTAACACACTTTTGAAAGCCTCCCACTTACCAGACGTCCCTTTGCCTGCCAACAGACTCTCCCAATCAACTTCTGAAAGTTCCTGTCTAATACCATCAAAATTGGCCTTTCCCCAATTTAGAATTTTAACTTTTGGGCCAGACCTATCCTTCTCCATAGCTATCTTAAAACTAATGGAATTATGATCACTGGTCCCAAAGTGATCCCTCACTAACACTTCTGTCACCTGCCCTTCCTTATTTCCCAAGAGGAGGTCAAGTTTTGCCCCCTCTCTAGTCGGGCCATCCACATACTGAATGAGAAATTCCTCCTGAATACACTCAACAAATTTCTCTCCATCCAAGCCCCTAATGCTATGGCTGTCCCAGTCAATGTTGGGAAAGTTAAAGTCCCCTACTATTACCACCCTATTTTTCTTGCAGCTGTCTGTAATCTCCTTACATATTTGCTCCTCAATTTCCCGTTGACTATTTGGGGGTCTGTAGTACAATCCTATCAAAGTGATCTCTCCCTTCTTATTTTTCAGTTCTACCCATATGGACTCAGTGGGCGAACCCTCGGATATATCCCCTCTCACTACTGCCGTGATGTTCTCCCTAATCAAGAACGCAACTCCCCCTCCTCTCTTACCTCCTGCTCCATCTTTCCTATAGCATCTGTACCCTGGAACATTGAGCTGCCAGTCCTGCCCCTCCCTTAGCCATGTTTCAGTAATAGCTATAACATCCCAGTCCCATGTACCCATCCATGCCCTGAGTTCATCTGCCTTGCCCATCAGACTTCTTGCATTGAAATAAATGCAGTTTAATCTAGACTTCCCTTGGTCTTTGCCCTGCTTTCTCAGACCATCTGTCCGGTCATGTTCTGTACACTCTCCCTTACTGCCTTTTGTTTCTGTCACCACTTTATTTCCCACTGACTTCCTGCATCGGTTCCCATCCCCCTGCCACATTAGTTTAAACCCTCCCCAACAGCACTAGCAAACACTCCCCCTAGGACATTGGTTCCAGTCCTGCCCAGATGCAGACCGTCCAATTTGTACTGGTCCCACCTCCCCCAGAACCGGTTCCAATGGCCCAGGAATTTGAATCCCTCCCTCTTGCACCATCTCTCAAGCCACGTATTCATCTCAGCTATCCTGTCATTCCTACCCTGACTAGCCCGTGGCACTGGTAGCAATCCTGAGATTACTACCTTTGAGGTCCTACTCTTTAGTTTAACTCCTAACTCCCTAAATTCAGCTTGTAGGACCTCATCCTGTTTTTTACCTATATCGTTGGTGCCTATATGCACCACGACAACTGGCTGTTCACCCTCCCCCTCCAGAATGTCCTGCAGCCGCTCCGAGACATCCTTGACCCTTGCACCAGGGAGGCAACATACCATCCTGGAGTCTCGGTTGCGTCCGCAGAAACGCCTGTCTATTCCCCTTACAATCGAGTCCCCTATCACTATAGCTCTGCCACTCTTTTTCCTGCCCTCCTGTGCAGCAGAGCCAGCCACGGTGCCATGAACCTGGCCACTGCCACCTTCCCCTGGTGAGCCATCTCCGCCAACAGTATCCAAAACGGTATACCTGTTTTGGAGGGAGATGACCGCAGGGGACCCCTGCACTGCCTTCCTACTCTTCCTCTGTCTGTTGGTCACCCATTCACTATCTCCCTCAGTAATTTTTATCTGCGGTGTGACCAACTCACTGAACGTGCTATCCACGACTTTCTCAGCATCGCGGATGCTCCAAAGTGAGTCCATCCGCAGCTCCAGAGCCGTCAAGCGGTCAAACAATAGCTGCAGCTGGACACACTTCCCGCAGGTGAAGGAATCAGGGATACAGGAAGGAGCCCTGAATTCCCACATCCCACAAGAGGAACATGACACGGCCCTGGGATCTCCTGCCATGACTTAACCCTTAAATTAGCTTAAGAACAACTACAATGTCAAGAGAAAAAAAAAGGAAAGAAAAACTACTTACCACTCCCTTTAAGGAGTTTACTCCTTTAAATTGTTCTCAATTTAGAGAATGTTAACTACACTAGGGACCTTGATTCACTAAAAAATAAACGCTACTTCCTATAAGACCTGCAGACCTTCCCTTTCTTTTTACTTCAGTTACTGCAGATAAGGAGAAATACTCACCTGAACCTACTCACCAATCAGGTGCCTCCCCTGTGTCGCGTCCCGATCTGATTCCTGACGTCACTTCGAACTCGGTCGCAGCTCCGCTCGGCTCCTCTCAGCGCTCTGAAATCCCGCCTTTTATCGGACGCTCCCTCCGCTCCGCTCGGCTCCTCTCAGATCCTCTCAGCGCTCTGAAATCCCGCCTTTTATCGGACGCTCCCTCCGCTCGGCTCGGCTCCTCTCAGCTGTTCTCAGCGCTCTGAAATCCCGCCTTTTATCGGACGCTCCCTCCGCTCGGCTCGGCTCCTCTCAGCTGTTCTCAGCGCTCTGAAATCCCGCCTTTTATCGGACGCTCCCTCCGCTCGGCTCGGCTCCTCTCAGCGCTCTGAAATCCCGCCTTTTATCGGACGCTCCCTCCGCTCGGCTCGGCTCCTCTCAGCTGTTCTCAGCGCTCTGAAATCCCGCCTTTTATCGGACGCTCCCTCCGCTCGGCTCGGCTCCTCTCAGCTGTTCTCAGCGCTCTGAAATCCCGCCTTTTATCGGACGCTCCCTCCGCTCGGCTCGGCTCCTCTCAGCTGTTCTCAGCGCTCTGAAATCCCGCCTTTTATCGGACGCTCCCTCCGCTCGGCTCGGCTCCTCTCAGCTGTTCTCAGCGTTCTGAAATCCCGCCTTTTATCGGACGCTCCCTCCGCTCGGCTCGGCTCCTCTCAGCTGTTCTCAGCGCTCTGAAATCCCGCCTTTTATCGGACGCTCCCTCCGCTCGGCTCGGCTCCTCTCAGTCTCTCTCGAGTTCTCAGTCTCTCTCGAGTTCTCAGTCTCTCTCGAGTTCTCAGTCTCTCTCGAGTTCTCAGTCTCTCTCGAGTTCTCAGTCTCTCTCGAGTTCTCAGTCTCTCACGAGTTCTCAGTCTCCCTCTAGTTCTCAGTCTCCCTCTAGTTCTCTCTCTCTCTCTAGTTTTTTCTCTCTCTCTATTTCTCAGTCTTTCTCTAGTTCTCTCTCGAGTTCTCAGTCTCTCTCGAGTTCTCAGTCTCTCTCGAGTTCTCAGTCTCTCTCGAGTTCTCAGTCTCTCTCGAGTTCTCAGTCTCTCTCGAGTTCTCAGTCTCTCTCGAGTTCTCAGTCTCTCTCGAGTTCTCAGTCTCTCACGAGTTCTCAGTCTCCCTCTAGTTCTCAGTCTCCCTCTAGTTCTCTCTCTCTCTCTAGTTTTTTCTCTCTCTCTATTTCTCAGTCTTTCTCTAGTTCTCTCTCGAGTTCTCAGTCTCTCTCGAGTTCTCAGTCTCTCTCGAGTTCTCAGTCTCTCTCGAGTTCTCAGTCTCTCTCGAGTTCTCAGTCTCTCTCGAGTTCTCAGTCTCTCTCGAGTTCTCAGGCTCCCTCTAGTTCTCAGTCTCCCTCTAGTTCTCAGTCTCCCTCTAGTTCTCAGTCTCCCTCTAGTTCTCAGTCTCCCTCTAGTTCTCAGTCTCCCTCTAGTTCTCAGTCTCCCTCTAGATCTCAGTCTCCCTCTAGTTCTCAGTCTCCCTCTAGTTCTCAGTCTCCCTCTCGTTCTCAGTCTCCCTCTCGTTCTCAGTCTCCCTCTCGTTCTCAGTCTCCCTCTCGTTCTCAGTCTCCCTCTCGTTCTCAGTCTCCCTCTCGTTCTCAGTCTCCCTCTCGTTCTCAGTCTCCCTCTCGTTCTCTCTCTCTCTCTAGTTTTTTCTCTCTCTCTATTTCTCAGTCTTTCTCTAGTTCTCTCTCTAGTTCTCTGTCTCTCTCTAGTTCTCTGTCCAGTTCTCACTCTAGATCTCATTCTCTCTCTATTTCTCAGTCTCACGAGTTCTCTCTCTCTAATTCTCTCTCTCTAGTTCTCAGTCTCTCTCTCTCTAGTTCTCAGTCTCTCTCTCTCTAATTCTCTCTCACTAGTTCTCAGTGTCTCTCTAGTTCTCAGTCTCTCTCTTTCTAGTTCTCAGTCTCACTAGTTGTCAGTTTCTCTCGAGTTCTCTCTCTAGTTCTCAGTGCCTCTAGTTCTCAGTCTCTAGTTCTCAGCCTCTCACTAGTGCTCCCTCTCTCGAGTGCTCCCTCTCTCGAGTGCTCCCTCCCTCTAGTTCTCAGTTTCTCTCTAGTTCTCTCTCTAATTCTTTCACTCTCTAGTTCTCTCTCTAGTTCTCACTCTCTCTAGTTCTCTCTCTAGTTCTCTGCCTCTCTCTCGTTCAGTCTCTCTCTAGATGTTTCTTCAGTTCTCAGTCGCTCTCTCTAGTTCTTTCACTTGTTCTTAGTCTCTCCCTAGTTCTCTCTTTCTCTAGTTCTGAGTCTCTCTCTAGTTCTGAGTCTCTCCCTCTAGTTCTCAGTCTCCCTCTAGTTCTCAGTCTCCCTCTAGTTCTCAGTCTCCCTCTAGATCTCAGTCTCCCTCTAGTTCTCAGTCTCCCTCTAGTTCTCAGTCTCCCTCTCGTTCTCAGTCTCCCTCTCGTTCTCAGTCTCCCTCTCGTTCTCAGTCTCCCTCTCGTTCTCAGTCTCCCTCTCGTTCTCAGTCTCCCTCTCGTTCTCAGTCTCCCTCTCGTTCTCAGTCTCCCTCTCGTTCTCAGTCTCCCTCTCGTTCTCAGTCTCCCTCTCGTTCTCAGTCTCCCTCTCGTTCTCTCTCTCTCTCTAGTTTTTTCTCTCTCTCTATTTCTCAGTCTTTCTCTAGTTCTCTCTCTAGTTCTCTGTCTCTCTCTAGTTCTCTGTCCAGTTCTCACTCTAGATCTCATTCTCTCTCTATTTCTCAGTCTCACGAGTTCTCTCTCTCTAATTCTCTCTCTCTAGTTCTCAGTTTCTCTCTCTCTAGTTCTCAGTCTCTCTCTCTCTAATTCTCTCTCACTAGTTCTCAGTGTCTCTCTAGTTTTCAGTCTCTCTCTTTCTAGTTCTCAGTCTCACTAGTTGTCAGTTTCTCTCTAGTTCTCTCTCTAGTTCTCTGTCTCTCTCCAGTTCAGTCTCTCTCTAGATCTTTCTTCAGTTCTCAGTCACTCTAGTTCTCTCTCCAGTTCTCTCTCCAGTTCTCTCTCCAGTTCTCTCTCTAGTTCTCTCTCCAGTTCTCTCTCCAGTTCTCTCTCCAGTTCTCTCCAGTTCTCTCTCCAGTTCTCTCTCCAGTTCTCTCTCCAGTTCTCTCTCTTGTTCTCTCTCCAGTTCTTAGTCTCACTAGTTCTCAGTCTCTCCCTCGTTCTCTCTTTCTCCAGTTGTCAGTCTCTCTGTAGTTCTCCGTCTCTCTCTGGTTCTCAGTCTCTCTCTCTCTCTCTGGTTCTCAGTCTCCCTCTAGTTCTCAGTCTCCCTCTAGTTCTCAGTCTCCCTCTAGTTCTCAGTCTCCCTCTAGTTCTCAGTCTCCCTCTAGTTCTCAGTCTCCCTCTAGTTCTCAGTCTCCCTCTAGTTCTCAGTCTCCCTCTAGTTCTCAGTCTCCCTCTAGTTCTCAGTCTCCCTCCAGTTCTCAGTCTCCCTCTAGTTCTCAGTCTCCCTCTAGTTCTCAGTCTCCCTCTAGTTCTCAGTCTCCCTCCAGTTCTCAGTCTCCACCTAGTTCTCAGTCTCCCCCTAGTTCTCAGTCTCCCCCTAGTTCTCAGTCTCCCCCTAGTTCTCAGTCTCCCCCTAGTTTTCAGTCTCCCCCTAGTTCTCAGTCTCCCCCTAGTTCTCAGTCTCCCCCTAGTTCTCAGTCTCCCCCTAGTTCTCAGTCTCCCCCTAGTTTTCAGTCTCCCCCTAGTTCTCAGTCTCCCCCTAGTTCTCAGTCTCCCCCTAGTTCTCAGTCTCCCCCTAGTTCTCAGTCTCCCCCTAGTTCTCAGTCTCCCCCTAGTTCTCAGTCTCCCCCTAGTTCTCAGTCTCCCCCTAGTTTTCAGTTTCCCCCTAGTTCTCAGTCTCCCCCTAGTTCTAAGTCTCCCCCTAGTTCTCAGTCTCCCCCTAGTTCTCAGTCTCCCCCTAGTTCTCAGTCGCCCTCTCGTTCTCAGTCTCTCTCTAGTTCTCTCTCTCTCTCTCCATTTCTCAGTCTTTCTCTAGTTCTCAGACTCTAGTTATCAGTCTCTGTCTGGTTCTCTGTCTCTCTAGTTCTCTGTCTCTCTAGTTCTCGGTTTCTCTAGTTCTCCCTCTCGTTCTCTCTCTAGATCTCATCCTCTCTCTGTCTCAGTCTCACTAGTTCTCTCTCTCTCTCTCTATAATTCTCTCTCTCTAGTTCTCAGTGTCTCTCTGGTTCTCTCTCTCCCGAGTTCTCGCTCTCTAGTTCTCAGTCTCCATCTAGTTCTACGTCTCTCTTGTTCTCATTCTCTCTCTCTCTTGTTCTCTATTTCTCAGTCACTCTATTTCTCAGTCACTCTATTTCTCAGTCACTCTATTTCTCTGTCACTCTATTTCTCTGTCACTCTATTTCTCTGTCACTCTATTTCCCTGTCACTCTATTTCTCTGTCACTCTAGTTCTCTGTCACTCTAGTTCTCTGTCACTCTAGTTCTCTGTCACTCTAGTTCTCTGTCACTCTAGTTCTCTGTCACTCTAGTTCTCTGTCACTCTAGTTCTCTGTCACTCTAGTTCTCAGTCTCTTTCTAGTTCTCTCTCTATAGTTCAGTTTCTCTAGTTCAGTCTCTCTCGAGTTCTCAGTCTCTCTCTCTAGTTCTCAGTGTCTCTCTCTCTTGTTCTCAGTGTCTCTCTCTCTTGTTCTCAGTGTCTCTAATTCTCAGTCTCTCCCTCGTTCTCTCTCTCTCGAGTTCTCTCTCTCTAGTTCTCAGTCTCTAATTCTCTGTCTCTCTCTAGCTCTCTCTCTCTTGATCTCTGTCTCTCTCTAGTTCTCTGTCTCTCTCTAGTTCACTGTCTCTCTCTAGTTTTCTCTCTTTCTCTCTCGTTCGTTCTTTCTCTCTCTCTAGTTATCTCTCTCTATTTCTGTCTCTAGGTCTCTGTCTATCTAGTTCTCAGTCTCTCTCTAGTTCTCTCTCTAGTTCTCAGTCTCTCTAGTTCTGTCTCTCTCTCTATTTCTCAGTATCTCTCTAGTTCTCAGTCTCTCTCTCTCGTTCTCTGTCTCTCGTTCTCTGTCTCTCGAGTTCTCTCTCTAGTTCTCAGTGCCTCTAGTTCTCAGTCTCTAGTTCTCAGCCTCTCACTAGTGCTCCCTCTCTCGAGTGCTCCCTCTCTCGAGTGCTCCCTCCCTCTAGTTCTCAGTTTCTCTCTAGTTCTCTCTCTAATTCTTTCACTCTCTAGTTCTCTCTCTAGTTCTCACTCTCTCTAGTTCTCTCTCTAGTTCTCTGCCTCTCTCTCGTTCAGTCTCTCTCTAGATGTTTCTTCAGTTCTCAGTCGCTCTCTCTAGTTCTTTCACTTGTTCTTAGTCTCTCCCTAGTTCTCTCTTTCTCTAGTTCTGAGTCTCTCTCTAGTTCTGAGTCTCTCCCTCTAGTTCTCAGTCTCCCTCTAGTTCTCAGTCTCCCTCTAGTTCTCAGTCTCCCTCTAGATCTCAGTCTCCCTCTAGTTCTCAGTCTCCCTCTAGTTCTCAGTCTCCCTCTCGTTCTCAGTCTCCCTCTCGTTCTCAGTCTCCCTCTCGTTCTCAGTCTCCCTCTCGTTCTCAGTCTCCCTCTCGTTCTCAGTCTCCCTCTCGTTCTCAGTCTCCCTCTCGTTCTCAGTCTCCCTCTCGTTCTCAGTCTCCCTCTCGTTCTCAGTCTCCCTCTCGTTCTCAGTCTCCCTCTCGTTCTCAGTCTCCCTCTCGTTCTCAGTCTCCCTCTCGTCCTCTCTCTCTCTCTCTAGTTTTTTCTCTCTCTCTATTTCTCAGTCTTTCTCTAGTTCTCTCTCTAGTTCTCTGTCTCTCTCTAGTTCTCTGTCCAGTTCTCACTCTAGATCTCATTCTCTCTCTATTTCTCAGTCTCACGAGTTCTCTCTCTCTAATTCTCTCTCTCTAGTTCTCAGTCTCTCTCTCTCTAGTTCTCAGTCTCTCTCTCTCTAATTCTCTCTCACTAGTTCTCAGTGTCTCTCTAGTTCTCAGTCTCTCTCTTTCTAGTTCTCAGTCTGACTAGTTGTCAGTTTCTCTCTAGTTCTCTCTCTAGTTCTCTTTCTCTCTCCAGTTCAGTCTCTCTCTAGATCTTTCTTCAGTTCTCAGTCACTCTAGTTCTCTCTCCAGTTCTCTCTCCAGTTCTCTCTCCAGTTCTCTCTCTAGTTCTCTCTCCAGTTCTCTCTCCAGTTCTCTCTCCAGTTCTCTCTCCAGTTCTCTCTCCAGTTCTCTCTCCAGTTCTCTCTCCAGTTCTCTCTCTTGTTCTCTCTCCAGTTCTTAGTCTCACTAGTTCTCAGTCTCTCCCTCGTTCTCTCTTTCTCCAGTTGTCAGTCTCTCTGTAGTTCTCCGTCTCTCTCTGGTTCTCAGTCTCTCTCTCTCTCTCTGGTTCTCAGTCTCCCTCTAGTTCTCAGTCTCCCTCTAGTTCTCAGTCTCCCTCTAGTTCTCAGTCTCCCTCGAGTTCTCAGTCTCCCTCTAGTTCTCAGTCTCCCTCTAGTTCTCAGTCTCCCTCTAGTTCTCAGTCTCCCTCCAGTTCTCAGTCTCCCTCTAGTTCTCAGTCTCCCTCTAGTTCTCAGTCTCCCTCTAGTTCTCAGTCTCCCTCCAGTTCTCAGTCTCCACCTAGTTCTCAGTCTCCCCCTAGTTCTCAGTCTCCCCCTAGTTCTCAGTCTCCCCCTAGTTCTCAGTCTCCCCCTAGTTCTCAGTCTCCCCCTAGTTCTCAGTCTCCCCCTAGTTCTCAGTCTCCCCCTAGTTCTCAGTCTCCCCCTAGTTCTCAGTCTCCCCCTAGTTTTCAGTTTCCCCCTAGTTCTCAGTCTCCCCCTAGTTCTCAGTCTCCCCCTAGTTCTCAGTCTCCCCCTAGTTCTCAGTCTCCCCCTAGTTCTCAGTCGCCCTCTCGTTCTCAGTCTCTCGTTCTCTGTCTCTCGAGTTCTCTCTCTAGTTCTCAGTGCCTCTAGTTCTCAGCCTCTCTCGAGTGCTCCCTCTCTCTAGTTCTCAGTTTCTCCCTAGTTCTCTCTCTCGTTCTCAGTTTCTCTCCTTTTCTCTCTCTCGTTCTCTGTCTCTCTCTCCAGTTTAGTCTCTCTCTAGATCTTTCTTCAGTTCTCAGTCGCTCTCTCTCGTTCTCTCTCGAGTTCTTAGTCTCACTGGTTCTCAGTCTCTCTCGAGTTCTCTCTTTCTCTAGTTCTCAGTCTCTCTCTCGTTCTCAGTCTCTCTCGAGTTCTCAGTCTCCCTCAAGTTCTCAGTCTCCCTCGAGTTCTCAGTCTCCCTCGAGTTCTCAGTCTCCCTCTCGTTCTCAGTCTCCCTCTCGTTCTCAGTCTCCCTCTCGTTCTCAGTCTCCCTCTCGTTCTCAGTCTCCCTCTCGTTCTCAGTCTCCCTCTCGTTCTCAGTCTCCCTCTCGTTCTCAGTCTCCCTCTCGTTCTCAGTCTCCCTCTCGTTCTCAGTCTCCCTCTCGTTCTCAGTCTCCCTCTCGTTCTCAGTCTCCCTCTCGTTCTCAGTCTCCCTCTCGTTCTCAGTCTCCCTCTCGTTCTCAGTCTCCCTCTCGTTCTCAGTCTCCCTCTCTAGATCTCAGTTTCTCTCTCTCCAGTTCTCCCTCTCGTTCTCAGTCTCCCTCTCGTTCTCAGTCTCCCTCTCGTTCTCAGTCTCCCTCTCGTTCTCAGTCTCCCTCTCGTTCTCAGTCTCCCTCTCGTTCTCAGTCTCCCTCTCGTTCTCAGTCTCCCTCTAGTTCTCAGTCTCCCTCTCGTTCTCAGTCTCCCTCTCCAGATCTCAGTTTCCCTCTCTAGATCTCAGTTTCTCTCTCTCCAGTTCTCTCTCTCGTTCTCAGTCTCCCTCTCGTTCTCAGTCTCCCTCTCGTTCTCAGTCTCCCTCTCGTTCTCAGTCTCCCTCTCGTTCTCAGTCTCCCTCTCGTTCTCAGTCTCCCTCTCGTTCTCAGTCTCCCTCTCGTTCTCAGTCTCCCTCTCTAGATCTCAGTCTCCCTCTCTAGATCTCAGTTTCCCTCTCTAGATCTCAGTTTCTCTCTCTCCAGTTCTCTCTCTATTTTTCAGTCTCCCTCTCGTTCTCAGTCTCCCTCTCGTTCTCAGTCTCCCTCTCGTTCTCAGTCTCCCTCTCGTTCTCAGTCTCCCTCTCGTTCTCAGTCTCCCTCTCGTTCTCAGTCTCCCTCTCGTTCTCAGTCTCCCTCTCGTTCTCAGTCTCTCTCTCTGGATCTCAGTTTCTGTCTAGTTCTCAGTCTCTCTCTCGTTTTCTCTCTCTCTCTGGTTCTCTCTCTCTCTCTCTTTCTCAGTCTTTCTCTAGTTCTCAGACTCTAGTTATCAGTCTCTCTCTAGTTTTCTGTCTCTCCAGTTCTCTGTCTCTCTCGTTCTCCCTCTAGTTCTCTCTCTAGATCTCATTCTCTCTCTCTTTCTCAGTCTCACTGGTTCTCTCTCTCTCTCTCTCTCATTCTCTCTCTCTAGTTCTCAGTGTCTCTCTAGTTCTCAGTGTCTCTCTCGTTCTCTCTCTCCCGAGTTCTCTCTCTCTCGTTCTCAGTCTCCATCTCGTTGTCAGTCTCTCTTGTTCTAATTCTCTCTGTCTCTTGTTCTCTGTTTCTCAGTCTCTCTAGTTCTCAGTCTCTCTAGTTCTCAGTCTCTCCAGTTCTCAGTCTCTCCAGTTCTCAGTCTCTCCAGTTCTCAGTCTCTCCAGTTCTCAGTCTCTCCAGTTCTCAGTCTCTCCAGTTCTCAGTCTCTCCAGTTCTCAGTCTCTCTAGTTCTCAGTCTCTCTAGTTCTCAGTCTCTCTAGTTCTCAGTCTCTTTCTAGTTCTCTCTCCATAGTTCAGTTTCTCTAGTTCAGTCTCTCTCGAGTTCTCAGTCTCTCTCTAGTTCTCAGTCTCTCTCTAGTTCTCTCTCTCTCTCTTTCTCTTTCTCAGTCTTTCTCTAGTTCTCAGACTCTAGTTATCAGTCTCTCTCTAGTTCTCTGTCTCTCTAGTTCTCTCTCTAGTTCTCTGCCTCTCTCTAGTTCAGTCCCTCTCCAGATCTTTCTTCAGTTCTCAGTCGCTCTCTCTAGTTCTCTCTCTTGTTCTTAGTCTCTCCCTAGTTCACTCTTTCTCTAGTTCTGAGTCTCTCTCTAGTTCTGAGTCTCTCTCTATGGTTCTCAGTCTCCCTGTCTCTCTGGTTCTCAGTCTCCAGTTCTCTCTCTCGAGTTCTCAGTCTCTCTCGAGTTCTCAGTCTCTCTCGAGTTCTCAGTCTCTCTCGAGTTCTCAGTCTCTCTCGAGTTCTCAGTCTCTCTCGAGTTCTCAGTCTCTCTCGAGTTCTCAGTCTCTCTCTAGTTCTCTGTCTCTCTAGTTCTCGGTCTCTCTTGTTCTCCCTCTAGTTCTCTCTCTAGATCTCATCCTCTCTCTCTGTCTCAGTCTCACTAGTTCTCTCTCCCCCTCTAATTCTCTCTCTCCAGTTCTCAGTGTCTCTGTAGTTCTCTCTCTCCCCAGTTCTCCCTCTCCAGTTCTCAGTCTCCATCTAGTTCTCAGTCTCTCTTGTTCTCATTCTCTCTCTCTTGTTCTCTATTTCTCAGTCACTCTATTTCTCAGTCTCTCTATTTCTCAGTCTCTCTATTTCTCAGTCTCTCTATTTCTCAGTCTCTCTATTTCTCAGTCTCTCTAGTTCTCAGTCTCTCTAGTTCTCAGTCTCTCTAGTTCTCAGTCTCTCTAGTTCTCAGTCTCTCTAGTTCTCAGTCTGTCTAGTTCTCAGTGTCTCTAGTTCTCAGTCTCTTTCTAGTTCACTCTCCATAGTTCAGTTTCTCCAGTTCAGTCTCTCTCTCGTTCTCAGTCTCTAATTCTCAGTCTCTCTCTAGTTCCCAATTCCTCTCGAGTTCTCAGTCTCTCTCTCGAGTTCTCAGTCACTCTCTCGAGTTCTCAGTCACTCTCTCGAGTTCTCAGTCTCTCTCTCTAGTTCTCAGTCTCTCTCCCGAGTTCTCAGTCTCTCTCTCTAGTTCTCAGTCTCTCTCCCTAGTTCTCAGTCTCTCTCCCTAGTTCTCAGTCTCTCTCCCTAGTTCTCAGTCTCTCTCCCTAGTTCTCAGTCTCTCTCTCTAGTTCTCAGTCTCTCTCTCTAGTTCTCAGTCTCTCTCTCTTGTTCTCAGTGTCTCTAATTCTCAGTATCTCTCTAGTTCTCTCTCTCTCGAGTTCTCTCTCTCTAGTTCTCAGTCTGTCTAGTTCTCAGTCTGTCTAGTTCTCAGTGTCTCTAGTTCTCAGTCTCTTTCTAGTTCACTCTCCATAGTTCAGTTTCTCCAGTTCAGTCTCTCTCTAGTTCTCAGTCTCTAATTCTCAGTCTCTCTCTAGTTCCCAATCCCTCTCGAGTTCTCAGTCTCTCTCGAGTTCTCAGTCTCTCTCTCGAGTTCTCAGTCTCTCTCTCGAGTTCTCAGTCTCTCTCTCGAGTTCTCAGTCTCTCTCTCGAGTTCTCAGTCTCTCTCTCGAGTTCTCAGTCTCTCTCCCTAGTTCTCAGTCTCTCTCCCTAGTTCTCAGTCTCTCTCCCTAGTTCTCAGTCTCTCTCCCTAGTTCTCAGTCTCTCTCCCTAGTTCTCAGTCTCTCTCCCTAGTTCTCAGTCTCTCTCTCCAGTTCTCAGTCTCTCTCTCTTGTTCTCAGTGTCTCTAATTCTCAGTATCTCTCTAGTTCTCTCTCTCTCGAGTTCTCTCTCTCTAGTTCTCAGTCTCTAATTCTCTGTCTCTCTCTAGCTCCCTCTCTTTCCAGATCTCTGTCTCTCTCGAGCTCACTGTCTCTCTCTAGTTTTCTCTCTTTCTCTCTAGATCTATCTCTCTCTCAAGTTATCTCTCTCTCTCTATTTCTGTCTCTCTAGGTCTCTGTCTATCTAGTTCTCAGTCTCTCTCTAGTTCTCTCTCTAGTTCTCAGTCTCTCTAGTTCTGTCTCTCTCTCTATTTATCAGTATCTCTCTAGTTCTCAGTCTCTCTCTCGAGTTCTCTGTCTCTCGTTCTCTGTCTCTCGAGTTCTCTCTCTTGTTCTCAGTGCCTCATGTTCTCAGTCTCTAGTTCTCAGCCTCTCACTAGTGCTCCCTCTCTCGAGTGCTCACTCCCTCTAGTTCTCAGTTTCTCTCTAGTTCTCTCTCTAGTTCTTTCTCTCTCTAGTTCTCTCTCCAGTTCTCACTCTCTCTCTCTAGTTCTCTGCCTCTCTCTAGTTCAGTCTCTCTCCAGATCTTTCTTCAGTTCTCAGTCGCTCTCTCTAGTTCTCTCTCTTGTTCTTAGTCTCTCCCTAGTTCTCTCTTTCTCTAGTTCTGAGTCTCTCTCCAGCTCTGAGTCTCTCTCTCTGGTTCTCAGTCTCCCTGTCTCTCTGGTTCTCAGTCTCCAGTTCTCTCTCTCGAGTTCTCAGTCTCTCTCGAGTTCTCAGTCTCTCTCGAGTTCTCAGTCTCTCTGGAGTTCTCAGTCTCTCTCGAGTTCTCAGTCTCTCTCGAGTTCTCAGTCTCCCTCAAGTTCTCAGTCTCCCTCAAGTTCTCAGTCTCCCTCTAGTTCTCAGTCTCCCTCGAGTTCTCAGTCTCCCTCGAGTTCTCAGTCTCCCTCGAGTTCTCAGTCTCCCTCGAGTTCTCAGTCTCCCTCGAGTTCTCAGTCTCCCTCGAGTTCTCAGTCTCCGTCGAGTTCTCAGTCTCCCTCGAGTTCTCAGTCTCCCTCGAGTTCTCAGTCTCCCTCGAGTTCTCAGTCTCCCTCGAGTTCTCAGTCTCCCTCGAGTTCTCAGTCTCCCTCTAGTTCTCAGTCTCCCTCTAGTTCTCAGTCTCACTCTAGTTCTCAGTCTCCCTCTAGTTCTCAGTCTCCCTCTAGTTCCCAGTCTCCCTCTAGTTCCCAGTCTCCCTCTAGTTCCCAGTCTGCCTCTAGTTCCCAGTCTCCCTCTAGTTCCCAGTCTCCCTCTCGTTCCCAGTCTCCCTCTAGTTCCCAGTCTCCCTCTAGTTCCCAGTCTCCCTCTAGTTCCCAGTCTCCCTCTAGTACCCAGTCTCCCTCTAGTTCCCAGTCTCCCTCTAGTTCCCAGTCTCCCTCTAGTTCCCAGTCTCCCTCTCGTTCCCAGTCTCCCTCTAGTTCCCAGTCTCCCTCTAGTTCTCAGTCTCTCTCTAGTTCTCAGTCTCTCTCTAGTTCTCAGTCTCCCTCTAGTTCTCAGTCTCCCTCTAGTTCTCAGTCTCCCTCTAGTTCTCAGTCTCCCTCTAGTTCTCAGTCTCCCTCTCTAGATCTCAGTTTCTCTCTCTCCAGTTTTCTCTCTCTCTTTCTCAGTCTTTCTCTAGTTCTCAGACTCTAGTTGTCAGTCTCCCTCTAGTTCTCAGTCTCTCTCTCTCTCGATCTCAGTTTCTGTCTAGTTCTCAGTCTCTCTCTAGTTTTCTCTCTCTCTCTAGTTCTCTCTCTCTCTCTCTCTCTCTATTTCTCAGTTTCTCTAGTTCTCTGTCTCTCTAGTTCTCGGTCTCTCTGGTTCTCCCTCTGGTTCTCTCTCCAGATCTCATTCTCTCTCTCTCTTTCTCAGTCTCACTGGTTCTCTCTCTCTCTCTCATTCTCTCTCTCTAGTTCTCAGTGTCTCTCTAGTTCTCAGTGTCTCTCTAGTTCTCAGTGTCTCTCTAGTTCTCTCTCTCGTTCTCAGTCTCCATCTGGTTCTCAGTCTCTCTTGTTCTCATTCTCTCTCTCTCTAGTTCTCAGTCTATCTAGTTCTCAGTCTCACTAGTCCTCAGTCTCTCTAGTTCTCAGTCTCTCTAGTTCTCAGTGTCTCTAATTCTCAGTCTCTCTCTCGTTCTCTCTCTCTCGAGTTCTCTCTCTAGTTCTCAGTCTCTAATTCTCTGTCTCTCTCTAGCTCTATCTCTCTCCAGATCTCTGTCTCTCTCTGGTTCACTGTCTCTCTCTAGTTTTCTCTCTTTCTCTCTAGTTCTATCTCTCGCTCTAGTTATCTCTCTCTCTCTATTTCTGTCTCTCTAGGTCTCTGTCTATCTAGTTCTCAGTCTCTCTCTAGTTCTCTCTCTAGTTCTCAGTCTCTCTAGTTCTGTCTCTCTCTCTCTATTTATCAGTATCTCTCTAGTTCTCAGTCTCTGTCTCTCGTTCTCTGTCTCTCGTTCTCTGTCTCTCGAGTTCTCTCTCTTGTTCTCAGTGCCTCATGTTCTCAGTCTCTAGTTCTCAGCCTCTCACTAGTGCTCCCTCTCTCGAGTGCTCACTCCCTCTAGTTCTCAGTTTCTCTCTAGTTCTCTCTCTAGTTCTTTCTCTCTCTAGTTCTCTCTCCAGTTCTCACTCTCTCTCTCTAGTTCTCTGCCTCTCTCTAGTTCAGTCTCTCTCCAGATCTTTCTTCAGTTCTCAGTCGCTCTCTCTAGTTCTCTCTCTTGTTCTTAGTCTCTCCCTAGTTCTCTCTTTCTCTAGTTCTGAGTCTCTCTCTAGTTCTGAGTCTCTCTCTCTGGTTCTCAGTCTCCCTGTCTCTCTGGTTCTCAGTCTCCAGTTCTCTCTCTCGAGTTCTCAGTCTCTCTCGAGTTCTCAGTCTCTCTCGAGTTCTCAGTCTCTCTCGAGTTCTCAGTCTCTCTCGAGTTCTCTCTCTCTCTCTCTTTCTCTTTCTCAGTCTTTCTCTAGTTCTCAGACTCTAGTTATCAGTCTCTCTCTAGCTCTCTGTCTCTCCAGTTCTCGGTCTCTCTTGTTCTCCCTCTAGTTCTCTCTCTAGATCTCATCCTCTCTCTCTGTCTCAGTCTCACTAGTTCTCTCTCTCTCTCTCTAATTCTCTCTCTCCAGTTCTCAGTGTCTCTGTAGTTCTCTCTCTCCCTAGTTCTCCCTCTCCAGTTCTCAGTCTCCATCTAGTTCTCAGTCTCTCTTGTTCTCATTCTCTCTCTCTCTTGTTCTCTATTTCTCAGTCTCTCTATTTCTCAGTCTCTCTATTTCTCAGTCTCTCTAGTTCTCAGTCTCTCTAGTTCTCAGTCTCTCTAGTTCTCAGTCTCTCTAGTTCTCAGTCTCTCTAGTTCTCAGTCTGTCTAGTTCTCAGTCTGTCTAGTTCTCAGTCTCTTTCTAGTTCACTCTCCATAGTTCAGTTTCTCCAGTTCAGTCTCTCTCCATTTCTCAGTCTCTAATTCTCAGTCTCTTTCTAGTTCTCAGTCTCTCTCACTCTCTCGTTCTCAGTGTCTCTAGTTCTCAGTCTCTCTCTAGTTCCCAATCCCTCTCGAGTTCTCAGTCTCTCTCGAGTTCTCAGTGTCTCTCTAGTTCCCAGTCTCTCTCTAGTTCCCAGTCTCTCTCTAGTTCCCAGTCTCTCTCCAGTTCTCAGTCTCTCTCTCTAGTTCTCTGTCTCTCTCTCTAGTTCTCAGTCTCTCTCTCCAGCTCTCAGTCTCTCTCGCTAGTTCTCAGTCTCTCTCTCTAGTTCTCAGTCTCTCTCTCCAATTCTCAGTCTCTCTCTAGTTCTCAGTCTCCCTCTAGTTCTCAGTCTCCCTCTAGTTCTCAGTCTCCCTCTAGTTCTCAGTCTCCCTCTAGTTCTTAGTCTCCCTCTAGTTCTCAGTCTCCCTCTAGTTCTCAGTCTCCCTCTAGTTCTCAGTCTCCCTCTAGTTCTCAGTCTCCCTCTAGTTCTCAGTCTCCCTCTAGTTCTCAGTCTCCCTCTCGTTCTCAGTCTCCCTCTCCAGATCTCAGTTTCTCTCTCTCCAGTTCTCTCTCTATTTCTCAGTCTCCCTCTCGTTCTCAGTCTCCCTCTCGTTCTCACTCTCCCTCTCGTTCTCAGTCTCCCTCTCGTTCTCAGTCTCCCTCTCGTTCTCAGTCTCCCTCTCTTTCTCAGTCTCCATCTCGTTCTCAGTCTCCCTCTCTCTGGATCTCAGTTTCTGTCTAGTTCTCAGTCTCTCTCTAGTTTTCTCTCTCTCTCTAGTTCTCTCTCTCTCTCTAGTTCTCTCAGTCTTTCTCTAGTTCTCAGACTCTAGTTATCAGTCTCTCTCCAGTTCTCTGTCTCTCCAGTTCTCTGTCTCTCTCGTTCTCTGTCTCTCTCGTTCTCCCTCTATTTCTCTCTCTAGATCTCATTCTCTCTCTCTTTCTCAGTCTCACTGGTTCTCTCTCTCTCTCTCATTCTCTCTCTCTAGTTCTCAATGTCTCTCTAGTTCTCAGTGTCTCTCTAGTTCTCTCTCTCCCGAGTTCTCTCTCTCTCGTTCTCAGTCTCCATCTAGTTGTCAGTCTCTCTTGTTCTAATTCTCTCTGTCTCTTGTTCTCTGTTTCTCAGTCTCTCTAGTTCTCAGTCTCTCTAGTTCTCAGTCTCTCTAGTTCTCAGTCTCTCCAGTTCTCAGTCACTCTAGTTCTCAGTCTCTCTAGTTCTCAGTCTCTCTAGTTCTCAGTCTCTCTAGTTCTCAGTCTCTCTAGTTCTCAGTCTCTCTAGTTCTCAGTCTCTCTAGTTCTCAGTCTCTCTAGTTCTCTCTCCATAGTTCAGTCTCTCGAGTTCAGTCTCTCTCGAGTTCTCAGTCTCTCTCTAGTTCTCAGTCTCTCTCTAGTTCTCTCTCTCTCTCTTTCTCTTTCTCAGTCTTTCTCTAGTTCTCAGACTCTAGTTATCAGTCTCTCTCTAGTTCTCTGTCTCTCTCGTTCTCTCTCTAGTTCTCTGCCTCTCTCTAGTTCAGTCTCTCTCCAGATCTTTCTTCAGTTCTCAGTCGCTCTCTCTAGTTCTCTCTCTTGTTCTTAGTCTCTCCCTAGTTCTCTCTTTCTCTAGTTCTGAGTCTCTCTCTAGCTCTGAGTCTCTCTCTCTGGTTCTCAGTCTCCCTGTCTCTCTGGTTCTCAGTCTCCAGTTCTCTCTCTCGAGTTCTCAGTCTCTCTCGAGTTCTCAGTCTCTCTCGAGTTCTCAGTCTCTCTGGAGTTCTCAGTCTCTCTCGAGTTCTCAGTCTCTCTCGAGTTCTCAGTCTCTCTCGAGTTCTCAGTCTCTCTCGAGTTCTCAGTCTCTCTCGAGTTCTCAGTCTCTCTCGAGTTCTCTGTCTCTCTCGAGTTCTCTGTCTCTCTCGAGTTCTCTGTCTCTCTCGAGTTCTCAGTCTCTCTCGAGTTCTCAGTCTCACTCGAGTTCTCAGTCTCTCTAGTTTTTTCTCTCTCTCTATTTCTCAGTCTTTCTCTAGTTCTCTCTCTTGTTCTCTGTCTCCCTCTAGTTCTCTGTCTAGTTCTCACTCTAGATCTCATTCTCTCTCTATTTCTCAGTCTCACTAGTTCTCTCTCTCTAATTCTCTCTCTAGTTCTCATTCTCTCTCTCTAATTCTCTCTCCCTCGTTCTCAGTGTCTCTCTAGTTCTCAGTCTCTCTCTTTCTAGTTCTCAGTCTCACTAGGTCTCAGTTTCTCTCTAGTTCTCTCTCTAGTTCTCTGCCTCTCTCTAGTTCAGTCTCTCTCCAGATCTTTCTTCAGTTCTCAGTCGCTCTCTCTAGTTCTCTCTCTTGTTCTTAGTCTCTCCCTAGTTCTCTCTTTCTCTAGTTCTGAGTCTCTCTCTAGCTCTGAGTCTCTCTCTCTGGTTCTCAGTCTCCCTGTCTCTCTGGTTCTCAGTCTCCAGTTCTCTCTCTCGAGTTCTCAGTCTCTCTCGAGTTCTCAGTCTCTCTCGAGTTCTCAGTCTCTCTCGAGTTCTCAGTCTCTCTCGAGTTCTCAGTCTCTCTCGAGTTCTCAGTCTCTCTCGAGTTCTCAGTCTCTCTCGAGTTCTCAGTCTCTCTCGAGTTCTCAGTCTCTCTCGAGTTCTCTGTCTCTCTCGAGTTCTCTGTCTCTCTCGAGTTCTCTGTCTCTCTCGAGTTCTCTGTCTCTCTCGAGTTCTCAGTCTCTCTCGAGTTCTCAGTCTCCCTCGAGTTCTCAGTCTCTCTAGTTTTTTCTCTCTCTCTATTTCTCAGTCTTTCTCTAGTTCTCTCTCTTGTTCTCTGTCTCCCTCTAGTTCTCTGTCTAGTTCTCACTCTAGATCTCATTCTCTCTCTATTTCTCAGTCTCACTAGTTCTCTCTCTCTAATTCTCTCTCTAGTTCTCATTCTCTCTCTCTAATTCTCTCTCCCTCGTTCTCAGTGTCTCTCTAGTTCTCAGTCTCTCTCTTTCTAGTTCTCAGTCTCACTAGGTCTCAGTTTCTCTCTAGTTCTCTCTCTAGTTCTCTGTCTCTCTCTAGTTCAGTCTCTCTCTAGATCTTTCTTCAGTTCTCAGTCACTCTCTCTAGTTCTCTCTCGAGTTCTCTCTCGAGTTCTCTCTCGAGTTCTCTCTCGAGTTCTCTCTCGAGTTCTCTCTCGAGTTCTTAGTCTCACTAGTTCTCAGTCTCTCCCTAGTTCTCTCTTTCTCCAGTTATCAGTCTCTCTCTAGTTCTCAGTCTCTCTCTAGTTCTCAGTCTCTCTCTGGTTCTCAGTCTCTCTCTCTCTGGTTCTCACTCTCTTTCTAGTTCTCTCTCTCTCGAGTTCTCAGTCTCTCTCAAGCTCTCAGTCTCTCTCAAGTTCTCAGACTCCCTCTAGTTCTCAGTCTCTCTCTAGTTCTCAGTCTCCCTCTAGTTCTCAGTCTCCCTCAAGGTCTCAGTCTCCCTCAAGTTCTCAGTCTCCCTCGAGTTCTCAGTCTCCCTCGAGTTCTCAGTCTCCCTCGAGTTCTCAGTCTCCCTCGAGTTCTCAGTCTCCCTCGAGTTCTCAGTCTCCCTCGAGTTCTCAGTCTCCCTCGAGTTCTCAGTCTCCCTCGAGTTCTCAGTCTCCCTCGAGTTCTCAGTCTCCCTCGAGTTCTCAGTCTCCCTCGAGTTCTCAGTCTCCCTCTAGTTCCCAGTCTCCCTCTAGTTCTCAGTCTCCCTCTAGTTCCCAGTCTCCCTCTAGCTCCCAGTCTCCCTCTAGTTCCCAGTCTCCCTCTAGTTCCCAGTCTCCCTCTAGTTCCCAGTCTCCCTCTAGTTCCCAGTCTCCCTCTAGTTCCCAGTCTCCCTCTAGTACCCAGTCTCCCTCTAGTTCCCAGTCTCCCTCTAGTTCCCAGTCTCCCTCTAGTTCTCAGTCTCTCTAGTTTTTTCTCTCTCTCTATTTCTCAGTCTTTCTCTAGTTCTCTCTCTTGTTCTCTGTCTCCCTCTAGTTCTCTGTCTAGTTCTCACTCCAGATCTCAATCTCTCTATTTCTCAGTGTCACTAGTTCTCTCTCTCTAATTCTCTCTCTAGTTCTCAGTCTCTCTCTCTAATTCTCTCTCCCTCGTTCTCAGTGTCTCTCTAGTTCTCAGTCTCTCTCTTTCTAGTTCTCAGTCTCACTAGTTCTCAGTTTCTCTCTAGTTCTCTCTCTAGTTCTCTGTCTCTCTCTAGTTCAGTCTCTCTCTAGATCTTTTTTCAGTTCTCAGTCACTCTCTCTAGTTCTCTCTCGTTCTCTCTCGAGTTCTCTCTCGAGTTCTCTCTCGAGTTCTCCCTCGAGTTCTCTCTCGAGTTCTCTCTCGAGTTCTCTCTCGAGTTCTCTCTCGAGTTCTCTCTCGAGTTCTCTCTCGAGTTCTTAGTCTCACTAGTTCTCAGTCTCTCCCTAGTTCTCTCTTTCTCCAGTTATCAGTCTCTCTCTAGTTCTCAGTCTCTCTCTAGTTCTCAGTCTCTCTCTGGTTCTCAGTCTCTCTCTCTCTCTGGTTCTCACTCTCTTTCTAGTTCTCTCTCTCTCGAGTTCTCAGTCTCTCTCAAGCTCCCAGTCTCTCTCAAGTTCTCAGTCTCCCTCTAGTTCTCAGTCTCCCTCTAGTTCTCAGTCTCCCTCCAGTTCTCAGACCCTCTCTAGTTCTCAGTCACCTCAAGTTCTCAGTCTCCCTCAAGTTCTCAGTCTCCATCAAGTTCTCAGTCTCCCTCTAGTTCTCAGTCTCCCTCGAGTTCTCAGTCTCCCTCTAGTTCTCAGTCTCCCTCTAGTTCTCAGTCTCCCTCTAGATCTCAGTCTCCCTCTAGTTCCCAGTCTCCCTCTAGATCCCAGTCTCCCTCTAGTTCCCAGTCTCCCTCTAGTTCCCAGTCTCCCTCTAGTTCCCAGTCTCCCTCTAGTTCCCAGTCTCCCTCTAGTTCCCAGTCTCTCTCCAGTTCTCAGTCTCCCTCCAGTTCTCAGTCTCCCTCCAGTTCTCAGTCTCCCTCCAGTTCTCAGTCTCCCTCCAGTTCTCAGTCTCCCTCCAGTTCTCAGTCTCCCTCCAGTTCTCAGTCTCTCATTCTCTGTCTCTCGAGTTCTCTCTCTAGTTCTCAGTGCCTCTAGTTCTCAGCCTCTCTCGTTTGCTCCCTCTCTCTCGTTCTCAGTTTCTCCCTAGTTCTCTCTCTAGTTCTCAGTTTCTCTCTTTTTCTCTCTCTCGTTCTCTGTCTCTCTCTCTCTAGTTCAGTCTCTCTCCAGATCTTTCTTCAGTTCTCAGTCGCTCTCTCTAGTTCTCTCTCTAGTTCTTTGTCTCACTGGTTCTCAGTCTCTCCCTAGTTCTCTCTTTCTCTAGTTCTCAGTCTCTCTCTAGTTCTCAGTCTCCCTCTAGTTCTCAGTCTCCCTCTAGTTCTCAGTCTCCCTCTAGTTCTCAGTCTCCCTCTAGTTCTCAGTCTCCCTCTAGTTCTCAGTCTCCCTCTCTAGATCTCAGTTTCTCTCTCTCCAGTTTTCTCTCTCTATTTCTCAGTCTTTCTCTAGTTCTCAGAATCTAGTTGTCAGTCTCCCTCTAGTTCTCAGTCTCTCTCTCTCTCGATCTCAGTTTCTGTCTAGTTCTCAGTCTCTCTCTAGTTTTCTCTCTCTCTCTAGTTCTCTCTCTCCCTCTATTTCTCAGTTTCTCTAGTTCTCTGTCTCTCTAGTTCTCGGTCTCTCTGGTTCTCCCTCTAGTTCTCTCTCCAGATCTCATTCTCTCTCTCTCTTTCTCAGTCTCACTGGTTCTCTCTCTCTCTCTCATTCTCTCTCTCTAGTTCTCATTGTCTCTCTAGTTCTCAGTGTCTCTCTAGTTCTCTCTCTCGTTCTCAGTCTCCATCTCATTCTCAGTCTCCATCTGGTTCTCAGTCTCTCTTGTTCTCATTCTCTCTCACTAGTTCTCAGTCTCTCTAGTTCTCAGTCTCTCTAGTTCTCAGTGTCTCTAATTCTCAGTCTCCCTCAAGTTCTCAGTCTCCCTCAAGTTCTCAGTCTCCCTCTAGTTCTCAGTCTCCCTCGAGTTCTCAGTCTCCCTCGAGTTCTCAGTCTCCCTCGAGTTCTCAGTCTCCCTCGAGTTCTCAGTCTCCCTCGAGTTCTCAGTCTCCCTCGAGTTCTCAGTCTCCCTCGAGTTCTCAGTCTCCCTCGAGTTCTCAGTCTCCCTCGAGTTCTCAGTCTCCCTCGAGTTCTCAGTCTCCCTCGAGTTCTCAGTCTCCCTCTAGTTCTCAGTCTCCCTCTAGTTCTCAGTCTCACTCTAGTTCTCAGTCTCCCTCTAGTTCTCAGTCTCCCTCTAGTTCCCAGTCTCCCTCTAGTTCCCAGTCTCCCTCTAGTTCCCAGTCTGCCTCTAGTTCCCAGTCTCCCTCTCGTTCCCAGTCTCCCTCTAGTTCCCAGTCTCCCTCTAGTTCCCAGTCTCCCTCTAGTTCCCAGTCTCCCTCTAGTACCCAGTCTCCCTCTAGTTCCCAGTCTCCCTCTAGTTCCCAGTCTCCCTCTAGTTCCCAGTCTCCCTCTCGTTCCCAGTCTCCCTCTAGTTCCCAGTCTCCCTCTAGTTCTCAGTCTCTCTCTAGTTCTCAGTCTCTCTCTAGTTCTCAGTCTCCCTCTAGTTCTCAGTCTCCCTCTAGTTCTCAGTCTCCCTCTAGTTCTCAGTCTCCATCTAGTTCTCAGTCTCCCTCTCTAGATCTCAGTTTCTCTCTCTCCAGTTTTCTCTCTCTCTTTCTCAGTCTTTCTCTAGTTCTCAGACTCTAGTTGTCAGTCTCCCTCTAGTTCTCAGTCTCTCTCTCTCTCGATCTCAGTTTCTGTCTAGTTCTCAGTCTCTCTCTAGTTTTCTCTCTCTCTCTAGTTCTCTCTCTCTCTCTCTCTCTCTCTATTTCTCAGTTTCTCTAGTTCTCTGTCTCTCTAGTTCTCGGTCTCTCTGGTTCTCCCTCTGGTTCTCTCTCCAGATCTCATTCTCTCTCTCTCTTTCTCAGTCTCACTGGTTCTCTCTCTCTCTCTCATTCTCTCTCTCTAGTTCTCAGTGTCTCTCTAGTTCTCAGTGTCTCTCTAGTTCTCAGTGTCTCTCTAGTTCTCTCTCTCGTTCTCAGTCTCCATCTGGTTCTCAGTCTCTCTTGTTCTCATTCTCTCTCTCTCTAGTTCTCAGTCTATCTAGTTCTCAGTCTCTCTAGTTCTCAGTCTCTCTAGTTCTCAGTCTCTCTAGTTCTCAGTGTCTCTAATTCTCAGTCTCTCTCTCGTTCTCTCTCTCTCGAGTTCTCTCTCTAGTTCTCAGTCTCTAATTCTCTGTCTCTCTCTAGCTCTATCTCTCTCCAGATCTCTGTCTCTCTCTGGTTCACTGTCTCTCTCTAGTTTTCTCTCTTTCTCTCTAGTTCTATCTCTCGCTCTAGTTATCTCTCTCTCTCTATTTCTGTCTCTCTAGGTCTCTGTCTATCTAGTTCTCAGTCTCTCTCTAGTTCTCTCTCTAGTTCTCAGTCTCTCTAGTTCTGTCTCTCTCTCTCTATTTATCAGTATCTCTCTAGTTCTCAGTCTCTCTCTCGAGTTCTCTGTCTCTCGTTCTCTGTCTCTCGAGTTCTCTCTCTTGTTCTCAGTGCCTCATGTTCTCAGTCTCTAGTTCTCAGCCTCTCACTAGTGCTCCCTCTCTCGAGTGCTCACTCCCTCTAGTTCTCAGTTTCTCTCTAGTTCTCTCTCTAGTTCTTTCTCTCTCTAGTTCTCTCTCCAGTTCTCACTCTCTCTCTCTAGTTCTCTGCCTCTCTCTAGTTCAGTCTCTCTCCAGATCTTTCTTCAGTTCTCAGTCGCTCTCTCTAGTTCTCTCTCTTGTTCTTAGTCTCTCCCTAGTTCTCTCTTTCTCTAGTTCTGAGTCTCTCTCTAGTTCTGAGTCTCTCTCTCTGGTTCTCAGTCTCCCTGTCTCTCTGGTTCTCAGTCTCCAGTTCTCTCTCTCGAGTTCTCAGTCTCTCTCGAGTTCTCAGTCTCTCTCGAGTTCTCAGTCTCTCTCGAGTTCTCTCTCTCTCTCTCTTTCTCTTTCTCAGTCTTTCTCTAGTTCTCAGACTCTAGTTATCAGTCTCTCTCTAGCTCTCTGTCTCTCCAGTTCTCGGTCTCTCTTGTTCTCCCTCTAGTTCTCTCTCTAGATCTCATCCTCTCTCTCTGTCTCAGTCTCACTAGTTCTCTCTCTCTCTCTCTAATTCTCTCTCTCCAGTTCTCAGTGTCTCTGTAGTTCTCTCTCTCCCTAGTTCTCCCTCTCCAGTTCTCAGTCTCCATCTAGTTCTCAGTCTCTCTTGTTCTCATTCTCTCTCTCTCTTGTTCTCTATTTCTCAGTCTCTCTATTTCTCAGTCTCTCTATTTCTCAGTCTCTCTAGTTCTCAGTCTCTCTAGTTCTCAGTCTCTCTAGTTCTCAGTCTCTCTAGTTCTCAGTCTCTCTAGTTCTCAGTCTGTCTAGTTCTCAGTCTGTCTAGTTCTCAGTCTCTTTCTAGTTCACTCTCCATAGTTCAGTTTCTCCAGTTCAGTCTCTCTCCATTTCTCAGTCTCTAATTCTCAGTCTCTTTCTAGTTCTCAGTCTCTCTCACTCTCTCGTTCTCAGTGTCTCTAGTTCTCAGTCTCTCTCTAGTTCCCAATCCCTCTCGAGTTCTCAGTCTCTCTCGAGTTCTCAGTGTCTCTCTAGTTCCCAGTCTCTCTCTAGTTCCCAGTCTCTCTCTAGTTCCCAGTCTCTCTCCAGTTCTCAGTCTCTCTCTCTAGTTCTCTGTCTCTCTCTCTAGTTCTCAGTCTCTCTCTCCAGCTCTCAGTCTCTCTCGCTAGTTCTCAGTCTCTCTCTCTAGTTCTCAGTCTCTCTCTCCAATTCTCAGTCTCTCTCTAGTTCTCAGTCTCCCTCTAGTTCTCAGTCTCCCTCTAGTTCTCAGTCTCCCTCTAGTTCTCAGTCTCCCTCTAGTTCTTAGTCTCCCTCTAGTTCTCAGTCTCCCTCTAGTTCTCAGTCTCCCTCTAGTTCTCAGTCTCCCTCTAGTTCTCAGTCTCCCTCTAGTTCTCAGTCTCCCTCTAGTTCTCAGTCTCCCTCTAGTTCTCAGTCTCCCTCTCGTTCTCAGTCTCCCTCTCCAGATCTCAGTTTCTCTCTCTCCAGTTCTCTCTCTATTTCTCAGTCTCCCTCTCGTTCTCAGTCTCCCTCTCGTTCTCAGTCTCCCTCTCGTTCTCAGTCTCCCTCTCGTTCTCAGTCTCCCTCTCGTTCTCAGTCTCCCTCTCGTTCTCAGTCTCCCTCTCGTTCTCAGTCTCCCTCTCGTTCTCAGTCTCCCTCTCGTTCTCAGTCTCCCTCTCGTTCTCAGTCTCCCTCTCTCTGGATCTCAGTTTCTGTCTAGTTCTCAGTCTCTCTCTAGTTTTCTCTCTCTCTCTAGTTCTCTCTCTCTCTAGTTCTCTCAGTCTTTCTCTAGTTCTCAGACTCTAGTTATCAGTCTCTCTCCAGTTCTCTGTCTCTCCAGTTCTCTGTCTCTCTCGTTCTCTGTCTCTCTCGTTCTCCCTCTATTTCTCTCTCTAGATCTCATTCTCTCTCTCTTTCTCAGTCTCACTGGTTCTCTCTCTCTCTCTCATTCTCTCTCTCTAGTTCTCAATGTCTCTCTAGTTCTCAGTGTCTCTCTAGTTCTCTCTCTCCCGAGTTTTCTCTCTCTCGTTCTCAGTCTCCATCTAGTTGTCAGTCTCTCTTGTTCTAATTCTCTCTGTCTCTTGTTCTCTGTTTCTCAGTCTCTCTAGTTCTCAGTCTCTCTAGTTCTCAGTCTCTCTAGTTCTCAGTCTCTCTAGTTCTCAGTCTCTCTAGTTCTCAGTCTCTCTAGTTCTCAGTCTCTCTAGTTCTCTCTCCATAGTTCAGTCTCTCGAGTTCAGTCTCTCTCGAGTTCTCAGTCTCTCTCTAGTTCTCAGTCTCTCTCTAGTTCTCTCTCTCTCTCTTTCTCTTTCTCAGTCTTTCTCTAGTTCTCAGACTCTAGTTATCAGTCTCTCTCTAGTTCTCTGTCTCTCTCGTTCTCTCTCTAGTTCTCTGCCTCTCTCTAGTTCAGTCTCTCTCCAGATCTTTCTTCAGTTCTCAGTCGCTCTCTCTAGTTCTCTCTCTTGTTCTTAGTCTCTCCCTAGTTCTCTCTTTCTCTAGTTCTGAGTCTCTCTCTAGCTCTGAGTCTCTCTCTCTGGTTCTCAGTCTCCCTGTCTCTCTGGTTCTCAGTCTCCAGTTCTCTCTCTCGAGTTCTCAGTCTCTCTCGAGTTCTCAGTCTCTCTCGAGTTCTCAGTCTCTCTGGAGTTCTCAGTCTCTCTCGAGTTCTCAGTCTCTCTCGAGTTCTCAGTCTCTCTCGAGTTCTCAGTCTCTCTCGAGTTCTCAGTCTCTCTCGAGTTCTCAGTCTCTCTCGAGTTCTCAGTCTCTCTCGGGTTCTCTGTCTCTCTCGAGTTCTCTGTCTCTCTCGAGTTCTCTGTCTCTCTCGAGTTCTCTGTCTCTCTCGAGTTCTCTGTCTCTCTCGAGTTCTCAGTCTCCCTCGAGTTCTCAGTCTCTCTAGTTTTTTCTCTCTCTCTATTTCTCAGTCTTTCTCTAGTTCTCTCTCTTGTTCTCTGTCTCCCTCTAGTTCTCTGTCTTGTTCTCACTCTAGATCTCATTCTCTCTCTATTTCTCAGTCTCACTAGTTCTCTCTCTCTAATTCTCTCTCTCGTTCTCATTCTCTCTCTCTAATTCTCTCTCCCTCGTTCTCAGTGTCTCTCTAGTTCTCAGTCTCTCTCTTTCTAGTTCTCAGTCTCACTAGGTCTCAGTTTCTCTCTAGTTCTCTCTCTAGTTCTCTGCCTCTCTCTAGTTCAGTCTCTCTCCAGATCTTTCTTCAGTTCTCAGTCGCTCTCTCTAGTTCTCTCTCTTGTTCTTAGTCTCTCCCTAGTTCTCTCTTTCTCTAGTTCTGAGTCTCTCTCTAGCTCCGAGTCTCTCTCTCTGGTTCTCAGTCTCCCTGTCTCTCTGGTTCTCAGTCTCCAGTTCTCTCTCTCGAGTTCTCAGTCTCTCTCGAGTTCTCAGTCTCTCTCGAGTTCTCAGTCTCTCTCGAGTTCTCAGTCTCTCTCGAGTTCTCAGTCTCTCTCGAGTTCTCAGTCTCTCTCGAGTTCTCAGTCTCTCTCGAGTTCTCAGTCTCTCTCGAGTTCTCTGTCTCTCTCGAGTTCTCTGTCTCTCTCGAGTTCTCTGTCTCTCTCGAGTTCTCTGTCTCTCTCGAGTTCTCAGTCTCTCTCGAGTTCTCAGTCTCCCTCGAGTTCTCAGTCTCTCTAGTTTTTTCTCTCTCTCTATTTCTCAGTCTTTCTCTAGTTCTCTCTCTTGTTCTCTGTCTCCCTCTAGTTCTCTGTCTAGTTCTCACTCTAGATCTCATTCTCTCTCTATTTCTCAGTCTCACTAGTTCTCTCTCTCTAATTCTCTCTCTAGTTCTCATTCTCTCTCTCTAATTCTCTCTCCCTCGTTCTCAGTGTCTCTCTAGTTCTCAGTCTCTCTCTTTCTAGTTCTCAGTCTCACTAGGTCTCAGTTTCTCTCTAGTTCTCTCTCTAGTTCTCTGTCTCTCTCTAGTTCAGTCTCTCTCTAGATCTTTCTTCAGTTCTCAGTCACTCTCTCTAGTTCTCTCTCGAGTTCTCTCTCGAGTTCTCTCTCGAGTTCTCTCTCGAGTTCTTAGTCTCACTAGTTCTCAGTCTCTCCCTAGTTCTCTCTTTCTCCAGTTATCAGTCTCTCTCTAGTTCTCAGTCTCTCTCTAGTTCTCAGTCTCTCTCTGGTTCTCAGTCTCTCTCTCTCTGGTTCTCACTCTCTTTCTAGTTCTCTCTCTCTCGAGTTCTCAGTCTCTCTCAAGCTCTCAGTCTCTCTCAAGTTCTCAGACACCCTCTAGTTCTCAGTCTCTCTCTAGTTCTCAGTCTCCCTCTAGTTCTCAGTCTCCCTCAAGGTCTCAGTCTCCCTCAAGTTCTCAGTCTCCCTCGAGTTCTCAGTCTCCCTCGAGTTCTCAGTCTCCCTCGAGTTCTCAGTCTCCCTCGAGTTCTCAGTCTCCCTCGAGTTCTCAGTCTCCCTCGAGTTCTCAGTCTCCCTCGAGTTCTCAGTCTCCCTCGAGTTCTCAGTCTCCCTCGAGTTCTCAGTCTCCCTCTAGTTCTCAGTCTCCCTCTAGTTCCCAGTCTCCCTCTAGTTCCCAGTCTCCCTCTAGTTCCCAGTCTCCCTCTAGTTCCCAGTCTCCCTCTAGCTCCCAGTCTCCCTCTCGTTCCCAGTCTCCCTCTAGTTCCCAGTCTCCCTCTAGTTCCCAGTCTCCCTCTAGTTCCCAGTCTCCCTCTAGTTCCCAGTCTCCCTCTAGTACCCAGTCTCCCTCTAGTTCCCAGTCTCCCTCTAGTTCCCAGTCTCCCTCTAGTTCTCAGTCTCTCTAGTTTTTTCTCTCTCTCTATTTCTCAGTCTTTCTCTAGTTCTCTCTCTTGTTCTCTGTCTCCCTCTAGTTCTCTGTCTAGTTCTCACTCCAGATCTCAATCTCTCTATTTCTCAGTGTCACTAGTTCTCTCTCTCTAATTCTCTCTCTAGTTCTCAGTCTCTCTCTCTAATTCTCTCTCCCTCGTTCTCAGTGTCTCTCTAGTTCTCAGTCTCTCTCTTTCTAGTTCTCAGTCTCACTAGTTCTCAGTTTCTCTCTAGTTCTCTCTCTAGTTCTCTGTCTCTCTCTAGTTCAGTCTCTCTCTAGATCTTTTTTCAGTTCTCAGTCACTCTCTCTAGTTCTCTCTCGTTCTCTCTCGAGTTCTCTCTCGAGTTCTCTCTCGAGTTCTCCCTCGAGTTCTCCCTCGAGTTCTCTCTCGAGTTCTCTCTCGAGTTCTTAGTCTCACGAGTTCTCAGTCTCTCCCTAGTTCTCTCTTTCTCCAGTTATCAGTCTCTCTCTAGTTCTCAGTCTCTCTCTAGTTCTCAGTCTCTCTCTGGTTCTCAGTCTCTCTCTCTCTCTGGTTCTCACTCTCTTTCTAGTTCTCTCTCTCTCGAGTTCTCAGTCTCTCTCAAGCTCCCAGTCTCTCTCAAGTTCTCAGTCTCCCTCTAGTTCTCAGTCTCTCTCTAGTTCTCAGTCTCCCTCCAGTTCTCAGACCCTCTCTAGTTCTCAGTCACCTCAAGTTCTCAGTCTCCCTCAAGTTCTCAGTCTCCATCAAGTTCTCAGTCTCCCTCTAGTTCTCAGTCTCCCTCGAGTTCTCAGTCTCCCTCGAGTTCTCAGTCTCCCTCGAGTTCTCAGTCTCCCTCGAGTTCTCAGTCTCCCTCGAGTTCTCAGTCTCCCTCGAGTTCTCAGTCTCCCTCGAGTTCTCAGTCTCCCTCGAGTTCTCAGTCTCCCTCGAGTTCTCAGTCTCCCTCGAGTTCTCAGTCTCCCTCGAGTTCTCAGTCTCCCTCTAGTTCTCAGTCTCACTCTAGTTCTCAGTCTCCCTCTAGTTCTCAGTCTCCCTCTAGTTCTCAGTCTCCCTCTAGTTCTCAGTCTCCCTCTAGATCTCAGTCTCCCTCTAGTTCCCAGTCTCCCTCTAGATCCCAGTCTCCCTCTAGTTCCCAGTCTCCCTCTAGTTCCCAGTCTCCCTCTAGTTCCCAGTCTCCCTCTAGTTCCCAGTCTCCCTCTAGTTCCCAGTCTCCCTCTAGTTCCCAGTCTCCCTCTAGTTCCCAGTCTCTCTCCAGTTCTCAGTCTCCCTCCAGTTCTCAGTCTCCCTCCAGTTCTCAGTCTCCCTCCAGTTCTCAGTCTCCCTCCAGTTCTCAGTCTCCCTCCAGTTCTCAGTCTCCCTCCAGTTCTCAGTCTCTATAGTTCTGTCTCTCTCTCTAGTTCTCAGTCTCTCTCTCTAGTTCTCAGTCTCTCGTTCTCTGTCTCTCGAGTTCTCTCTCTAGTTCTCAGTGCCTCTAGTTCTCAGCCTCTCTCGTTTGCTCCCTCTCTCTCGTTCTCAGTTTCTCCCTAGTTCTCTCTCTAGTTCTCAGTTTCTCTCTTTTTCTCTCTCTCGTTCTCTGTCTCTCTCTCTCTAGTTCAGTCTCTCTCCAGATCTTTCTTCAGTTCTCAGTCGCTCTCTCTAGTTCTCTCTCTAGTTCTTTGTCTCACTGGTTCTCAGTCTCTCCCTAGTTCTCTCTTTCTCTAGTTCTCAGTCTCTCTCTAGTTCTCAGTCTCCCTCTAGTTCTCAGTCTCCCTCTAGTTCTCAGTCTCCCTCTAGTTCTCAGTCTCCCTCTAGTTCTCAGTCTCCCTCTAGTTCTCAGTCTCCCTCTCTAGATCTCAGTTTCTCTCTCTCCAGTTTTCTCTCTCTATTTCTCAGTCTTTCTCTAGTTCTCAGAATCTAGTTGTCAGTCTCCCTCTAGTTCTCAGTCTCTCTCTCTCTCGATCTCAGTTTCTGTCTAGTTCTCAGTCTCTCTCTAGTTTTCTCTCTCTCTCTAGTTCTCTCTCTCCCTCTATTTCTCAGTTTCTCTAGTTCTCTGTCTCTCTAGTTCTCGGTCTCTCTGGTTCTCCCTCTAGTTCTCTCTCCAGATCTCATTCTCTCTCTCTCTTTCTCAGTCTCACTGGTTCTCTCTCTCTCTCTCATTCTCTCTCTCTAGTTCTCATTGTCTCTCTAGTTCTCAGTGTCTCTCTAGTTCTCTCTCTCGTTCTCAGTCTCCATCTCATTCTCAGTCTCCATCTGGTTCTCAGTCTCTCTTGTTCTCATTCTCTCTCACTAGTTCTCAGTCTCTCTAGTTCTCAGTCTCTCTAGTTCTCAGTGTCTCTAATTCTCAGTCTCCCTCAAGTTCTCAGTCTCCCTCAAGTTCTCAGTCTCCCTCTAGTTCTCAGTCTCCCTCGAGTTCTCAGTCTCCCTCGAGTTCTCAGTCTCCCTCGAGTTCTCAGTCTCCCTCGAGTTCTCAGTCTCCCTCGAGTTCTCAGTCTCCCTCGAGTTCTCAGTCTCCCTCGAGTTCTCAGTCTCCGTCGAGTTCTCAGTCTCCCTCGAGTTCTCAGTCTCCCTCGAGTTCTCAGTCTCCCTCGAGTTCTCAGTCTCCCTCGAGTTCTCAGTCTCCCTCTAGTTCTCAGTCTCCCTCTAGTTCTCAGTCTCACTCTAGTTCTCAGTCTCCCTCTAGTTCTCAGTCTCCCTCTAGTTCCCAGTCTCCCTCTAGTTCCCAGTCTCCCTCTAGTTCCCAGTCTGCCTCTAGTTCCCAGTCTCCCTCTAGTTCCCAGTCTGCCTCTCGTTCCCAGTCTCCCTCTAGTTCCCAGTCTCCCTCTAGTTCCCAGTCTCCCTCTAGTTCCCAGTCTCCCTCTAGTACCCAGTCTCCCTCTAGTTCCCAGTCTCCCTCTAGTTCCCAGTCTCCCTCTAGTTCCCAGTCTGCCTCTAGTTCCCAGTCTCCCTCTAGTTCCCAGTCTCCCTCTCGTTCCCAGTCTCCCTCTAGTTCCCAGTCTCCCTCTAGTTCTCAGTCTCTCTCTAGTTCTCAGTCTCCCTCTAGTTCTCAGTCTCCCTCTAGTTCTCAGTCTCCCTCTAGTTCTCAGTCTCCATCTAGTTCTCAGTCTCCCTCTCTAGATCTCAGTTTCTCTCTCTCCAGTTTTCTCTCTCTCTTTCTCAGTCTTTCTCTAGTTCTCAGACTCTAGTTGTCAGTCTCCCTCTAGTTCTCAGTCTCTCTCTCTCTCGATCTCAGTTTCTGTCTAGTTCTCAGTCTCTCTCTAGTTTTCTCTCTCTCTCTAGTTCTCTCTCTCTCTCTCTCTATTTCTCAGTTTCTCTAGTTCTCTGTCTCTCTAGTTCTCGGTCTCTCTGGTTCTCCCTCTGGTTCTCTCTCCAGATCTCATTCTCTCTCTCTCTTTCTCAGTCTCACTGGTTCTCTCTCTCTCTCTCATTCTCTCTCTCTAGTTCTCAGTGTCTCTCTAGTTCTCAGTGTCTCTCTAGTTCTCAGTGTCTCTCTAGTTCTCTCTCTCGTTCTCAGTCTCCATCTGGTTCTCAGTCTCTCTTGTTCTCATTCTCTCTCTCTCTAGTTCTCAGTCTATCTAGTTCTCAGTCTCACTAGTTCTCAGTCTCTCTAGTTCTCAGTCTCTCTCGTTCTCAGTGTCTCTAATTCTCAGTCTCTCTCTCGTTCTCTCTCTCTCGAGTTCTCTCTCTAGTTCTCAGTCTCTAATTCTCTGTCTCTCTCTCGCTCTATCTCTCTCCAGATCTCTGTCTCTCTCTGGTTCACTGTCTCTCTCTAGTTTTCTCTCTTTCTCTCTAGTTCTATCTCTCGCTCTAGTTATCTCTCTCTCTCTATTTCTGTCTCTCTAGGTCTCTGTCTATCTAGTTCTCAGTCTCTCTCTAGTTCTCTCTCTAGTTCTCAGTCTCTCTAGTTCTGTCTCTCTCTCTATTTATCAGTATCTCTCTAGTTCTCAGTCTCTCTCTCGAGTTCTCTGTCTCTCGTTCTCTGTCTCTCGAGTTCTCTCTCTAGTTCTCAGTGCCTCATGTTCTCAGTCTCTAGTTCTCAGCCTCTCACTAGTGCTCCCTCTCTTGAGTGCTCACTCCCTCTAGTTCTCAGTTTCTCTCTAGTTCTCTCTCTAGTTCTTTCTCTCTCTAGTTCTCTCTCCAGTTCTCACTCTCTCTCTCTAGTTCTCTCTCTAGTTCTCTGCCTCTCTCTAGTTCAGTCTCTCTCCAGATCTTCTTCAGTTCTCAGTCGCTCTCTCTAGTTCTCTCTCTTGTTCTTAGTCTCTCCCTAGTTCTCTCTTTCTCTAGTTCTGAGTCTCTCTCTAGCTCTGAGTCTCTCTCTCTGGTTCTCAGTCTCCCTGTCTCTCTGGTTCTCAGTCTCCAGTTCTCTCTCTCGAGTTCCCAGTCTCCCTCTAGTTCCCAGTCTCCCTCTAGTTCCCAGTCTCCCTCTAGTTCCCAGTCTCCCTCTAGTACCCAGTCTCCCTCTAGTTCCCAGTCTCCCTCTAGTTCCCAGTCTCCCTCTAGTTCCCAGTCTCTCCCTCGTTCTCAGTCTCTCTCCAGTTCTCAGTCTCCCTCCAGTTCTCAGTCTCCCTCCAGTTCTCAGTCTCCCTCCAGTTCTCAGTCTCCCTCCAGTTCTCAGTCTCCCTCCAGTTCTCAGTCTCTATAGTTCTGTCTCTCTCTCTAGTTCTCAGTCTCTCTCTCTAGTTCTCAGTCTCTCGTTCTCTGTCTCTCGAGTTCTCTCTCTAGTTCTCAGTGCCTCTAGTTCTCAGCCTCTCTCGTTTGCTCCCTCTCTCTCGTTCTCAGTTTCTCCCTAGTTCTCTCTCTAGTTCTCAGTTTCTCTCTTTTTCTCTCTCTCGTTCTCTGTCTCTCTCTCTCTAGTTCAGTCTCTCTCCAGATCTTTCTTCAGTTCTCAGTCGCTCTCTCTAGTTCTCTCTCTAGTTCTTAGTCTCACTGGTTCTCAGTCTCTCCCTAGTTCTCTCTTTCTCTAGTTCTCAGTCTCTCTCTAGTTCTCAGTCTCCCTCTAGTTCTCAGTCTCCCTCTAGTTCTCAGTCTCCCTCTAGTTCTCAGTCTCCCTCTAGTTCTCAGTCTCCCTCTCTAGATCTCAGTTTCTCTCTCTCCAGTTTTCTCTCTCTATTTCTCAGTCTTTCTCTAGTTCTCAGACTCTAGTTGTCAGTCTCCCTCTAGTTCTCAGTCTCTCTCTCTCTCGATCTCAGTTTCTGTCTAGTTCTCAGTCTCTCTCTAGTTTTCTCTCTCTCTCTAGTTCTCTCTCTCTCTCTCTCTCTCTCTATTTCTCAGTTGCTCTAGTTCTCTGTCTCTCTAGTTCTCGGTCTCTCTGGTTCTCCCTCTGGTTCTCTCTCCAGATCTCATTCTCTCTCTCTCTTTCTCAGTCTCACTGGTTCTCTCTCTCTCTCTCATTCTCTCTCTCTAGTTCTCAGTGTCTCTCTAGTTCTCAGTGTCTCTCTAGTTCTCAGTGTCTCTCTAGTTCTCTCTTTCGTTCTCAGTCTCCATCTGGTTCTCAGTCTCTCTTGTTCTCATTCTCTCTCTCTCTAGTTCTCAGTCTCTCTAGTTCTCAGTCTCACTAGTTCTCAGTCTCTCTAGTTCTCAGTCTCTCTAGTTCTCAGTGTCTCTAATTCTCAGTCTCTCTCTAGTTCTCTCTCTCTCGAGTTCTCTCTCTCTAGTTCGCAGTCTCTAATTCTCTGTCTCTCTCTAGCTCTCTCTCTCTCCAGATCTCTGTCTCTCTCTGGTTCACTGTCTCTCTCTAGTTTTCTCTCTTTCTCTCTAGTTCTATCTCTCGCTCTAGTTATCTCTCTCTCTCTATTTCTGTCTCTCTAGGTCTCTGTCTATCTAGTTCTCAGTCTCTCTCTAGTTCTCTCTCTAGTTCTCAGTCTCTCTAGTTCTGTCTCTCTCTCTATTTATCAGTATCTCTCTAGTTCTCAGTCTCTCTCTCGAGTTCTCTGTCTCTCGTTCTCTGTCTCTCGAGTTCTCTCTCTTGTTCTCAGTGCCTCATGTTCTCAGTCTCTAGTTCTCAGCCTCTCACTAGTGCTCCCTCTCTCGAGTGCTCACTCCCTCTAGTTCTCAGTTTCTCTCTAGTTCTCTCTCTAGTTCTTTCTCTCTCTAGTTCTCTCTCCAGTTCTCACTCTCTCTCTATAGTTCTCTCTCTAGTTCTCTGCCTCTCTCTAGTTCAGTCTCTCTCCAGATCATTCTTCAGTTCTCAGTCGCTCTCTCTAGTTCTCTCTCTTGTTCTTAGTCTCTCCCTAGTTCTCTCTTTCTCTAGTTCTGAGTCTCTCTCTAGCTCTGAGTCTCTCTCTCTGGTTCTCAGTCTCCCTGTCTCTCTGGTTCTCAGTCTCCAGTTCTCTCTCTCGAGTTCTCAGTCTCTCTCGAGTTCTCAGTCTCTCTGGAGTTCTCAGTCTCTCTGGAGTTCTCAGTCTCTCTGGAGTTCTCAGTCTCTCTCGAGTTCTCAGTCTCTCTCGAGTTCTCAGTCTCTCTCGAGTTCTCAGTCTCTCTCGAGTTCTCAGTCTCTCTCGAGTTCTCTGTCTCTCTCGAGTTCTCTGTCTCTCTCGAGTTCTCTGTCTCTCTCGAGTTCTCTGTCTCTCTCGAGTTCTCAGTCTCTCTCGAGTTCTCAGTCTCTCTCGAGTTCTCAGTCTCCCTCGAGTTCTCAGTCTCCCTCGAGTTCCCAGTCTCCCTCGAGTTCTCAGTCTCCCTCGAGTTCTCAGTCTCCCTCGAGTTCTCAGTCTCTCTAGTTTTTTCTCTCTCTCTATTTCTCAGTCTTTCTCTAGTTCTCTCTCTTGTTCTCTGTCTCCCTCTAGTTCTCTGTCTAGTTCTCACTCTAGATCTCATTCTCTCTCTATTTCTCAGTCTCACTAGTTCTCTCTCTCTAATTCTCTGTCCAGTTCTCAGTCTCTCTCTCTAATTCTCTCTCCCTCGTTCTCAGTGTCTCTCTAGTTCTCAGTCTCTCTCTTTCTAGTTCTCAGTCTCACTAGGTCTCAGTTTCTCTCTAGTTCTCTCTCTCGTTCTCTGTCTCTCTCTAGTTCAGTCTCTCTCTAGATCTTTCTTCAGTTCTCAGTCACTCTCTCTAGTTCTCTCTCGAGTTCTCTCTCGAGTTCTCTCTCGAGTTCTTAGTCTCACTAGTTCTCAGTCTCTCCCTAGTTCTCTCTTTCTCCAGTTATCAGTCTCTCTCTAGTTCTCAGTCTCTCTCTAGTTCTCAGTCTCTCTCTCTCTCTGGTTCTCACTCTCTTTCTAGTTCTCTCTCTCTCGAGTTCTCAGTCTCTCTCAAGCTCTCAGTCTCTCTCAAGTTCTCAGACTCCCTCTAGTTCTCAGTCTCTCTCTAGTTCTCAGTCTCCCTCTAGTTCTCAGTCCCTCTCTAGTTCTCAGTCTCCCTCAAGTTCTCAGTCTCCCTCAAGTTCTCAGTCTCCCTCAAGTTCTCAGTCTCCCTCTAGTTCTCAGTCTCCCTCGAGTTCTCAGTCTCCCTCGAGTTCTCAGTCTCCCTCGAGTTCTCAGTCTCCCTCGAGTTCTCAGTCTCCCTCGAGTTCTCAGTCTCCCTCGAGTTCTCAGTCTCCCTCGAGTTCTCAGTCTCCCTCGAGTTCTCAGTCTCCCTCGAGTTCTCAGTCTCCCTCGAGTTCTCAGTCTCCCTCTAGTTCTCAGTCTCCCTCTAGTTCTCAGTCTCCCTCTAGTTCTCAGTCTCCCTCTAGTTCTCAGTCTCCCTCTAGAACTCAGTCTCCCTCTAGATCCCAGTCTCCCTCTAGATCCCAGTCTCCCTCTAGTTCCCAGTCTCCCTCTAGTTCCCAGTCTCCCTCTAGTTCCCAGTCTCCCTCTAGTTCCCAGTCTCCCTCTAGTTCCCAGTCTCCCTCTAGTTCCCAGTCTCCCTCTAGTTCCCAGTCTCCCTCTAGTTCCCAGTCTCCCTCTAGTTCCCAGTCTCTCTCTCGTTCTCAGTCTCTCTCCAGTTCTCAGTCTCCCTCCAGTTCTCAGTCTCCCTCCAGTTCTCAGTCTCCCTCCAGTTCTCAGTCTCCCTCCAGTTCTCAGTCTCCCTCCAGTTCTCAGTCTCTATAGTTCTGTCTCTCTCTCTAGTTCTCAGTCTCTCTCTCTAGTTCTCAGTCTCTCGTTCTCTGTCTCTCGAGTTCTCTCTCTAGTTCTCAGTGCCTCTAGTTCTCAGCCTCTCTCGTTTGCCCCCTCTCTCTCGTTCTCAGTTTCTACCCAGTTCTCTCTCTAGTTCTCAGTTTCTCTCTTTTTCTCTCTCTCGTTCTCTGTCTCTCTCTCTCTAGTTCAGTCTCTCTCCAGATCTTTCTTCAGTTCTCAGTCGCTCTCTCTAGTTCTCTCTCTAGTTCTTAGTCTCACTGGTTCTCAGTCTCTCCCTAGTTCTCTCTTTCTCTAGTTCTCAGTCTCCCTCTAGTTCTCAGTCTCCCTCTAGTTCTCAGTCTCCCTCTAGTTCTCAGTCTCCCTCTAGTTCTCAGTCTCCCTCTAGTTCTCAGTCTCCCTCTCGAGATCTCAGTTTCTCTCTCTCCAGTTTTCTCTCTCTATTTCTCAGTCTTTCTCTAGTTCTCAGACTCTAGTTGTCAGTCTCCCTCTAGTTCTCAGTCTCTCTCTCTCTCGATCTCAGTTTCTGTCTAGTTCTCAGTCTCTCTCTAGTTTTCTCTCTCTCTCTCTAGTTCTCTCTCTCTCTCTCTCTATTTCTCAGTTTCTCTAGTTCTCTGTCTCTCTAGTTCTCGGTCTCTCTGGTTCTCCCTCTAGTTCTCTCTCCAGATCTCATTCTCTCACTCTCTTTCTCAGTCTCACTGGTTCTCTCTCTCTCTCTCATTCTCTCTCTCTAGTTCTCAGTGTCTCCCTAGTTCTCAGTGTCTCTCTAGTTCTCTGTCTCTCTCTAGTTCAGTCTCTCTCTAGATCTTTCTTCAGTTCTCAGTCACTCTCTCGAGTTCTCTCTCGAGTTCTCTCTCTAGTTCTCTCTCTAGTTCTTAGTCTCACGAGTTCTCAGTCTCTCCCTAGTTCTCTCTTTCTCCAGTTATCAGTCTCTCTCTAGTTCTCACTCTCTTTCTAGTTCTCTCTCTCTTGAGTTCTCAGTCTCTCTCAAGCTCTCAGTCTCTCTCAAGTTCTCAGACTCCCTCTAGTTCTCAGTCTCTCTCTAGTTCTCAGTCTCCCTCTAGTTCTCAGTCCCTCTCTAGTTCTCAGTCTCCCTCAAGTTCTCAGTCTCCCTCAAGTTCTCAGTCTCCCTCAAGTTCTCAGTCTCCCTCTAGTTTTCAGTCTCCCTCGAGTTCTCAGTCTCCCTCGAGTTCTCAGTCTCCCTCGAGTTCTCAGTCTCCCTCGAGTTCTCAGTCTCCCTCGAGTTCTCAGTCTCCCTCGAGTTCTCAGTCTCCCTCGAGTTCTCAGTCTCCCTCGAGTTCTCAGTCTCCCTAGAGTTCTCAGTCTCCCTCTAGTTCTCAGTCTCCCTCGAGATCTCAGTCTCCCTCGAGATCTCAGTCTCCCTCTAGATCCCAGTCTCCCTCTAGTTCCCAGTCTCCCTCTAGTTCCCAGTCTCCCTCTAGTTCCCAGTCTCCCTCTAGTTCCCAGTCTCCCTCTAGTTCCCAGTCTCCCTCTAGTTCCCAGTCTCCCTCTAGCTCCCAGTCTCCCTCTAGTTCCCAGTCTCCCTCTAGTTCCCAGTCTCCCTCTAGTTCCCAGTCTCCCTCTAGTGCCCAGTCTCCCTCTAGTTCCCAGTCTCCCTCTAGTTCCCAGTCTCCCTCTAGTTCCCAGTCTCCCTCTAGTTCCCAGTCTCTCTCTCGTTCTCAGTCTCTCTCCAGTTCTCAGTCTCCCTCCAGTTCTCAGTCTCCCTCCAGTTCTCAGTCTCCCTCCAGTTCTCAGTCTCCCTCCAGTTCTCAGTCTCCCTCCAGTTCTCAGTCTCGATAGTTCTGTCTCTCTCTCTAGTTCTCAGTCTCTCTCTCTAGTTCTCAGTCTCTCGTTCTCTGTCTCTCGAGTTCTCTCTCTAGTTCTCAGTGCCTCTAGTTCTCAGCCTCTCTCATTTGCTCCCTCTCTCTCGTTCTCAGTTTCTCCCTAGTTCTCTCTCGAGTTCTCAGTTTCTCTCTTTTTCTCTCTCTCGTTCTCTGTCTCTCTCTCTCTAGTTCAGTCTCTCTCCAGATCTTTCTTCAGTTCTCAGTCGCTCTCTCTAGTTCTCTCTCTAGTTCTTAGTCTCACTGGTTCTCAGTCTCTCCCTGGTTCTCTCTTTCTCTAGTTTTCAGTCTCTCTCTAGTTCTCAGTCTCCCTCTAGTTCTCAGTCTCCCTCTAGTTCTCAGTCTCCCTCTAGTTCTCAGTCTCCCTCTAGTTCTCAGTCTCCCTCTAGTTCTCAGTCTCCCTCTAGTTCTCAGTCTCCCTCTCGAGATCTCAGTTTCTCTCTCTCCAGTTTTCTCTCTCTATTTCTCAGTCTTTCTCTAGTTCTCAGACTCTAGTTGTCAGTCTCCCTCTAGTTCTCAGTCTCTCTCTCTCGATCTCAGTTTCTGTCTAGTTCTCAGTCTCTCTCTAGTTTTCTCTCTCTCTCTAGTTCTCTCTCTCTCTCTCTCTATTTCTCAGTTTCTCTAGTTCTCTGTCTCTCTAGTTCTCGGTCTCTCTGGTTCTCCCTCTAGTTCTCTCTCCAGATCTCATTCTCTCTCTCTCTTTCTCAGTCTCACTGGTTCTCTCTCTCTCTCTCATTCTCTCTCTCTAGTTCTCAGTGTCTCTCTGTTCTCAGTGTCTCTCCAGTTCTCAGTGTCTCTCTAGTTCTCTCTCTCGTTCTCAGTCTCCATCTGGTTCTCAGTCTCTCTTGTTCTCATTCTCTCTCTCTCTCGTTCTCAGTATCTCTAGTTCTCAGTCTCACTAGTTCTCAGTCTCTCTAGTTCTCAGTCTCTCTAGTTCTCAGTCTCTCTAGTTCTCAGTCTCTCTAGTTCTCAGTCTCTTTCTAGTTCTCTCTCTATAGTTCAGTTTCTCTAGTTCAGTCTCTCTCGAGTTCTCAGTCTCTCTCGAGTTCTCAGTCTCTCTCGAGTTCTCAGTCTCTCTCGAGTTCTCAGTCTCTCTCGAGTTCTCAGTCTCTCTCGAGTTGTCAGTGTCGCTCGAGTTCTCAGTCTCTCTCGAGTTCTCTCTCTCTCTCTAGTTCTCTCTCTCTCTCTGGTTCTCAGTCTCTCTCGAGTTCTCAGTCTCTCTCGAGTTCTCAGTCTCTCTCGAGTTCTCAGTCTCTCTCGAGTTGTCAGTGTCGCTCGAGTTCTCAGTCTCTCTCGAGTTCTCTCTCTCTCTCTAGTTCTCTCTCTCTCTCTGGTTCTCAGACTCTAGTTATCAGTCTCTCTCTAGTTCTCTGTGTCTCGAGTTCTCCGTCTCTCTCGTTCTCCCTCTAGTTCTCTCTCTAGATCTCATTCTCTCTCTCTTTCTCAGTCTCACTAGTTCTCTCTCTCTCTCTAATTCTCTCTCTCTAGTTCTCAGTGTCGCTCTAGTTCTCAGTCTCTCTCGAGTTCTCAGTCCCTCTCGAGTTCTCAGTCCCTCTCGAGTTCTCAGTCCCTCTCGAGTTCTCAGTCTCTCTCTCTTGTTCTCAGTCTCTCTCTCTTGTTCTCACTGTCTCTAATTCTCAGTCTCTCTCTAGTTCTCTCTCTCTCGAGTTCTCTCCCTTGAGTTCTCAGTTTCTCTCGAGTTCTCAGTCTCTCGAGTTCTCAGTCTCCCTCGAGTTCTCAGTCTCCCTCTAGTTCTCAGTCTCTCTCTAGATCTCCGTTTCTGTCTGGTTCTCAGTCTCTCTCTAGTTTTCTCTCTCTCTCCAGTTCTCTCTCTCTCTCTAGTTCTCTCTCTCTCTCTATTTCTCAGTCTTTCTCTAGTTCTCAGACTCTAGTTATCAGTCTCTCTCTCGATCTCTGTCTCTCTAGTTCTCGGTCTCTCTGGTTCTCCCTCTCGTTCTCTCTCTAGATCTCATCCTCTCTGCCTCAGTCTCACTAGTTCTCTCTCTCTCTCTCTCTCTCTCTAATTCTCTCTCTCTAGTTCTCAGTGTCTCCCTAGTTCTCTCTCTCCCTAGTTCTCTCTCTCTAGTTCTCAGTCTCCATCTAGTTCTCAGTCTCTCTTGTTCTCATTCTCTCTCTTGTTCACTATTTCTCAGTCACTCTATTTCTCAGTCACTCTATTTCTCAGTCACTCTATTTTTCAGTCACTCTATTTCTCAGTCACTCTATTTCTCAGTCACTCTATTTCTCAGTCACTCTAGTTCTCAGTCACTCTAGTTCTCAGTCACTCTAGTTCTCAGTCTCTCCAGTTCTCAGTCTCTCCAGTTCTCAGTCTCTCCAGTTCTCAGTCTCTCTAGTTCTCAGTCTGTCTAGTTCTCAGTGTCTCTAGTTCTCAGTCTCTTTCAAGTTCTCTCTCTATAGTTCAGTTTCTCCAGTTCAGTCTCTCTCTAGTTCTCAGTCTGTCTCCAGTTCTCAATAACTCTCTAGTTCTCACTCTCGCTCTAGTTCCCAGTCCCTCTCGAGTTCTCAGTCTCTCTCTCGAGTTCTCAGTCTCTCTCTCTAGTTCTCAGTCTCTCTCTCTTGTTCTCAGTGTCTCTAATTCTCAGTCTCTCGTTCTCTCTCTCTCGAGTTCTCTCTCTCTAGTTCTCAGTCTCTAATTCCCTGTCTCTCTCTAGATCTCTGTCTCTCTCTAGATCTCTGTCTCTCTCTAGTTCTCTGTCTCTCTCTAGTTCACTGTCTCTCTCTAGTTTTCTCTCTTTCTCTCTCGTTCTATCTCTCTCTCTAGTTATCTCTCTCTCTCTATTTCTGTCTCTCTAGGTCTCTGTCTATCTAGTTCTCAGTCTCTCTCCAGTTCTCAGTCTCTCTCGTTCTGTCTCTCTCTCTATTTCTCAGTATCTCTCTAGTTCTCAGTCTCTCTCTCTAGTTCTCTGTCTCTCGTTCTCTGTCTCTCGAGTTCTCTCTCTAGTTCTCAGTGCCTCTGGTTCTCAGTCTCTAGTTCTCAGCCTCTCACTAGTGCTCCCTCTCTGGAGTGCTCCCTCCCTCTAGTTCTCAGTTTCTTTCCAGTTCTCTCTCCAGTTCTTTCTCTCTCTAGTTCTCTCTCTAGTTCTCACTCTCTCTCTCTAGTTCTCTCTCTAGTTCTCTGCCTCTCTCTCGTTCAGTCTCTTTCTAGATGTTTCTTCAGTTCTCAGTCGCTCTCTCTAGTTCTCTCACTTGTTATTAGTCTCTCCCTAGTTCTCTCTTTCTCTAGTTCTGAGTCTCTCTCTAGTTCTGAGTCTCTCTCTCTGGTTCTCAGTCTCCCTGTCTCTCTGGTTCTCAGTCTCCAGTTCTCTCTCTCGAGTTCTCAGTCCCTCTCGAGTTCTCAGTCCCTCTCGAGTTCTCAGACCCTCTCGAGTTCTCAGTCTCTCTCGAGTTATAGAATCATAGAAGTTACAACATGGAAACAGGCCCTTCGGCCCAACATGTCCATGTCGCCCAGTTTATACTACTAAGCTAGTCCCAATTGCCTGCACTTGGCCCATATCCCTCTATACCCATCTTACCCATGTAACTTTCCAAATGCTTTTTAAAAGACAAAATTGTACCCGCCTCTACTACTGCCTCTGGCAGCTCGTTCCAGACACTCACCACCCTTTGAGTGAAAAAATTGCCCCTCTGGACCCTTTTGTATCTCTCCCGTCTCACCTTAAATCTATGCCCCCTCGTTATGGACTCCCCTACCTTTGGGAAAAGATTTTGACTATCGACCTTATCTATGCCCCTCATTATTTTATAGACTTCGATAAGATCACCCCTTAACCTCCTGCTCTCCAGGGAAAAAAGTCCCAGTCTGTCTAACCTCTCCCTGTAAGTCAAACCATCAAGTCCCGGTAGCATCCTAGTAAATCTTTTCTGCACTCTTTCTAGTTTAATAATATCCTTTCTATAATAGGGTGACGAGAACTGTACACAGTACTCCAAGTGTGGCCTCACCAATGCCCTGTACAACTTCAACAAGACATCCCAACTCCTGCATTCAATGTTCTGACCAATGAAACCAAGCATGCTGAATGCCTTCTTCACTACCCTATCCACCTGTGACTCCACTTTCAAGGAGCTATGAATCTGTACTCCCAGATCTCTTTGTTCTATAACTCTCCCCAACGCCCTACCATTAACGGAGTAGGTCCTGGCCCGATTCAATCTACCAAAATGCATCACCTCACAATTATCTAAATTAAACTCCATCTGCCATTCATCGGCCCACTGGCCCAATTTATCAAGATCCCGTTGCAATCCTAGATAACCTTCTTCACTGTCCACAATGCCACCAATCTTGGTTTCATCTGCAAACTTACTAACCATGCCTCCTAAATTCTCATCCAAATCATTAATATAAATAACAAATAACAGCGGACCCAGCACCGATCCCTGAGGCACACCGCTGGACACAGGCATCCAGTTTGAAAAACAACCCTCTACAACCACCCTCTGTCTTCTGTCGTCAAGCCAATTTTGTATCCAATTGGCTACCTCACCTTGGATCCCATGAGATTTAACCTTATGTAACAACCTACCATGCGGTACCTTGTCAAATGCTTTGCTGAAGTCCATGTAGACCACGTCTACTGCACAGCCCTCATCTATCTTCTTGGTTACCCCTTCAAAAAACTCAATCAAATTCGTGAGACATGATTTTCCTCTCACAAAACCATGCTGACTGTTCCTAATTAGTCCCTGCCTCTCCAAATGCCTGTAGATCCTGTCCCTCAGAATACCCTCTAACAACTTACCCACTACAGATGTCAGGCTCACCGGTCTGTAGTTCCCAGGCTTTTCCCTGCCGCCCTTCTTAAACAAAGGCACAACATTTGCTACCCTCCAATCTTCAGGCACCTCACCTGTAGCGGTGGATGATTCAAATATCTCTGCTAGGGGACCCGCAATTTCCTCCCTAACCTCCCATAACGTCCTGGGATACATTTCATCAGGTCCCGGAGATTTATCTACCTTGATGCGCGTTAAGACTTCCAGCACCTCCCTCTCTGTAATATGTACACTCCTCAAGACATCACTATTTATTTCCCCAAGTTCCCTAACATCCATGCCTTTCTCAACCGTAAATACCGATGTGAAATATTCATTCAGGATCTCACCCATCTCTTGTGGTTCCGCACATAGATGACCTTGTTGATCCTTAAGAGGCCCTACTCTCTCCCTAGTTACCCTTTTGCCCTTTATGTATTTGTAGAAGCTCTTTGGATTCACCTTTGCCTGATCTGCCAAAGCAATCTCATATCCCCTTTTTGCCCTCCTGATTTCTCTCTTAACTCTACTCCGGCAATCTCTATACTCTTCAAGGGATCCACTTGATCCCAGCTGCCTATGCATGTCATATGCCTCCTTCTTCTTTTTGACTCGTGCCTCAATCTCCCGAGTCATCCAAGGTTCCCTACTTCTACCAGCCTTGCCCTTCACTTTATAAGGAATGTGCTTACCCTGAACCCTGGTTAACACACTTTTGAAAGCCTCCCACTTACCAGACGTCCCTTTGCCTGCCAACAGACTCTCCCAATCAACTTCTGAAAGTTCCTGTCTAATACCATCAAAATTGGCCTTTCCCCAATTTAGAATTTTAACTTTTGGGCCAGACCTATCCTTCTCCATAGCTATCTTAAAACTAATGGAATTATGATCACTGGTCCCAAAGTGATCCCTCACTAACACTTCTGTCACCTGCCCTTCCTTATTTCCCAAGAGGAGGTCAAGTTTTGCCCCCTCTCTAGTCGGGCCATCCACATACTGAATGAGAAATTCCTCCTGAATACACTCAACAAATTTCTCTCCATCCAAGCCCCTAATGCTATGGCTGTCCCAGTCAATGTTGGGAAAGTTAAAGTCCCCTACTATTACCACCCTATTTTTCTTGCAGCTGTCTGTAATCTCCTTACATATTTGCTCCTCAATTTCCCGTTGACTATTTGGGGGTCTGTAGTACAATCCTATCAAAGTGATCTCTCCCTTCTTATTTTTCAGTTCTACCCATATAGACTCAGTGGGCGAACCCTCGGATATATCCCCTCTCACTACTGCTGTGATGTTCTCCCTAATCAAGAACGCAACTCCCCCTCCTCTCTTACCTCCTGCTCTATCTTTCCTATAGCATCTGTACCCTGGAACATTGAGCTGCCAGTCCTGCCCCTCCCTTAGCCATGTTTCAGTAATAGCTATAACATCCCAGTCCCATGTACCCATCCATGCCCTGAGTTCATCTGCCTTGCCCATCAGACTTCTTGCATTGAAATAAATGCAGTTTAATCTAGACTTCCCTTGGTCTTTGCCCTGCTTTCTCACACCATCTGTCCGGTCATGTTCTGTACACTCTCCCTTACTGCCTTTTGTTTCTGTCACCACTTTATTTCCCACTGACTTCCTGCATCGGTTCCCATCCCCCTGCCACATTAGTTTAAACCCTCCCCAACAGCACTGGCAAACACTCCCCCTAGGACATTGGTTCCAGTCCTGCCCAGATGCAGACCGTCCAATTTGTACTGGTCCCACCTCCCCCAGAACCGGTTCCAATGGCCCAGGAATTTGAATCCCTCCCTCTTGCACCATCTCTCAAGCCACGTATTCATCTTAGCTATCCTGTCATTCCTACTCTGACTAACCCGTGGCACTGGTAGCAATCCTGAGATTACTACCTTTGAGGTCCTACTCTTTAGTTTAACTCCTAACTCCCTAAATTCAGCTTGTAGGACCTCATCCTGTTTTTTACCTATATCGTTGGTGCCTATATGCACCACGACAACTGGCTGTTCACCCTCCCCCTCCAGAATGTCCTGCAGCCGCTCCGAGACATCCTTGACCCTTGCACCAGGGAGGCAACATACCATCCTGGAGTCTCGGTTGCGTCCGCAGAAACGCCTGTCTATTCCCCTTACAATCGAGTCCCCTATCACTATAGCTCTGCCACTCTTTTTCCTGCCCTCCTGTGCAGCAGAGCCAGCCACGGTGCCATGAACCTGGCCACTGCCACCTTCCCCTGGTGAGCCATCTCCCCCAACAGTATCCAAAACGGTATACCTGTTTTGGAGGGAGATGACCGCAGGGGACCCCTGCACTGCCTTCCTACTCTTCCTCTGTCTGTTGGTCACCCATTCACTATCTCCCTCAGTAATTTTTATCTGCGGTGTGACCAACTCACTGAACGTGCTATCCACGACTTTCCCAGCATCGCGGATGCTCCAAAGTGAGTCCATCCGCAGCTCCAGAGCCGTCAAGCGGTCAAACAATAGCTGCAGCTGGACACACTTCCCGCAGGTGAAGGAATCAGGGATACAGGAAGGAGCCCTGAATTCCCACATCCCACAAGAGGAACATGACACGGCCCTGGGATCTCCTGCCATGACTTAACCCTTAAATTAGCTTAAGAACAACTACAATGTCAAGAGAAAAAAAAAAGGAAAGAAAAACTACTTACCACTTCCTTTAAGGAGTTTACTCCTTTAAATTGTTCTCAATTTAGAGAATGTTAACTACACGAGGGACCTTGATTCACTAAAAAATAAACGCTACTTCCTATAAGACCTGCAGACCTTCCCTTTCCTTTTACTTTAGTTACTGTAGATAAGTAGAAATACTCACCTGAACCTACTCACCAATCAGGTGCCTCCCCTGTGTCGCGTCCCGATTTGATTCCTGACGTCACTTCGAAATCGGTCGCAGCTCCGCTCGGCTCCTCTCAGCGCTCTGAAATCCCGCCTTTTATCGGACGCTCCCTCCGCTCGGCTCGGCTCCTCTCAGCTGTTCTCAGCGCTCTGAAATCCCGCCTTTTATCGGACGCTCCCTCCGCTCAGCTCGGCTCCTCTCAGCTGTTCTCAGCGCTCTGAAATCCCGCCTTTTATCGGACGCTCCTTCCGCTCGGCTCGGCTCCTCTCAGCTGTTCTCAGCGCTCTGAAATCCCGCCTTTTATCGGACGCTCCCTCCGCTCGGCTCGGCTCCTCTCCCACAATGCCCCTCCGCCGGAGACAGTTCTCTGTCTCTCTCGAGTTCTCTGTCTCTCTCGAGTTCTCAGTCTCCATAGTTCTCAGTCTCTCTCTAGTTCTCAGTCTCTCTCCAGTTCTCAGTCTCCTTCTAGTTCTCAGTCTCCCTCTAGTTCTCAGTCTCCCTCTAGTTCTCAGTCTCTCGAGTTCTCAGTCTCTCTAGTTCTCAGTCTCTCTAGTTCTCAGTCTCTCTAGTTCTCAGTCTCCCTCCAGTTCTCAGTCTCCCTCCAGTTTTCAGTCTCGCTCTAGTTCTTTCTCTCTCTAGTTTTTTCTCTCTCTCTATTTCTCAGTCTTTCTCTAGTTCTCTCTCTAGTTCTCTGTCTCTCTCTAGTTCTCTGTCTAGTTCTCACTCTAGATCTCATTCTCTCTCTATTTCTCAGTCTCACTAGTTCTCTCTAGTTCTCAGTCTCTCTCTCTAATTCTCTCTACCTAGTTCTCAGTGTCTCTCTAGTTCTCAGTCTCTCTCTTTCTAGTTCTCAGTCTCACTAGTTCTCAGTTTCTCTCTAGTTCTCTCTCTAGTTCTCTGTCTCTCTCTAGTTCAGTCTCTCTCTAGATCTTTCTTCAGTTCTCAGTCACTCTCTCCAGTTATCTCTCTAGTTCTCTAGTTCTCTCTCTAGTTCTCTCTCTTGTTCTCTCTCTAGTTCTTAGTCTCACTAGTTCTCAGTCTCTCCCTAGTTCTCTCTTTCTCCAGTTATCAGTCTCTCTCCAGTTCTCAGTCTCTTTCTGGTTCTCAGTCTCTCTCTCTCTTTGGTTCTCACTCTCTCACTAGTTCTCTCTCTCGAGTTCTCAGTCTCTCTCAAGCTCTCAGTCTCTCTCAAGTTCTCAGTCTCCCTCGAGTTCTCAGTCTCCCTCAAGTTCTCAGTCTCCCTCGAGTTCCCAGTCTCCCTCGAGTTCTCAGTCTCCCTCGAGTTCTCAGGCTCCCTCGAGTTCTCAGTCTCCCTCGAGTTCTCAGTCTCCCTCGAGTTCTCAGTCTCCCTCGAGTTCTCAGTCTCCCTCGAGTTCTCAGTCTCCCTCCAGTTCTCAGTCCCCCTCCAGTTCTCAGTCCCCCTCCAGTTCTCAGTCTCCCTCCAGTTCCCAGTCTCCCTCTAGTTCCCAGTCTCCCTCTAGTTCCCAGTCTCCCTCTAGTTCCCAGTCTCTCTCTAGTTCTCAGTCTCTCTAGTTCTCAGTCTCCCTCTAGTTCCCAGTCTCCCTCTAGTTCCCAGTCTAACTCGAGTTCTCAGTCTCTCTCGAGTTCTCATTCCCTCTCGAGTTCTCATTCCCTCTCGAGTTCTCAGTCCCTCTCGAATTCTCAGTCCCTCTCGAGTTCTCAGTCTCTCAAGAGTTCTCAGTCTCCCTCGAGTTCTCAGTCTCCCTCGAGTTCTCAGTCTCCCTCGAGTTCTCAGTCTCCCTCGAGTTCTCAGGCTCCCTCGAGTTCTCAGGCTCCCTCGAGTTCTCAGTCTCCCTCGAGTTCTCAGTCTCCCTCGAGTTCTCAGTCTCCCTCGAGTTCTCAGTCTCCCTCCAGTTCTCAGTCTCCCTCCAGTTCTCAGTCTCCCTCCAGTTCTCAGTCTCCCTCCAGTTCTCAGTCTCCCTCCAGTTCTCAGTCTCCCTCCAGTTCTCAGTCTCCCTCCAGTTCTCAGTCTCCCTCCAGTTCCCAGTCTCCCTCTAGTTCCCAGTCTCCCTCTAGTTCCCAGTCTCTCTCTAGTTCTCAGTCTCTCTAGTTCTCAGTCTCCCTCTAGTTCCCAGTCTCCCTCTAGTTCCCAGTCTAACTCGAGTTCTCAGTCTCTCTCGAGTTCTCATTCCCTCTCGATTTCTCATTCCCTCTCGAGTTCTCAGTCCCTCTCGAGTTCTCAGTCCCTCACGAGTTCTCAGTCTCTCAAGAGTTCTCAGTCTCTCTCGAGTTCTCAGTCTCTCTCGAGTTCTCAGTCTCTCTCGAGTTCTCAGTCTCTCTCGAGTTCTCAGTCTCTCTCGAGTTCTCAGTCTCTCTCCAGTTCTCAGTCTCCCTCCAGTTCTCAGTCTCCGTCCAGTTCTCAGTCTCCCTCCAGTTCTCAGTCTCCCTCCAGTTCTCAGTCTCCCTCCAGTTCTCAGTCTCCCTCCAGTTCTCAGTCTCCCTCCAGTTCACAGTCTCCATCCAGTTCTCAGTCTCCCTCTAGTTCCCAGTCTCCCTCCAGATCCCAGTCTCTCTCCAGTTCTCAGTCTCTCTAGTTCTCAGTCTCCCTCTCGTTCCCAGTCTCCCTCTCGTTCCCAGTCTCCCTCGAGTTCTCAGTCTCTCTCGAGTTCTCAGTCCCTCTCGAGTTCTCAGTCCCTCTCGAGTTCTCAGTCCCTCTCGAGTTCTCAGTCCCTCTCGAGTTCTCAGTCCCTCTCGAGTTCTCAGTCTCTCTCGAGTTCTCAGTCTCTCTCGAGTTCTCAGTCTCTCTCGAGTTCTCTGTCTCTCTCGAGTTCTCTGTCTCTATAGTTCTCAGTCTCTCTCTAGTTCTCAGTCTCTCTCTAGTTCTCAGTCTCTCTCTAGTTCTCAGTCTCCCTCTTGTTCTCAGTCTCCCTCTTGTTCTCAGTCTCCCTCTTGTTCTCAGTCTCTCTCTAGTTCTCAGTCTCTCTAGCTCTCAGTCTCTCTAGTTCTCAGTCTCCCTCTAGTTCTCAGTCTCTCTAGTTCTGTCTCACTCTCCAGTTCTCAGTCTCGCTCTCCAGTTCTCAGTCTCTCTCTCCAGTTCTCAGTCTCTCTCTCCAGTTCTCAGTCTCTCGAGTGCTCCCTCTCTCGAGTTCTCAGTTTCTCCCCAGTTCTCTCTCTAGATCTCAGTTTCTCTCTTTTTGTCTCTCCAGTTCTGTCTCTCGCTCTAGTTCAGTCTCTCTCAAGATCTTTCTTCAGTTCTCAGTCGCTCTCTCTAGTTCTCTCTGTAGTTCTTAGTCTCACTGGTTCTCAGTCTCTCCCTAGTTCTCTCTTTCTCTAGTTCTCAGTCTCTCTCTAGTTCTCTCTCTCTAGTTCTCTCTCTCGAGTTCTCATTCTCCCTCCAGTTCTCAGTCTCCCTCGAGTTCTCAGTCTCCCTCGAGTTCTCAGTCTCCCTCGAGTTCTCAGTCTCTCTCGAGTTCTCAGTCTCTCTCGAGTTCTCAGTCTCTCTCCAGTTCTCAGTCTCCCTCCAGTTCTCAGTCTCCCTCCAGTTCTCAGTCTCCGTCCAGTTCTCAGTCTCCCTCCAGTTCTCAGTCTCCCTCCAGTTCTCAGTCTCCCTCCAGTTCACAGTCTCCATCCAGTTCTCAGTCTCCCTCTAGTTCCCAGTCTCCCTCCAGATCCCAGTCTCTCTCCAGTTCTCAGTCTCTCTAGTTCTCAGTCTCCCTCTCGTTCCCAGTCTCCCTCTCGTTCCCAGTCTCCCTCGAGTTCTCAGTCTCTCTCGAGTTCTCAGTCCCTCTCGAGTTCTCAGTCCCTCTCGAGTTCTCAGTCCCTCTCGAGTTCTCAGTCCCTCTCGAGTTCTCAGTCTCTCTCGAGTTCTCAGTCTCTCTCGAGTTCTCAGTCTCTCTCGAGTTCTCAGTCTCTCTCGAGTTCTCTGTCTCTCTCGAGTTCTCTGTCTCTATAGTTCTCAGTCTCTCTCTAATTCTCAGTCTCTCTCTAGTTCTCAGTCTCTCTCTAGTTCTCAGTCTCTCTCTAGTTCTCAGTCTCCCTCTTGTTCTCAGTCTCCCTCTTGTTCTCAGTCTCCCTCTTGTTCTCAGTCTCTCTAGTTCTCAGTCTCTCTAGTTCTCAGTCTCTCTAGTTCTCAGTCTCTCTAGTTCTCAGTCTCTCTAGTTCTCAGTCTCTCTAGTTCTCAGTCTCTCTAGTTCTCAGTCTCTCTAGTTCTCAGTCTCTCTAGTTCTCAGTCTCTCCAGTTCTCTGTCTCCCTCCAGTTCTTTCTCTCTCTAGTTTTTTTCTCTCTCTCTATTTCTCTGTCTTTCTCTAGTTCTCTCTCTCGTTGTCTGTCTCTCTCTAGTTCTCTGTCTAGTTCTCACTCTCGATCTCATTCTCTCTCTATTTCTCAGTCTCACTAGTTCTCTCTAGTTCTCAGTCTCTCTCTCTAATTCTCTCTCCCTAGTTCTCAGTGTCTCTCTAGTTCTCTCTCTAGTTCTCTGTCTCTCTCTAGTTCAGTCTCTCTCTAGATCTTTCTTCAGTTCTCAGTCACTCTCTCTAGTTCTCTCTCTCGTTCTCTCTCTAGTTCTTAGTCTCACCAGTTCTCAGGATCCCGAGTTCTCTCTTTCTCCAGTTCTCAGTCTCTTTCTGGTTCTCAGTCTCTCTCTCTCTCTGGTTCTCACTCTCTCTCTCTAGTTCTCTCTCTCGAGTTCTCAGTCTCTCTCAAGCTCTCAGTCTCTCTCAAGTTATCAGTCTCTCTCAAGTTATCAGTCTCTCTCAAGTTCTCAGTCTCCCTCTAGTTCTCAGTCTCCCTCTAGTTCTCAGTCTCCCTCTAGTTCTCAGTCTCCCTCTAGTTCTCAGTCTCCCTCTAGTTCTCAGTCTCTCTAGTTCTGTCTCACTCTCCAGTTCTCAGTCTCGCTCTCCAGTTCTCAGTCTCTCTCTCCAGTTCTCAGTCTCTCTCTCCAGTTCTCAGTCTCTCGTTCTCTGTCTCTCGAGTTCTCTCTCTAGTTCTCAGTGCCTCTAGTTCTCGGTCTCTCGTTATCAGCCTCTCTCGAGTGCTCCCTCTCTCGAGTTCTCAGTTTCTCCCCAGTTCTCTCTCTAGATCTCAGATCTCTCTTTTTGTCTCTCCAGTTCTGTCTCTCGCTCTCGTTCAGTCTCTCTCAAGATCTTTCTTCAGTTCTCAGTCGCTCTCTCTAGTTCTCTCTGTAGTTCTTAGTCTCACTGGTTCTCAGTCTCTCCCTAGTTCTCTCTTTCTCTAGTTCTCAGTCTCTCTCTAGTTCTCTCTCTCTAGTTCTCTCTCTCGAGTTCTCATTCTCCCTCCAGTTCTCAGTCTCCCTCGAGTTCTCAGTCTCCCTCGAGTTCTCAGTCTCTCTCGAGTTCTCAGTCTCTCTCGAGTTCTCAGTCTCTCTCCAGTTCTCAGTCTCCCTCCAGTTCTCAGTCTCCGTCCAGTTCTCAGTCTCCCTCCAGTTCTCAGTCTCCCTCCAGTTCTCAGTCTCCCTCCAGTTCTCAGTCTCCCTCCAGTTCACAGTCTCCATCCAGTTCTCAGTCTCCCTCTCGTTCCCAGTCTCCCTCGAGTTCTCAGTCTCTCTCGAGTTCTCAGTCCCTCTCGAGTTCTCAGTCCCTCTCGAGTTCTCAGTCCCTCTCGAGTTCTCAGTCCCTCTCGAGTTCTCAGTCCCTCTCGAGTTCTCAGTCCCTCTCGAGTTCTCAGTCCCTCTCGAGTTCTCAGTCCCTCTCGAGTTCTCAGTCTCTCTCGAGTTCTCAGTCTCTCTCGAGTTCTCAGTCTCTCTCGAGTTCTCAGTCTCTCTCGAGTTCTCAGTCTCTCTCGAGTTCTCAGTCTCTCTCGAGTTCTCTGTCTCTCTCGAGTTCTCTGTCTCTATAGTTCTCAGTCTCTCTCTAGTTCTCAGTCTCTCTCTAGTTCTCAGTCTCTCTCTAGTTCTCAGTCTCCCTCTTGTTCTCAGTCTCCCTCTTGTTCTCAGTCTCCCTCTTGTTCTCAGTCTCTCTCTAGTTCTCAGTCTCTCTAGTTCTCAGTCTCTCTAGTTCTCAGTCTCTCTAGTTCTCAGTCTCTCTAGTTCTCAGTCTCTCTAGTTCTCAGTCTCTCTAGTTCTCAGTCTCTCTAGTTCTCAGTCTCTCCAGTTCTCAGTCTCCCTCCAGTTCTTTCTCTCTCTAGTTTTTTTCTCTCTCTCTATTTCTCTGTCTTTCTCTAGTTCTCTCTCTCGTTGTCTGTCTCTCTCTAATTCTCTGTCTAGTTCTCACTCTCGATCTCATTCTCTCTCTATTTCTCAGTCTCACTAGTTCTCTCTAGTTCTCAGTCTCTCTCTCTAATTCTCTCTCCCTAGTTCTCAGTGTCTCTCTAGTTCTCCCTCTAGTTCTCTGTCTCTCTCTAGTTCAGTCTCTCTCTAGATCTTTCTTCAGTTCTCAGTCACTCTCTCTAGTTCTCTCTCTCGTTCTCTCTCTAGTTCTTAGTCTCACCAGTTCTCAGGATCCCGAGTTCTCTCTTTCTCCAGTTCTCAGTCTCTTTCTGGTTCTCAGTCTCTCTCTCTCTCTCTGGTTCTCACTCTCTCTCTCTAGTTCTCTCTCTCGAGTTCTCAGTCTCTCTCAAGCTCTCAGTCTCTCTCAAGTTATCAGTCTCTCTCAAGTTATCAGTCTCTCTCAAGTTCTCAGTCTCCCTCTAGTTCTAAGTCTCCCTCTAGTTCTCAGTCTCCCTCTAGTTCTCAGTCTCCCTCTAGTTCTCAGTCTCCCTCTAGTTCTCAGTCTCCCTCTAGTTCTCAGTCTCTCTAGTTCTGTCTCACTCTCCAGTTCTCAGTCTCGCTCTCCAGTTCTCAGTCTCTCTCTCCAGTTCTCAGTCTCTCTCTCCAGTTCTCAGTCTCTCGTTCTCTGTCTCTCGAGTTCTCTCTCTAGTTCTCAGTGCCTCTAGTTCTCGGTCTCTCGTTATCAGCCTCTCTCGAGTGCTCCCTCTCTCGAGTTCTCAGTTTCTCCCCAGTTCTCTCTCTAGATCTCAGTTTCTCTCTTTTTGTCTCTCCAGTTCTCTGTCTCTCGCTCTAGTTCAGTCTCTCTCAAGATCTTTCTTCAGTTCTCAGTCGCTCTCTCTAGTTCTCTCTGTAGTTCTTAGTCTCACTGGTTCTCAGTCTCTCCCTAGTTCTCTCTTTCTCTAGTTCTCAGTCTCTCTCTAGTTCTCTCTCTCGAGTTCTCATTCTCCCTCCAGTTCCCAGTCTCCCTCGAGTTCTCAGTCTCCCTCGAGTTCTCAGTCTCCCTCGAGTTCTCAGTCTCCCTCGAGTTCTCAGTCTCCCTCGACTTCTCAGTCTCCCTCGAGTTCTCAGTCTCCCTCCAGTTCTCAGTCTCCCTCCAGTTCTCAGTCTCCCTCCAGTTCTCAGTCTCCCTCCAGTTCTCAGTCTCCCTCCAGTTCTCAGTCTCCCTCCAGTTCTCAGTCTCCCTCCAGTTCTCAGTCTCCCTCCAGTTCTCAGTCTCCCTCCAGTTCTCAGTCCCCCTCCAGTTCTCAGTCCCCCTCCAGTTCTCAGTCCCCCTCCAGTTCTCAGTCTCCCTCCAGTTCTCAGTCTCCCTCCAGTTCTCAGACTCCCTCCAGTTCACAGTCTCCCTCTAGTTCCCAGTCTCCCTCTAGTTCCCAGTCGCCCTCTAGTTCCCAGTCTCTCTCTAGTTCTCAGTCTCTCTAGTTCTCAGTCTCCCTCTAGTTCCCAGTCTCTCTCTAGTTCCCAGTCTAACTCGAGTTCTCAGTCTCTCTCGAGTTCTCAGTCTCTCTCGAGTTCTCAGTCTCTCTCGAGTTCTCATTCCCTCTCGAGTTCTCAGTCCCTCTCGAGTTCTCAGTCCCTCTCGAGTTGTCAGTCTCTCTCGAGTTCTCAGTCTCTCTCGAGTTCTCAGTCTCTCTCGAGTTCTCAGTCTCTCTCGAGTTCTCAGTGTCTCTCGAGTTCTCTGTCTCTGTAGTTCTCAGTCTCTCTCTAGTTCTCAGTCTCTCTCCAGTTCTCAGTCTCTCTCTAGTTCTCAGTCTCCCTCTTGTTCTCAGTCTCCCTCTTGTTCTCAGTCCCTCTCGAGTTCTCAGTCCCTCTCGAGTTCTCAGTCTCTCTCGAGTTCTCAGTCCCTCTCGAGTTCTCAGTCCCTCTCGAGTTCTCAGTCCCTCTCGAGTTCTCAGTCCCTCTCGAGTTCTCAGTCCCTCTCGAGTCCTCAGTCTCTCTCGAGTTCTCAGTCTCTCTCGAGTTCTCAGTCTCTCTCGAGTTCTCAGTCTCTCTCGAGTTCTCAGTCTCTCTCGAGTTCTCTGTCTCTTTAGTTCTCAGTCTCTCTCTAGTTCTCAGTCTCTCTCCAGTTCTCAGTCTCTCCAGTTCTCAGTCTCTCTAGTTCTCAGTCTCCCTCTTGTTCTCAGTCTCCCTCTTGTTCTCAGTCTCTCTCTAGTTCTCAGTCTCTCTCTAGTTCTCAGTCTCTCTCTAGTTCTCAGTCTCTCCAGTTCTCAGTCTCTCTAGTTCTCAGTCTCTCTAGTTCTCAGTCTCTCTAGTTCTCAGTCTCTCTAGTTCTCAGTCTCTCTAGTTCTCAGTCTCTCTAGTTCTCAGTCTCTCTAGTTCTCAGTCTCCCTCCAGTTTTCAGTCTCCCTCTAGTTCTTTCTCTCTCTAGTTTTTTCTCTCTCTCTATTTCTCAGTCTTTCTCTCGTTCTCTCTCTCGTTCTCTGTCTCTCTCTAGTTCTCTGTCTAGTTCTCACTCTAGATCTCATTCTCTCTCTATTTCTCAGTCTCACTAGTTCTCTCTAGTTCTCAGTCTCTCTCTCTAATTCTCTCTCCCTAGTTCTCAGTGTCTCTCTAGTTCTCAGTCTCTCTCTTTCCAGTTCTCAGTCTCACTCGTTCTCAGTTTCTCTCTAGTTCTCTCTCTAGTTCTCTGTCTCTCTCTAGTTCAGTCTCTCTCTAGATCTTTCTTCAGTTCTCAGTCACTCTCTCTAGTTCTCTCTCTCGTTCTCTCTCTAGTTCTTAGTCTCACCAGTTCTCAGGATCCCGAGTTCTCTCTTTCTCCAGTTCTCAGTCTCTTTCTGGTTCTCAGTCTCTCTCTCTCTCTGGTTCTCACTCTCTCTCTAGTTCTCTCTCTCGAGTTCTCAGTCTCTCTCAAGCTCTCAGTCTCTCTCAAGTTATCAGTCTCTCTCAAGTTATCAGTCTCTCTCAAGTTCTCAGTCTCCCTCTAGTTCTCAGTCTCCCTCTAGTTCTCAGTCTCCCTCTAGTTCTCAGTCTCCCTCTAGTTCTCAGTCTCCCTCTAGTTCTCAGTCTCCCTCTAGTTCTCAGTCTCTCTAGTTCTGTCTCGCTCTCCAGTTCTCAGTCTCGCTCTCCAGTTCTCAGTCTCTCTCTCCAGTTTTCAGTCTCTCTCTCCAGTTCTCAGTCTCTCGTTCTCTGTCTCTCGAGTTCTCTCTCTAGTTCTCAGTGCCTCTAGTTCTCGGTCTCTCGTTATCAGCCTCTCTCGAGTGCTCCCTCTCTCGAGTTCTCAGTTTCTCCCCAGTTCTCTCTCCAGATCTCAGTTTCTCTCTTTTTTTCTCTCCAGTTCTCTGTCTCTCGCTCTAGTTCAGTCTCTCTCAAGATCTTTCTTCAGTTCTCATTCGCTCTCTCTAGTTCTCTCTGTAGTTCTTAGTCTCACTGGTTCTCAGTCTCTCCCTAGTTCTCTCTTTCTCTAGTTCTCAGTCTCTCTCTAGTTCTCTCTCTCGAGTTCTCATTCTCCCTCCAGTTCTCAGTCTCCCTCGAGTTCTCAGTCTCCCTCGAGTTCTCAGTCTCCCTCGAGTTCTCAGTCTCCCTCGAGTTCTCAGTCTCCCTCGAGTTCTCAGTCTCCCTCGACTTCTCAGTCTCCCTCGAGTTCTCAGTCTCCCTCCAGTTCTCAGTCTCCCTCCAGTTCTCAGTCTCCCTCCAGTTCTCAGTCTCCCTCCAGTTCTCAGTCTCCCTCCAGTTCTCAGTCTCCCTCCAGTTCTCAGTCTCCCTCCAGTTCTCAGTCTCCCTCCAGTTCTCAGTCTCCCTCCAGTTCTCAGTCCCCCTCCAGTTCTCAGTCCCCCTCCAGTTCTCAGTCCCCCTCCAGTTCTCAGTCCCCCTCCAGTTCTCAGTCTCCCTCCAGTTCTCAGACTCCCTCCAGTTCACAGTCTCCCTCTAGTTCCCAGTCTCCCTCTAGTTCCCAGTCTCCCTCTAGTTCCCAGTCTCTCTCTAGTTCTCAGTCTCTCTAGTTCTCAGTCTCCCTCTAGTTCCCAGTCTCTCTCTAGTTCCCAGTATAACTCGAGTTCTCAGTCTCTCTCGAGATCTCAGTCTCTCTCGAGTTCTCAGTCTCTCTCGAGTTCTCATTCCCTCTCGAGTTCTCAGTCCCTCTCGAGTTCTCAGTCCCTCTCGAGTTCTCAGTCCCTCTCGAGTTCTCAGTCTCTCTCGAGTTCTCAGTCTCTCTCGAGTTCTCAGTCTCTCTCGAGTTCTCAGTCTCTCTCGAGTTCTCAGTGTCTCTCGAGTTCTCTGTCTCTATAGTTCTCAGTCTCTCTCTAGTTTTCAGTCTCTCTCCAGTTCTCAGTCTCTCTCTAGTTCTCAGTCTCCCTCTTGTTCTCAGTCTCCCTCTTGTTCTCAGTCTCTCTCTAGTTCTCAGTCTCTCTCTAGTTCTCAGTCTCTCTCTAGTTCTCAGTCTCTCTCTAGTTCTCAGTCTCTCTAGTTCTCAGTCTCTCTAGTTCTCAGTCTCTCTAGTTCTCAGTCTCTCTAGTTCTCAGTCTCTCTAGTTCTCAGTCTCTCTAGTTCTCAGTCTCTCTAGTTCTCAGCCTCTCTAGTTCTCAGTCCCCCTCCAGTTCTCAGTCTCCCTCCAGTTCTCAGACTCCCTCCAGTTCACAGTCTCCCTCTAGTTCCCAGTCTCCCTCTAGTTCCCAGTCTCCCTCTAGTTCCCAGTCTCTCTCTAGTTCTCAGTCTCTCTAGTTCTCAGTCTCCCTCTAGTTCCCAGTCTCTCTCTAGTTCCCAGTATAACTCGAGTTCTCAGTCTCTCTCGAGATCTCAGTCTCTCTCGAGTTCTCAGTCTCTCTCGAGTTCTCATTCCCTCTCGAGTTCTCAGTCCCTCTCGAGTTCTCAGTCCCTCTCGAGTTCTCAGTCCCTCTCGAGTTCTCAGTCTCTCTCGAGTTCTCAGTCTCTCTCGAGTTCTCAGTCTCTCTCGAGTTCTCAGTCTCTCTCGAGTTCTCAGTGTCTCTCGAGTTCTCTGTCTCTATAGTTCTCAGTCTCTCTCTAGTTTTCAGTCTCTCTCCAGTTCTCAGTCTCTCTCTAGTTCTCAGTCTCCCTCTTGTTCTCAGTCTCCCTCTTGTTCTCAGTCTCTCTCTAGTTCTCAGTCTCTCTCTAGTTCTCAGTCTCTCTCTAGTTCTCAGTCTCTCTCTAGTTCTCAGTCTCTCTAGTTCTCAGTCTCTCTAGTTCTCAGTCTCTCTAGTTCTCAGTCTCTCTAGTTCTCAGTCTCTCTAGTTCTCAGTCTCTCTAGTTCTCAGTCTCTCTAGTTCTCAGCCTCTCTAGTTCTCAGTCTCCCTCCAGTTTTCAGTCTCCCTCTAGTTCTTTCTCTCTCTAGTTTTGTTCTCTCTCTCTATTTCTCTGTCTTTCTCTAGTTCTCTCTCTCGTTCTCTGTCTCTCTCTAGTTCTCTGTCTAGTTCTCACTCTAGATCTCATTCTCTCTCTATTTCTCAGTCTCACTAGTTCTCTCTAGTTCTCAGTCTCTCTCTCTAATTCTCTCTCCCTAGTTCTCAGTGTCTCTCTAGTTCTCAGTCTCTCTCTTTCTAGTTCTCAGTCTCACTCGTTCTCAGTTTCTCTCTAGTTCTCTCTCTAGTTCTCTGTCTCTCTCTAGTTCAGTCTCTCTCGAGATCTTTCTTCAGTTCTCAGTCACTCTCTCTAGTTCTCTCTCTCGTTCTCTCTCTAGTTCTTAGTCTCACCAGTTCTCAGGATCCCGAGTTCTCTCTTTCTCCAGTTCTCAGTCTCTTTCTGGTTCTCAGTCTCTCTCTCTCTCTGGTTCTCACTCTCTCTCTAGTTCTCTCTCTCGAGTTCTCAGTCTCTCTCAAGCTCTCAGTCTCTCTCAAGTTATCAGTCTCTCTCAAGTTATCAGTCTCTCTCAAGTTCTCAGTCTCCCTCGAGTTCTCAGTCTCCCTCTAGTTCTCAGTCTCCCTCTAGTTCTCAGTCTCCCTCTAGTTCTCAGTCTCCCTCTAGTTCTCAGTCTCCCTCTAGTTCTCAGTCTCTCTAGTTCTGTCTCGCTCTCCAGTTCTCAGTCTCGCTCTCCAGTTCTCAGTCTCTCTCTCCAGTTTTCAGTCTCTCTCTCCAGTTCTCAGTCTCTCGTTCTCTGTCTCTCGAGTTCTCTCTCTAGTTCTCAGTGCCTCTAGTTCTCGGTCTCTCGTTATCAGCCTCTCTCGAGTGCTCCCTCTCTCGAGTTCTCAGTTTCTCCCCAGTTCTCTCTCTAGATCTCAGTTTCTCTCTTTTTTTCTCTCCAGTTCTCTGTCTCTCGCTCTAGTTCAGTCTCTCTCAAGATCTTTCTTCAGTTCTCATTCGCTCTCTCTAGTTCTCTCTGTAGTTCTTAGTCTCACTGGTTCTCAGTCTCTCCCTAGTTCTCTCTTTCTCTAGTTCTCAGTCTCTCTCTAGTTCTCTCTCTCGAGTTCTCATTCTCCCTCCAGTTCTCAGTCTCCCTCGAGTTCTCAGTCTCCCTCGAGTTCTCAGTCTCCCTCGACTTCTCAGTCTCCCTCGAGTTCTCAGTCTCCCTCGACTTCTCAGTCTCCCTCGACTTCTCAGTCTCCCTCCAGTTCTCAGTCTCCCTCCAGTTCTCAGTCTCCCTCCAGTTCTCAGTCTCCCTCCAGTTCTCAGTCTCCCTCCAGTTCTCAGTCTCCCTCCAGTTCTCAGTCTCCCTCCAGTTCTCAGTCTCCCTCCAGTTGTCAGTCTCCCTCCAGTTCTCAGTCCCCCTCCAGTTCTCAGTCCCCCTCCAGTTCTCAGTCCCCCTCCAGTTCTCAGTCCCCCTCCAGTTCTCAGTCTCCCTCCAGTTCTCAGACTCCCTCCAGTTCACAGTCTCCCTCTAGTTCCCAGTCTCCCTCTAGTTCCCAGTCTCCCTCTAGTTCCCAGTCTCTCTCTAGTTCTCAGTCTCTCTAGTTCTCAGTCTCCCTCTAGTTCCCAGTCTCTCTCTAGTTCCCAGTATAACTCGAGTTCTCAGTCTCTCTCGAGATCTCAGTCTCTCTCGAGTTCTCAGTCTCTCTCGAGTTCTCATTCCCTCTCGAGTTCTCAGTCCCTCTCGAGTTCTCAGTCCCTCTCGAGTTCTCAGTCTCTCTCGAGTTCTCAGTCTCTCTCGAGTTCTCAGTCTCTCTCGAGTTCTCAGTCTCTCTCGAGTTCTCAGTGTCTCTCGAGTTCTCTGTCTCTATAGTTCTCAGTCTCTCTCTAGTTTTCAGTCTCTCTCCAGTTCTCAGTCTCTCTCTAGTTCTCAGTCTCCCTCTTGTTCTCAGTCTCCCTCTTGTTCTCAGTCTCTCTCTAGTTCTCAGTCTCTCTCTAGTTCTCAGTCTCTCTCTAGTTCTCAGTCTCTCTCTAGTTCTCAGTCTCTCTAGTTCTCAGTCTCTCTAGTTCTCAGTCTCTCTAGTTCTCAGTCTCTCTAGTTCTCAGTCTCTCTAGTTCTCAGTCTCTCTAGTTCTCAGTCTCTCTAGTTCTCAGCCTCTCTAGTTCTCAGTCTCCCTCCAGTTTTCAGTCTCCCTCTAGTTCTTTCTCTCTCTAGTTTTGTTCTCTCTCTCTATTTCTCTGTCTTTCTCTAGTTCTCTCTCTCGTTCTCTGTCTCTCTCTAGTTCTCTGTCTAGTTCTCACTCTAGATCTCATTCTCTCTCTATTTCTCAGTCTCACTAGTTCTCTCTAGTTCTCAGTCTCTCTCTCTAATTCTCTCTCCCTAGTTCTCAGTGTCTCTCTAGTTCTCAGTCTCTCTCTTTCTAGTTCTCAGTCTCACTCGTTCTCAGTTTCTCTCTAGTTCTCTCTCTAGTTCTCTGTCTCTCTCTAGTTCAGTCTCTCTCTAGATCTTTCTTCAGTTCTCAGTCACTCTCTCTAGTTCTCTCTCTCGTTCTCTCTCTAGTTCTTAGTCTCACCAGTTCTCAGGATCCCGAGTTCTCTCTTTCTCCAGTTCTCAGTCTCTTTCTGGTTCTCAGTCTCTCTCTCTCTCTGGTTCTCACTCTCTCTCTAGTTCTCTCTCTCGAGTTCTCAGTCTCTCTCAAGCTCTCAGTCTCTCTCAAGTTATCAGTCTCTCTCAAGTTATCAGTCTCTCTCAAGTTCTCAGTCTCCCTCGAGTTCTCAGTCTCCCTCTAGTTCTCAGTCTCCCTCTAGTTCTCAGTCTCCCTCTAGTTCTCAGTCTCCCTCTAGTTCTCAGTCTCCCTCTAGTTCTCAGTCTCTCTAGTTCTGTCTCGCTCTCCAGTTCTCAGTCTCGCTCTCCAGTTCTCAGTCTCTCTCTCCAGTTTTCAGTCTCTCTCTCCAGTTCTCAGTCTCTCGTTCTCTGTCTCTCGAGTTCTCTCTCTAGTTCTCAGTGCCTCTAGTTCTCGGTCTCTCGTTATCAGCCTCTCTCGAGTGCTCCCTCTCTCGAGTTCTCAGTTTCTCCCCAGTTCTCTCTCTAGATCTCAGTTTCTCTCTTTTTTTCTCTCCAGTTCTCTGTCTCTCGCTCTAGTTCAGTCTCTCTCAAGATCTTTCTTCAGTTCTCAGTCGCTCTCTCTAGTTCTCTCTGTAGTTCTTAGTCTCACTGGTTCTCAGTCTCTCCCTCGTTCTCTCTTTCTCTAGTTCTCAGTCTCTCTCTAGTTCTCTCTCTCGAGTTCTCATTCTCCCTCCAGTTCTCAGTCTCCCTCGAGTTCTCAGTCTCCCTCGAGTTCTCAGTCTCCCTCGAGTTCTCAGTCTCCCTCGAGTTCTCAGTCTCCCTCGACTTCTCAGTCTCCCTCGAGTTCTCAGTCTCCCTCCAGTTCTCAGTCTCCCTCCAGTTCTCAGTCTCCCTCCAGTTCTCAGTCTCCCTCCAGTTCTCAGTCTCCCTCCAGTTCTCAGTCTCCCTCCAGTTCTCAGTCTCCCTCCAGTTCTCAGTCTCCCTCCAGTTCTCAGTCTCCCTCCAGTTCTCAGTCCCCCTCCAGTTCTCAGTCCCCCTCCAGTTCTCAGTCCCCCTCCAGTTCTCAGTCCCCCTCCAGTTCTCAGTCTCCCTCTAGTTCCCAGTCTCCCTCTAGTTCCCAGTCTCCCTCTAGTTCCCAGTCTCTCTCTAGTTCTCAGTCTCTCTAGTTCTCAGTCTCCCTCTAGTTCCCAGTCTCTCTCTAGTTCCCAGTATAACTCGAGTTCTCAGTCTCTCTCGAGATCTCAGTCTCTCTCGAGTTCTCAGTCTCTCTCGAGTTCTCATTCCCTCTCGAGTTCTCAGTCCCTCTCGAGTTCTCAGTCCCTCTCGAGTTCTCAGTCCCTCTCGAGTTCTCAGTCTCTCTCGAGTTCTCAGTCTCTCTCGAGTTCTCAGTCTCTCTCGAGTTCTCAGTCTCTCTCGAGTTCTCAGTCTCTCTCGAGTTCTCAGTGTCTCTCGAGTTCTCTGTCTCTATAGTTCTCAGTCTCTCTCTAGTTTTCAGTCTCTCTCCAGTTCTCAGTCTCTCTCTAGTTCTCAGTCTCCCTCTTGTTCTCAGTCTCCCTCTTGTTCTCAGTCTCTCTCTAGTTCTCAGTCTCTCTCTAGTTCTCAGTCTCTCTCTAGTTCTCAGTCTCTCTCTAGTTCTCAGTCTCTCTAGTTCTCAGTCTCTCTAGTTCTCAGTCTCTCTAGTTCTCAGTCTCTCTAGTTCTCAGTCTCTCTAGTTCTCAGTCTCTCTAGTTCTCAGTCTCTCTAGTTCTCAGCCTCTCTAGTTCTCAGTCTCCCTCCAGTTTTCAGTCTCCCTCTAGTTCTTTCTCTCTCTAGTTTTGTTCTCTCTCTCTATTTCTCTGTCTTTCTCTAGTTCTCTCTCTCGTTCTCTGTCTCTCTCTAGTTCTCTGTCTAGTTCTCACTCTAGATCTCATTCTCTCTCTATTTCTCAGTCTCACTAGTTCTCTCTAGTTCTCAGTCTCTCTCTCTAATTCTCTCTCCCTAGTTCTCAGTGTCTCTCTAGTTCTCAGTCTCTCTCTTTCTAGTTCTCAGTCTCACTCGTTCTCAGTTTCTCTCTAGTTCTCTCTCTAGTTCTCTGTCTCTCTCTAGTTCAGTCTCTCTCTAGATCTTTCTTCAGTTCTCAGTCACTCTCTCTCGGTCTCTCTCTCGTTCTCTCTCTAGTTCTTAGTCTCACCAGTTCTCAGGATCCCGAGTTCTCTCTTTCTCCAGTTCTCAGTCTCTTTCTGGTTCTCAGTCTCTCTCTCTCTCTGGTTCTCACTCTCTCTCTAGTTCTCTCTCTCGAGTTCTCAGTCTCTCTCAAGCTCTCAGTCTCCTTCTAGTTCTCAGTCTCCCTCTAGTTCTCAGTCTCCCTCTAGTCTCAGTCTCCCTCTAGTTCTCAGTCTCCCTCTCGTTCTCAGTCTCCCTCTCGTTCTCAGTCTCCCTCCAGTTCTCAGTCTCCCTCCAGTTCTCAGTCTCCCTCTAGTTCTCAGTCTCTCTCCAGTTCTCAGTCTCTCTCCAGTTCTCAGTCTCCTTCTAGTTCTCAGTCTCCCTCTAGTTCTCAGTCTCCCTCTAGTTTCAGTCTCCCTCTAGTTTCAGTCTCCCTCTAGTTCTCAGTCTCCCTCTAGTTCTCAGTCTCCCTCCAGTTCTCAGTCTCCCTCTAGTTCTCAGTCTCCCTCCAGTTCTCAGTCTCTCGTTCTCTGTCTCTCGAGTTTTCTCTCTAGTTCTCACTGCCTCTAGTTCTCGGTCTCTCGTTCTCAGCCTCTCTCGAGTTCTCAGTTTCTCCCCAGTTCTCTCTCTAGTTCTCAGTTTCTCTCTTTTTGTCTCTCCAGATCTCTGTCTCTCTCTCCAGTTCAGTCTCTCTCCAGATCTTTCTTCAGTTCTCAGTCGCTCTCTCTAGTTCTCTCTCTAGTTCTTAGTCTCACTGGTTCTCAGTCTCTCCCTAGTTCTCTCTTTCTCTAGTTCTCAGTCTCTCTCTAGTTCTCTCTCTCGAGTTCTCATTCTCCCTCCAGTTCTCATTCTTCCTCCAGTTCTCAGTCTCCCTCGAGTTCTCAGTCTCCCTCGAGTTCTCAGTCTCCCTCGAGTTCTCAGTCTCCCTCGAGATCTCAGTCTCCCTCGAGTTCTCAGTCTCCCTCGAGTTCTCAGTCTCCTTCGAGTTCTCAGTCTCCCTCGAGTTCTCAGTCTCCCTCGAGTTCTCAGTCTCCCTCGAGTTCTCAGTCTCCCTCTCGTTCTCAGTCCCTCTCGAGTTCTCAGTCCCTCTCGAGTTCTCAGTCCCTCTCGAGTTCTCAGTCTCTCTCGAGTTCTCAGTCCCTCTCGAGTTCTCAGTCCCTCTCGAGTTCTCAGTCTCTCTCGAGTTCTCAGTCTCCATCGAGTTCTCAGTCTCTCTCGAGTTCTCAGTCTCTCTCGAGTTCTCAGTCTCTCTCGAGTTCTCAGTCTCTCTCGAGTTCTCAGTCTCCCTCCAGTTCTCAGTCTCCCTCCAGTTCACAGTCTCCCTCCAGTTCTCAGTCTCCCTCTAGTTCTCAGTCTCCCTCTAGTTCCCAGTCTCTCTCCAGTTCTCAATCTCCCTCTAGTTCCCAGTCTCTCTCTAGTTCCCAGTCTCTCTCTAGTTCTCAGTCACTCTCGAGTTCTCAGTCTCTCTCGAGTTCTCAGTCTCTCTCGAGTTCTCAGTCCCTCTATCGATTTCTCAGTCCCTCTCGAGTTCTCAGTCCCTCTCGAGTTCTCAGTCCCTCTCGAGTTCTCAGTCCCTCTCGAGTTCTCAGTCCCTCTCGAGTTCTCAGTCCCTCTCGAGTTCTCAGTCCCTCTCGAGTTCTCAGTCCCTCTCGAGTTCTCAGTCTCTCTCGAGTTCTCAGTCTCTCTCGAGTTCTCAGTCTCTCTCGAGTTCTCAGTCTCTCTCGAGTTCTCAGTCTCTCTCGAGTTCTCAGTCTCTCTCGAGTTCTCAGTCTCTCTCGAGTTCTCTGTCTCTCTCGAGTTCTCTGTCTCAAGAGTTCTCAGTCTCTCTCTAGTTCTCAGTCTCTCTCTAGTTCTCAGTCTCTCTCTAGTTCTCAGTCTCCCTCTTGTTCTCAGTCTCCCTCTTGTTCTCAGTCTCTCTCTAGTTCTCAGTCTCTCTTTAGTTCTCAGTCTCTCTCTAGTTCTCAGTCTCTCTAGTTCTCAGTCTCTCTAGTTCTCAGTCTCTCTAGTTCTCAGTCTCTCTAGTTCTCAGTCTCTCTAGTTCTCAGTCTCTCTAGTTCTCAGTCTCTCTAGTTCTCAGTCTCTCTAGTTCTCAGTCTCCCTCCAGTTTTCAGTCTCCCTCTAGTTCTTTCTCTCTCTAGTTTTTTCTCTCTCTCTATTTCTCTGTCTTTCTCTAGTTCTCTCTCTCGTTCTCTGTCTCTCTCTAGTTCTCTGTCTAGTTCTCACTCTAGATCTCATTCTCTCTCTATTTCTCAGTCTCACTCGTTCTCTCTAGTTCTCAGTCTCTCTCTCTAATTCTCTCTCCCTAGTTCTCAGTGTCTCTCTAGTTCTCAGTCTCTCTCTTTCTAGTTCTCAGTCTCACTCGTTCTCAGTTTCTCTCTAGTTCTTTCTCTAGTTCTCTGTCTCTCTCTAGTTCAGTCTCTCTCTAGATCTTTCTTCAGTTCTCAGTCACTCTCTCTAGTTCTCTCTCTAGTTCTCTCTCTAGTTCTCTCTCTAGTTCTCTCTCTATTTCTCTCTCTAGTTCTCTCTCTAGTTCTTAGTCTCACCAGTTCTCAGGATCCCTAGTTCTCTCTTTCTCCAGTTCTCAGTCTCTTTCTGGTTCTCAGTCTCTCTCGAGTTCTCAGTCTCTCTCGAGTTCTCAGTCTCTCTCGAGTTCTCAGTCTCTCTCGAGTTCTCTGTCTCTATAGTTCTCAGTCTCTCTCTAGTTCTCAGTCTCTCTCTAGTTCTCAGTCTCCCTCTTGTTCTCAGTCTCCCTCTTGTTCTCAGTCTCTCTCTAGTTCTCAGTCTCTCTCTAGTTCTCAGTCTCTCTCTAGTTCTCAGTCTCTCTAGTTCTCAGTCTCTCTAGTTCTCAGTCTCTCTAGTTCTCAGTCTCTCTAGTTCTCAGTCTCTCTAGTTCTCAGTCTCTCTAGTTCTCAGTCTCTCTAGTTCTCAGTCTCCCTCCAGTTTTCAGTCTCCCTCTAGTTCTTTCTCTCTCTAGTTTTCTCTCTCTCTCTATTTCTCAGTCTTTCTCTAGTTCTCTCTCTCGTTCTCTGTCTCTCTCTAGTTCTCTGTCTAGTTCTCACTCTAGATCTCATTCTCTCTCTATTTCTCAGTCTCACTAGTTCTCTCTTGTTCTCAGTCTCTCTCTCTAATTCTCTCTCCCTAGGTCTCAGTGTCTCTCTAGTTCTCAGTCTCTCTCTTTCTAGTTCTCAGTCTCACTTGTTCTCAGTTTCTCTCTAGTTATCTCTCTAGTTCTCTGTCTCTCTCTAGTTCAGTCTCTCTCTAGATCTTTGTTCAGTTCTCAGTCACTCTCTCTAGTTCTCTCTCTCGTTCTCTCTCTCGTTCTCTCTCGAGTTCTTAGTCTCACCAGTTCTCAGGATCCCTAGTTCTCTCTTTCTCCAGTTCTCAGTCTCTTTCTTCAGTTCTCAGTCACTCTCTCTAGTTCTCTCTCTAGTTCTCTCTCTAGTTCTCTCTCTCGTTCTCTCTCTAGTTATCTCTCTAGTTCTCTCTCCATTTCTGTCTCTAGTTCTCTCTCTAGTTCTTAGTCTCACCAGTTCTCAGGATCCCTAGTTCTCTCTTTCTCCAGTTCTCAGTCTCTTTCTGTTTCTCAGTCTCTCTCGAGTTCTCAGTCTCTCTCGAGTTCTCAGTCTCTCTCGAGTTCTCAGTCTCTCTCGAGTTCTCAGTCTCTCTCGAGTTCTCAGTCTCTCTCGAGTTCTCAGTCTCTATAGTTCTCAGTCTCTCTCTAGTTCTCAGTCTCTCTCTAGTTCTCAGTCTCCCTCTTGTTCTCAGTCTCCCTCTTGTTCTCAGTCTCTCTCTAGTTCTCAGTCTCTCTAGTTCTCAGTCTCTCTAGTTCTCAGTCTCTCTAGTTCTCAGTCTCTCTAGTTCTCAGTCTCTCTAGTTCTCAGTCTCTCTAGTTCTCAGTCTCTCTAGTTCTCAGTCTCCCTCCAGTTTTCAGTCTCCCTCTAGTTCTTTCTCTCTCTAGTTTTTTCTCTCTCTCTATTTCTCAGTCTTTCTCTAGTTCTCTCTCTCGTTCTCTGTCTCTCTCTAGTTCTCTGTCTAGTTCTCACTCTAGATCTCATTCTCTCTCTATTTCTCAGTCTCACTAGTTCTCTCTAGTTCTCAGTCTCTCTCTCTAATTCTCTCTCCCTAGTTCTCAGTGTCTCTCTAGTTCTCAGTCTCTCTCTTTCTAGTTCTCAGTCTCACTCGTTCTCAGTTTCTCTCTAGTTCTCTCTCTAGTTCTCTGTCTCTCTCTAGTTCAGTCTCTCTCTAGATCTTTCTTCAGTTCTCAGTCACTCTCTCTAGTTCTCTCTCTAGTTCTCTCTCTAGTTCTCTCTCTAGTTCTCTCTCTAGTTCTCTCTCTAGTTCTTAGTCTCACCAGTTCTCAGGATCCCTAGTTCTCTCTTTCTCCAGTTCTCAGTCTCTTTCTGGTTCTCAGTCTCTCTCTCTCTCTGGTTCTCACTCTCTCTCTAGTTCTCTCTCTCGAGTTCTCAGTCTCTCTCAAGCTCTCAGTCTCTCTCAAGTTATCAGTCTCTCTCAAGTTATCAGTCTCCCTCCAGTTCTCAGTCTCTCTCCAGTTCTCAGTCTCCTTCTAGTTCTCAGTCTCCCTCTAGTTCTCAGTCTCCCTCTAGTTCTCAGTCTCCCTCTAGTTTCAGTCTCCCTCTAGTTTCAGTCTCCCTCTAGTTCTCAGTCTCCCTCTAGTTCTCAGTCTCCCTCTAGTTCTCAGTCTCCCTCCAGTTCTCAGTCTCTCGTTCTCTGTCTCTCGAGTTCTCTCTCTAGTTCTCAGTGCCTCTAGTTCTCGGTCTCTCGTTCTCAGCCTGCCTCGAGTGCTCCCTCTCTCGAGTTCACAGTTTCTCTCTTTTTGTCTCTCCAGTTCTCTGTCTCTCTCTCTAGTTCAGTCTCTCTCTAGATCTTTCTTCAGTTCTCAGTCGCTCTCTCTAATTCTCTCTCTAGTTCTTAGTCTCACTGGTTCTCAGTCTCTCCCTAGTTCTCTCTTTCTCTAGTTCTCAGTCTCTCTCTAATTCTCTCTCTCGAGTTCTCATTCTCCCTCCAGTTCTCATTCTCCCTCCAGTTCTCATTCTCCCTCCAGTTCTCAGTCTCCCTCGAGTTCTCAGTCTCCCTCGAGTTCTCAGTCTCCCTCGAGTTCTCAGTCTCCCTCGAGTTCTCAGTCTCCCTCGAGTTCTCAGTCTCCCTCGAGTTCTCAGTCTCCCTCGAGTTCTCAGTCTCCCTCGAGTTCTCAGTCTCCCTCGAGTTCTCAGTCTCCCTCTCGTTCTCAGTCTCCCTCGAGTTCTCAGTCTCCCTCGAGTTCTCAGTCTCCCTCTAGTTCTCAGTCTCCCTCTCGTTCTCAGTCTCCCTCTCGTTCTCAGTCTCCCTCGAGTTCTCAGTCTCCCTCTCGTTCTCAGTCTCCCTCTCGTTCTCAGTCTCCCTCTCGTTCTCAGTCTCCCTCTCGTTCTCAGTCTCCCTCTCGTTCTCAGTCTCCCTCTCGTTCTCAGTCTCCCTCTCGTTCTCAGTCTCCCTCTCTTTCTCAGTCTCCCTCTCGTTCTCAGTCTCCCTCTAGTTCTCAGTCTCCCTCTGGTTCTCAGTCTCCCTCTAGTTCTCAGTCTATCTTTCCAGATCTCAGTTTCTCTCCAGTTCTCAGTCTCTCGCTCTCCAGTTCTCTCTCTCTCTTTCTCAGTCTTTCTCTAGTTCTCTCTCTCGTTCTCTGTCTCTCTCTAGTTCTCTGTCTAGTTCTCACTCTAGATCTCATTCTCTCTCTATTTCTCAGTCTCACTCGTTCTCTCTAGTTCTCAGTCTCTCTCTCTAATTCTCTCTCCCTAGTTCTCAGTCTCCCTCTCGTTCCCAGTCTCTCTCTAGTTCCCAGTCTCTCTCTAGTTCTCAGTCACTCTCGAGTTCTCAGTCTCTCTCGAGTTCTCAGTCTCTCTCGAGTTCTCAGTCCCTCTCGATTTCTCAATCTCTCTCGAGTTCTCAGTCCCTCTCGAGTTCTCAGTCCCTCTCGAGTTCTCAGTCCCTCTCGAGTTCTCAGTCCCTCTCGAGTTCTCAGTCTCTCTAGTTCTCAGTCTCTCTAGTTCTCAGTCTCTCTAGTTCTCAGTCTCTCTAGTTCTCAGTCTCCCTCCAGTTTTCAGTCTCCCTCTAGTTCTTTCTCTCTCTAGTTTTTTCTCTCTCTCTATTTCTCTGTCTTTCTCTAGTTCTCTCTCTCGTTCTCTGTCTCTCTCTAGTTCTCTGTCTAGTTCTCACTCTAGATCTCATTCTCTCTCTATTTCCCAGTCTCACTCGTTCTCTCTAGTTCTCAGTCTCTCTCTCTAATTCTCTCTCCCTAGTTCTCAGTGTCTCTCTAGTTCTCAGTCTCTCTCTTTCTAGTTCTCAGTCTCACTCGTTCTCAGTTTCTCTCCAGTTCTTTCTCTAGTTCTCTGTCTCTCTCGAGTTCAGTCTCTCTCTAGATCTTTCTTCAGTTCTCAGTCACTCTCTCTAGTTCTCTCTCTAGTTCTCTCTCTAGTTCTCTCTCTAGTTCTCTCTCTAGTTCTCTCTCTAGTTCTTAGTCTCACCAGTTCTCAGGATCCCTAGTTCTCTCTTTCTCCAGTTCTCAGTCTCTTTCTGGTTCTCAGTCTCTCTCGAGTTCTCAGTCTCTCTCGAGTTCTCAGTCTCTCTCGAGTTCTCAGTCTCTCTCGAGTTCTCAGTCTCTCTCGAGTTCTCAGTCTCTCTCGAGTTCTCAGTCTCTCTCGAGTTCTCAGTCTCTCTCGAGTTCTCAGTCTCTCTCGAGTTCTCAGTCTCTCTCGAGTTCTCAGTCTCTCTCGAGTTCTCAGTCTCTCTCGAGTTCTCAGTCTCCCTCTAGTTTCAGTCTCCCTCTAGTTTCAGTCTCCCTCTAGTTTCAGTCTCCCTCTAGTTTCAGTCTCCCTCTAGTTCTCAGTCTCCCTCTAGTTCTCAGTCTCCCTCTAGTTCTCAGTCTCCCTCCAGTTCTCAGTCTCTCGTTCTATGTCTCTCGAGTTCTCTCTCTAGTTCTCAGTGCCTCTAGTTCTCGGTCTCTCGTTCTCAGCCTGCCTCGAGTGCTCCCTCTCTCGAGTTCACAGTTTCTCTCTTTTTGTCTCTCCAGTTCTCTGTCTCTCTCTCTAGTTCAGTCTCTCTCTAGATCTTTCTTCAGTTCTCAGTCGCTCTCTCTAATTCTCTCTCTAGTTCTTAGTCTCACTGGTTCTCAGTCTCTCCCTAGTTCTCTCTTTCTCTAGTTCTCAGTCTCTCTCTAATTCTCTCTCTCGAGTTCTCATTCTCCCTCCAGTTCTCATTCTCCCTCCAGTTCTCATTCTCCCTCCAGTTCTCAGTCTCCCTCGAGTTCTCAGTCTCCCTCGAGTTCTCAGTCTCCCTCGAGTTCTCAGTCTCCCTCGAGTTCTCAGTCTCCCTCGAGTTCCCAGTCTCCCTCGAGTTCTCAGTCTCCCTCGAGTTCTCAGTCTCCCTCGAGTTCTCAGTCTCCCTCGAGTTCTCAGTCTCCCTCGAGTTCTCAGTCTCCCTCGAGTTCTCAGTCTCCCTCGAGTTCTCAGTCTCCCTCTCGTTCTCAGTCTCCCTCTCGTTCTCAGTCTCCCTCTCGTTCTCAGTCTCCCTCCAGTTCTCAGTCTCCCTCTAGTTCTCAGTCTCCCTCTAGTTCTCAGTCTATCTCTCCAGATCTCAGTTTCTCTCCAGTGCTCAGTCTCTCGCTCTCCAGTTCTCTCCCTCTCTTTCTCAGTCTTTCTCTAGTTCTCTCTCTCGTTCTCTGTCTCTCTCTAGTTCTCTGTCTAGTTCTCACTCTAGATCTCATTCTCTCTCTATTTCTCAGTCTCACTAGTTCTCTCTAGTTCTCAGTCTCTCTCTCTAATTCTCTCTCCCTCGTTCTCAGTGTCTCTCTAGTTCTCAGTCTCTCTCTTTCTAGTTCTCAGTCTCACTCGTTCTCAGTTTCTCTCTAGTTCTCTCTCTAGTTCTCTGTCTCTCTCTAGTTCAGTCTCTCTCTAGATCTTTCTTCAGTTCTCAGTCACTCTCTCTAGTTCTCTCTCTAGTTCTCTCTCTAGTTCTCTCTCTAGTTCTCTCTCTAGTTCTCTCTCTTGTTCCTAGTCTCACCAGTTCTCAGGATCCCTAGTTCTCTCTTTCTCCAGTTCTCAGTCACTTTCTGGTTCTCAGTCTCCCTCTAGTTTCAGTCTCCCTCTAGTTTCAGTCTCCCTCTAGTTTCAGTCTCACTCTAGTTCTCAGTCTCCCTCTAGTTCTCAGTCTCCCTCTAGTTTCAGTCTCCCTCTAGTTTCAGTCTCCCTCTACTTTCAGTCTCCCTCTAGTTTCAGTCTCCCTCTAGTTCTCAGTCTCCCTCTAGTTCTCAGTCTCCCTCTAGTTCTCAGTCTCCCTCCAGTTCTCAGTCTCTCGTTCTCTGTCTCTCGAGTTCTCTCTCTAGTTCTCAGTGCCTCTAGTTCTCGGTCTCTCGTTCTCAGCCTGCCTCGAGTGCTCCCCCTCTCGAGTTCTCAGTTTCTCTCTTTTTGTCTCTCCAGTTCTCTGTCTCTCTCTCTAGTTCAGTCTCTCTCTAGATCTTTCTTCAGTTCTCAGTCGCTCTCTCTAATTCTCTCTCTAGTTCTTAGTCTCACTGGTTCTCAGTCTCTCCCTAGTTCTCTCTTTCTCTAGTTCTCAGTCTCTCTCTAATTCTCTCTCTCGAGTTCTCATTCTCCCTCCAGTTCTCATTCTCCCTCCAGTTCTCATTCTCCCTCCAGTTCTCAGTCTCCCTCGAGTTCTCAGTCTCCCTCGAGTTCTCAGTCTCCCTCGAGTTCTCAGTCTCCCTCGAGTTCTCAGTCTCCCTCGAGTTCTCAGTCTCCCTCGAGTTCTCAGTCTCCCTCGAGTTCCCAGTCTCCCTCGAGTTCTCAGTCTCCCTCGAGTTCTCAGTCTCCCTCGAGTTCTCAGTCTCCCTCGAGTTCTCAGTCTCCCTCGAGTTCTCAGTCTCCCTCGAGTTCTCAGTCTCCCTCGAGTTCTCAGTCTCCCTCTCGTTCTCAGTCTCCCTCTCGTTCTCAGTCTCCCTCTCGTTCTCAGTCTCCCTCCAGTTCTCAGTCTCCCTCTAGTTCTCAGTCTCCCTCTAGTTCTCAGTCTATCTCTCCAGATCTCAGTTTCTCTCCAGTGCTCAGTCTCTCGCTCTCCAGTTCTCTCCCTCTCTTTCTCAGTCTTTCTCTAGTTCTCTCTCTCGTTCTCTGTCTCTCTCTAGTTCTCTGTCTAGTTCTCACTCTAGATCTCATTCTCTCTCTATTTCTCAGTCTCACTAGTTCTCTCTAGTTCTCAGTCTCTCTCTCTAATTCTCTCTCCCTCGTTCTCAGTGTCTCTCTAGTTCTCAGTCTCTCTCTTTCTAGTTCTCAGTCTCACTCGTTCTCAGTTTCTCTCTAGTTCTCTCTCTAGTTCTCTGTCTCTCTCTAGTTCAGTCTCTCTCTAGATCTTTCTTCAGTTCTCAGTCACTCTCTCTAGTTCTCTCTCTAGTTCTCTCTCTAGTTCTCTCTCTAGTTCTCTCTCTAGTTCTCTCTCTTGTTCCTAGTCTCACCAGTTCTCAGGATCCCTAGTTCTCTCTTTCTCCAGTTCTCAGTCACTTTCTGGTTCTCAGTCTCCCTCTAGTTTCACTCTCCCTCTAGTTTCAGTCTCCCTCTAGTTTCAGTCTCACTCTAGTTCTCAGTCTCCCTCTAGTTCTCAGTCTCCCTCTAGTTCTCAGTCTCCCTCTAGTTCTCAGTCTCCCTCCAGTTCTCAGTCTCTCGTTCTATGTCTCTCGAGTTCTCTCTCTAGTTCTCAGTGCCTCTAGTTCTCGGTCTCTCGTTCTCAGCCTGCCTCGAGTGCTCCCTCTCTCGAGTTCACAGTTTCTCTCTTTTTGTCTCTCCAGTTCTCTGTCTCTCTCTCTAGTTCAGTCTCTCTCTAGATCTTTCTTCAGTTCTCAGTCGCTCTCTCTAATTCTCTCTCTAGTTCTTAGTCTCACTGGTTCTCAGTCTCTCCCTAGTTCTCTCTTTCTCTAGTTCTCAGTCTCTCTCTAATTCTCTCTCTCGAGTTCTCATTCTCCCTCCAGTTCTCATTCTCCCTCCAGTTCTCATTCTCCCTCCAGTTCTCAGTCTCCCTCGAGTTCTCAGTCTCCCTCGAGTTCTCAGTCTCCCTCGAGTTCTCAGTCTCCCTCGAGTTCTCAGTCTCCCTCGAGTTCCCAGTCTCCCTCGAGTTCTCAGTCTCCCTCGAGTTCTCAGTCTCCCTCGAGTTCTCAGTCTCCCTCGAGTTCTCAGTCTCCCTCGAGTTCTCAGTCTCCCTCGAGTTCTCAGTCTCCCTCGAGTTCTCAGTCTCCCTCTCGTTCTCAGTCTCCCTCTCGTTCTCAGTCTCCCTCTCGTTCTCAGTCTCCCTCCAGTTCTCAGTCTCCCTCTAGTTCTCAGTCTCCCTCTAGTTCTCAGTCTATCTCTCCAGATCTCAGTTTCTCTCCAGTGCTCAGTCTCTCGCTCTCCAGTTCTCTCCCTCTCTTTCTCAGTCTTTCTCTAGTTCTCTCTCTCGTTCTCTGTCTCTCTCTAGTTCTCTGTCTAGTTCTCACTCTAGATCTCATTCTCTCTCTATTTCTCAGTCTCACTAGTTCTCTCTAGTTCTCAGTCTCTCTCTCTAATTCTCTCTCCCTCGTTCTCAGTGTCTCTCTAGTTCTCAGTCTCTCTCTTTCTAGTTCTCAGTCTCACTCGTTCTCAGTTTCTCTCTAGTTCTCTCTCTAGTTCTCTGTCTCTCTCTAGTTCAGTCTCTCTCTAGATCTTTCTTCAGTTCTCAGTCACTCTCTCTAGTTCTCTCTCTAGTTCTCTCTCTAGTTCTCTCTCTAGTTCTCTCTCTAGTTCTCTCTCTTGTTCCTAGTCTCACCAGTTCTCAGGATCCCTAGTTCTCTCTTTCTCCAGTTCTCAGTCACTTTCTGGTTCTCAGTCTCCCTCTAGTTTCACTCTCCCTCTAGTTTCAGTCTCCCTCTAGTTTCAGTCTCACTCTAGTTCTCAGTCTCCCTCTAGTTCTCAGTCTCCCTCTAGTTTCAGTCTCCCTCTAGTTTCAGTCTCCCTCTACTTTCAGTCTCCCTCTAGTTTCAGTCTCCCTCTAGTTCTCAGTCTCCCTCTAGTTCTCAGTCTCCCTCTAGTTCTCAGTCTCCCTCCAGTTCTCAGTCTCTCGTTCTCTGTCTCTCGAGTTCTCTCTCTAGTTCTCAGTGCCTCTAGTTCTCGGTCTCTCGTTCTCAGCCTGCCTCGAGTGCTCCCCCTCTCGAGTTCTCAGTTTCTCTCTTTTTGTCTCTCCAGTTCTCTGTCTCTCTCTCTAGTTCAGTCTCTCTCTAGATCTTTCTTCAGTTCTCAGTCGCTCTCTCTAATTCTCTCTCTAGTTCTTAGTCTCACTGGTTCTCAGTCTCTCCCTAGTTCTCTCTTTCTCTAGTTCTCAGTCTCTCTCTAATTCTCTCTCTCGAGTTCTCATTCTCCCTCCAGTTCTCATTCTCCCTCCAGTTCTCATTCTCCCTCCAGTTCTCAGTCTCCCTCGAGTTCTCAGTCTCCCTCGAGTTCTCAGTCTCCCTCGAGTTCTCAGTCTCCCTCGAGTTCTCAGTCTCCCTCGAGTTCTCAGTCTCCCTCGAGTTCTCAGTCTCCCTCGAGTTCCCAGTCTCCCTCGAGTTCTCAGTCTCCCTCGAGTTCTCAGTCTCCCTCGAGTTCTCAGTCTCCCTCGAGTTCTCAGTCTCCCTCGAGTTCTCAGTCTCCCTCGAGTTCTCAGTCTCCCTCGAGTTCTCAGTCTCCCTCTCGTTCTCAGTCTCCCTCTCGTTCTCAGTCTCCCTCTCGTTCTCAGTCTCCCTCCAGTTCTCAGTCTCCCTCTAGTTCTCAGTCTCCCTCTAGTTCTCAGTCTATCTCTCCAGATCTCAGTTTCTCTCCAGTGCTCAGTCTCTCGCTCTCCAGTTCTCTCCCTCTCTTTCTCAGTCTTTCTCTAGTTCTCTCTCTCGTTCTCTGTCTCTCTCTAGTTCTCTGTCTAGTTCTCACTCTAGATCTCATTCTCTCTCTATTTCTCAGTCTCACTAGTTCTCTCTAGTTCTCAGTCTCTCTCTCTAATTCTCTCTCCCTCGTTCTCAGTGTCTCTCTAGTTCTCAGTCTCTCTCTTTCTAGTTCTCAGTCTCACTCGTTCTCAGTTTCTCTCTAGTTCTCTCTCTAGTTCTCTGTCTCTCTCTAGTTCAGTCTCTCTCTAGATCTTTCTTCAGTTCTCAGTCACTCTCTCTAGTTCTCTCTCTAGTTCTCTCTCTAGTTCTCTCTCTAGTTCTCTCTCTAGTTCTCTCTCTTGTTCCTAGTCTCACCAGTTCTCAGGATCCCTAGTTCTCTCTTTCTCCAGTTCTCAGTCACTTTCTGGTTCTCAGTCTCCCTCTAGTTTCACTCTCCCTCTAGTTTCAGTCTCCCTCTAGTTTCAGTCTCACTCTAGTTCTCAGTCTCCCTCTAGTTCTCAGTCTCCCTCTAGTTTCAGTCTCCCTCTAGTTTCAGTCTCCCTCTACTTTCAGTCTCCCTCTAGTTTCAGTCTCCCTCTAGTTCTCAGTCTCCCTCTAGTTCTCAGTCTCCCTCTAGTTCTCAGTCTCCCTCCAGTTCTCAGTCTCTCGTTCTCTGTCTCTCGAGTTCTCTCTCTAGTTCTCAGTGCCTCTAGTTCTCGGTCTCTCGTTCTCAGCCTGCCTCGAGTGCTCCCCCTCTCGAGTTCTCAGTTTCTCTCTTTTTGTCTCTCCAGTTCTCTGTCCCTCTCTCTAGTTCAGTCTCTCTCTAGATCTTTCTTCAGTTCTCAGTCGCTCTCTCTAATTCTCTTTCTAGTTCTTAGTCTCACTGGTTCTCAGTCTCTCCCCAGTTCTCTCTTTCTCTAGTTCTCAGTCTCTCTCTAGTTCTCTCTCTCGAGTTCTCATTCTCCCTCCAGTTCTCATTCTCCCTCCAGTTCTCATTCTCCCTCCAGTTCTCATTCTCCCTCCAGTTGTCAGTCTCCCTCCAGTTCTCAGTCTCCCTAGAGTTCTCAGTCTCCCTCGAGTTCTCAGTCTCCCTCGAGTTCTCAGTCTCCCTCGAGTTCTCAGTCTCCCTCGAGTTCTCAGTCTCCCTCGAGTTCTCAGTCTCCCTCGAGTTCTCAGTCTCCCTCGAGTTCTCAGTCTCCCTCGAGTTCTCAGTCTCCCTCGAGTTCTCAGTCTCCCTCGAGTTCTCAGTCTCCCTCTCGTTCTCAGTCTCCCTCTCGTTCTCAGTCTCCCTCTCGTTCTCAGTCTCCCTCTCGTACTCAGTCTCCCTCTCGTTCTCAGTCTCCCTCTCGTTCTCAGTCTCCCTCTCGTTCTCAGTCTCCCTCTCGTTCTCAGTCTCCCTCTCGTTCTCAGTCTCCCTCTCGTTCTCAGTCTCCCTCTCGTTCTCAGTCTCCCTCTCGTTCTCAGTCTCCCTCTCGTTCTCAGTCTCCCTCTCGTTCTCAGTCTCCCTCTCGTTCTCAGTCTCCCTCTCGTTCTCAGTCTCCCTCTCGTTCTCAGTCTCCCTCTAGTTCTCAGTCTCCCTTTAGTTCTCAGTCTCCCTCTAGTTCTCAGTCTCTCTCTCCAGATCTCAGTTTCTCTCTAGTTCTCAGTCTCTCGCTCTCCAGTTCTCTCTCTCTATTTCTCAGTCTTTCTCTAGTTCTCAGACTCTAGTTATCAGTCTCTCTCTAGTTCTCTGTCTCTCCAGTTCTCTGTCTCTCTAGTTCTCCCTCTGGATCTCTCTCGAGATCTCATTCTCTCTCTCTTTCTCAGTCTCACCAGTTCTCTCTCTCTCCCTAATTCTCTCTCTCCAGTTCTCAGTCTCCCTCTAGTTCACAGTCTCTCTAGTTCACAGTCTCTCTAGTTCACAGTCTCTCCAGTTCTCAGTCTCTCATGTTCTCAGTCTCTCATGTTCTCAGTCTCTCAAGTTCTCAGTCTCTCCAGTTCTCAGTCTCTCGAGTTCTCAGTCTCTCGAGTTCTCAGTCTCTCGAGTTCTCAGTCTCTCGAGTTCTCAGTCTCTCGAGAACTCAGTCTCTCGAGTTCTCAGTCTCTCGAGTTCTTAGTCGCTCTCGTTCTCAGTCTCTTTCTAGTTCTCTCTCTCTAGTTCAGTTTCTCTAGTTCAGTCTCTCTCTCGTTCTCAGTCTGTCTCCAGTTCTCAATAACTCTCTAGTTCTCAGTATCCCTCCAGTTCTCAGTCTCCCTCCAGTTCTCAGTCTCTGTAGTTCTGTCTCTCTCTCGTTCTCAGTGTTTCCAGTTCTCAGTTTCTCTCAAGTTCTCCCTCTTGTTCTCTGTCTCTCTCTAGTTCAGTCTCTCTCCAGATCTTTCTTCAGTTCTCAGTCCCTCTCGAGTTCTCAGTCCCTCTCGAGTTCTCAGTCACTCTCGAGTTCTCAGTCTCTCTCGAGTTCTCAGTCTCTCTCGAGTTCTCAGTCTCTCTCGAGTTCTCAGTCTCTCTCGAGTTCTCAGTCTCTCTCGAGTTCTCAGTCTCTCTCGAGTTCTCAGTCTCTCTCTAGTTCTCAGTCTCCCTCTTGTTCTCAGTCTCCCTCTTGTTCTCAGTCTCTCTAGTTCTCAGTCTCTCTAGTTCTCAGTCTCTCTAGTTCTCAGTCTCTCTAGTTCTCAGTCTCTCTAGTTCTCAGTCTCTCTAGTTCTCAGTCTCTCTAGTTCTCAGTCTCTCTAGTTCTCAGTCTCCCTCCAGTTTTCAGTCTCCCTCTAGTTCTTTCTCTCTCCAGTTTTTCCTCTCTCTCTATTTCTCAGTCTTTCTCGAGTTCTCTCTCTTGTTCTCCGTCTCTCTCTAGTTCAGTCTCTCTCCAGATCTTTCTTCAGTTCTCAGTCACTCTCTCCAGTTCTCTCTCCAGTTCTCTCTCTCGTTCTCTCTCTAGTTCTCTCTCTAGTTCTCTCTCTAGTTCTCTCTCTACTTCTCTCTCTTGTTCTCTCTCTAGTTCTCTCTCTAGTTCTCTCTCTAGTTCTCTCTCTAGTTCTTAGTCTCACGAGTTCTCAGTCTCTCCCTAGTTCTCTCTTTCTCCAGTTATCAGTCTCTCTCTAGTTCTCAGTCTCTTTCTGGTTCTCAGACTCTCTCTCTCTCTGGTTCTCACTCTCTCTCTAGTTCTCTCTCTCGAGTTCTCAGTCTCCCTCTAGTTCTCAGTCTCCCTCGAGTTCTCAGTCTCCCTCGAGTTCTCAGTCTCCCTCGAGTTCTCAGTCTCCCTCTAGTTCTCAGTCTCCCTCTAGTTCTCAGTCTCCCTCTAGTTCTCAGTCTCCCTCCAGTTCTCAGTCTCCCTCCAGTTCTCAGTCTCCCTCCAGTTTCTGAGTCTCCCTCCAGTTCTCAGTCTCTCTAGTTCTGTCTCGCTCTCCAGTTCTCAGTCTCGCTCTCTAGTTCTCAGTCTCTCGTTCTCTGTCTCTCGAGTTCTCTCTCAAGTTCTCAGTGCCTCTAGTTCTCAGTCTCTCGTTCTCAGCCTCTCTCGAGTGCTCCCTCTCGCCAGTTCTCAGTTTCTCCCCAGTTCTTTCTCTAGTTCTCAGTTTCTCTCGTTCTCAGTCTCTCTCGTTCTCAGTCTCTCTCGTTCTCAGTCTCTCTCGTTCTCAGTCTCTCTAGTTCAAAGTCTCCCTCCAGTTCTCAATCTCCCTCCAGTTCTCAGTCTCTATAGTTCTGTCTCTCTCTCTAGTTCCCAGTGTCTCTAGTTCTCAGTGTCTCGAGTTCTCAGTCTCTCTCGAGTTCTCAGTCTCTCTCGAGTTCTCAGTCTCTCTCGAGTTCTCAGTCTCTCTCGAGTTCTCAGTCTCTCTCGAGTTCTCAGTCTCTCTCTCGTTCTCAGTCTCTCTAGTTCTCAGTCTCTCTAGTTCTCAGTCTCTCTAGTTCTCAGTCTCTCTAGTTCTCAGTCTCTCTAGTTCTCAGTCTCTCTAGTTCTCAGTCTCTCTAGTTCTCAGTCTCTCTAGTTCTCAGTCTCTCTAGTTCTCAGTCTCTCTAGTTCTCAGTCTCTCTAGTTCTCAGTCTCTCTAGTTCTCAGTCTCTCTAGTTCTCAGTCTCTCTAGTTCTCAGTCTCCCTCCAGTTTTCAGTCTCCCTCTAGTTCTTTCTCTCTCCAGTTTTTCCTCTCTCTCTATTTCTCAGTCTTTCTCGAGTTCTCTCTCTTGTTCTCCGTCTCTCTCTAGTTCAGTCTCTCTCCAGATCTTTCTTCAGTTCTCAGTCACTCTCTCCAGTTCTCTCTCCAGTTCTCTCTCTCGTTCTCTCTCTAGTTCTCTCTCTAGTTCTCTCTCTAGTTCTCTCTCTACTTCTCTCTCTTGTTCTCTCTCTAGTTCTCTCTCTAGTTCTCTCTCTAGTTCTCTCTCTAGTTCTCTCTCTAGTTCTTAGTCTCACGAGTTCTCAGTCTCTCCCTCGTTCTCTCTTTCTCCAGTTATCAGTCTCTCTCTAGTTCTCAGTCTCTTTCTGGTTCTCAGACTCTCTCTCTCTCTGGTTCTCACTCTCTCTCTAGTTCTCTCTCTCGAGTTCTCAGTCTCCCTCTAGTTCTCAGTCTCCCTCTAGTTCTCAGTCTCCCTCTAGTTCTCAGTCTCCCTCCAGTTCTCAGTCTCCCTCCAGTTCTCAGTCTCCCTCCAGTTTCTGAGTCTCCCTCCAGTTCTCAGTCTCTCTAGTTCTGTCTCGCTCTCCAGTTCTCAGTCTCGCTCTCTAGTTCTCAGTCTCTCGTTCTCTGTCTCTCGAGTTCTCTCTCAAGTTCTCAGTGCCTCTAGTTCTCAGTCTCTCGTTCTCAGCCTCTCTCGAGTGCTCCCTCTCGCCAGTTCTCAGTTTCTCCCCAGTTCTCTCTCTAGTTCTCAGTTTCTCTCTTTTTCTCTCTCTCGTTCTCTGTCTCTCTCTCTCGTTCAGTCTCTCTCTGGATCTTTCTTCAGTTCTCAGTCGCTCTCTCTAGTTCTTAGTCTCACTGGTTCTCAGTCTCTCCCGAGTTCTCTCTTTCTCTAGTTCTCAGTCTCTCTCTCGTTCTCAGACTCCCTCTAGTTCTCAGACTCCCTCGAGTTCTCAGTCTCCATCTAGTTCTCAGTCTCCCTCGAGTTCTCAGTCTCCATCTAGTTCTCAGTCTCCCTCTAGTTCTCAGTCTCCCTCTAGTTCTCAGTCTCTCTAGTTCTCAGTCTCTCTAGTTCTCAGTCTCTCTAGTTCTCAGTCTCTCTAGTTCTCAGTCTCTCTCGTTCTCAGTCTCTCTCGTTCTCAGTCTCTCTCGTTCTCAGTCTCTCTCGTTCTCAGTCTCTCTCGTTCTCAGTCTCTCTCGTTCTCAGTCTCTCTCGTTCTCAGTCTCTCTAGTTCAAAGTCTCCCTCCAGTTCTCAATCTCCCTCCAGTTCTCAGTCTCTATAGTTCTGTCTCTCTCTCTAGTTCCCAGTGTCTCTAGTTCTCAGTGTCTCGAGTTCTCAGTCTCTCTCGAGTTCTCAGTCTCTCTCGATTTCTCAGTCTCTCTCGAGTTCTCAGTCTCTCTCGAGTTCTCAGTCTCTCTCGAGTTCTCAGTCTCTCTCGAGTTCTCAGTCTCTATAGTTCTCAGTCTCTCTAGTTCTCAGTCTCTCTAGTTCTCAGTCTCTCTAGTTCTCAGTCTCTCTCGTTCTCAGTCTCTCTAGTTCTCAGTCTCTCTAGTTCTCAGTCTCTCTAGTTCAAAGTCTCCCTCCAGTTCTCAATCTCCCTCCAGTTCTCAGTCTCTATAGTTCTGTCTCTCTCTCTAGTTCTCAGTGTCTCTAGTTCTCAGTGTCTCTAGTTCTCAGTGTCTCGAGTTCTCAGTCTCTCTCGAGTTCTCAGTCTCTCTCGAGTTCTCAGTCTCTCTCGAGTTCTCAGTCTCTCGTTCTCTGTCTCTCGAGTTCTCTCTCAAGTTCTCAGTGCCTCTAGATCTCAGTCTCTAGTTCTCAGCCTCTCTCGAGTGCTCCCTCTCTCCAGTTCTCAGTTTCTCCCCAGTTCTCTCTCTCGTTCTCAGTTTCTCTCTTTTTCTCTCTCTATTTCTCTGTCTCTCTCTCTAGTTCAGTCTCTCTCTAGATCTTTCTTCAGTTCTCAGTCGCGCTCTCTAGTTCTTAGTCTCACTGGTTCTCAGTCTCTCCCGAGTTCTCTCTTTCTCTAGTTCTCAGTCTCTCTCTAGTTCTCAGTCTCTCTCTAGTTCTCAGACTCCCTCCAGTTCTCAGACTCCCTCGAGTTCTCAGTCTCCCTCCAGTTCTCAGACTCCCTCGAGTTCTCAGTCTCCCTCTAGTTCTCAGTCTCTCTAGTTCTCAGTCTCTCTAGTTCTCAGTCTCTCTAGTTCTCAGTCTCTCTAGTTCTCAGTCTCTCTAGTTCTCAGTCTCTCTAGTTCTCAGTCTCTCTAGTTCTCAGTCTCTCTAGTTCTCAGTCTCGCTAGTTCTCAGTCTCTCTAGTTCAAAGTCTCCCTCCAGTTCTCAATCACCCTCCAGTTCTCAGTCTCTATAGTTCTGTCTCTCTCTCTAGTTCTCAGTGTCTCTAGTTCTCAGTCTCTCTCGAGTTCTCAGTCTCCATCTAGTTCTCAGTCTCCCTCGAGTTCTCAGTCTCCATCTAGTTCTCAGTCTCCCTCTAGTTCTCAGTCTCCCTCTAGTTCTCAGTCTCTCTAGTTCTCAGTCTCTCTAGTTCTCAGTCTCTCTAGTTCTCAGTCTCTCTAGTTCTCAGTCTCTCTTGTTCTCAGTCTCTCTCGTTCTCAGTCTCTCTCGTTCTCAGTCTCTCTCGTTCTCATTCTCTCTCGTTCTCAGTCTCTCTAGTTCAAAGTCTCCCTCCAGTTCTCAATCTCCCTCCAGTTCTCAGTCTCTATAGTTCTGTCTCTCTCTCTCGTTCTCAGTGTCTCGAGTTCTCAGTCTCTCTCGAGTTCTCAGTCTCTCTCGAGTTCTCAGTCTTTCTCTAGTTCTCTCTCTCGTTCTCTGTCTCTCTCTAGTTCTCTGTCTAGTTCTCACTCTAGATCTCATTCTCTCTCTATTTCTCAGTCTCACTAGTTCTCTCTAGTTCTCAGTCTCTCTCTCTAATTCTCTCTCCATAGTTCTCAGTGTCTCTCTAGTTCTCAGTCTCTCTCTTTCTAGTTCACAGTCTCTCTAGTTCACAGTCTCTCCAGTTCTCAGTCTCTCATGTTCTCAGTCTCTCATGTTCTCAGTCTCTCAAGTTCTCAGTCTCTCCAGTTCTCAGTCTCTCCAGTTCTCAGTCTCTCGAGTTCTCAGTCTCTCGAGTTCTCAGTCTCTCGAGTTCTCAGTCTCTCGAGTTCTCAGTCTCTCGAGTTCTCAGTCTCTCGAGTTCTCAGTCTCTTTCTAGTTCTCTCTCTCTAGTTCAGTTTCTCTAGTTCAGTCTCTCTCTCATTCTCAGTCTGTCTCCAGTTCTCAATAACTCCCTAGTTCTCAGTATCCCTCCAGTTCTCAGTCTCCCTCCAGTTCTCAGTCTCCCTCCAGTTCTCAGTCTCCCTCAAGTTCCCAGTCTCCCTCTAGTTCCCAGTCTCTCTCTAGTTCTCAGTCTCCCTCTAGTTCCCAGTCTCTCTCTAGTTCCCAGTCTCTCTCTAGTTCTCAGTCACTCTCGAGTTCTCAGTCTCTCTCGAGTTCTCAGTCTCTCTCGAGTTCTCAGTCCCTATCGATTTCTCAGTCGCTCTCGAGTTCTCAGTCCCTCTCGAGTTCTCAGTCCCTCTCGAGTTCTCAGTCCCTCTCGAGTTCTCAGTCCCTCTCGAGTTCTCAGTCCCTCTCGAGTTCTCAGTCCCTCTCGAGTTGTCAGTCCCTCTCGAGTTGTCAGTCCCTCTCGAGTTCTCAGTCCCTCTCGAGTTCTCAGTCTCTCTCGAGTTCTCAGTCTCTCTCGAGTTCTCAGTCTCTCTCGAGTTCTCAGTCTCTCTCGAGTTCTCAGTCTCTCTCGAGTTCTCAGTCTCTCTCGAGTTCTCAGTCTTTCTCTAGTTCTCTCTCTCGTTCTCTGTCTCTCTCTAGTTCTCTGTCTAGTTCTCACTCTAGATCTCATTCTCTCTCTATTTCTCAGTCTCACTAGTTCTCTCTAGTTCTCAGTCTCTCTCTCTAATTCTCTCTCCATAGTTCTCAGTGTCTCTCCAGTTCTCAGTCTCTCATGTTCTCAGTCTCTCATGTTCTCAGTCTCTCAAGTTCTCAGTCTCTCCAGTTCTCAGTCTCTCGAGTTCTCAGTCTCTCGAGTTCTCAGTCTCTCGAGTTCTCAGTCTCTCGAGTTCTCAGTCTCTCGAGTTCTCAGTCTCTCGAGTTCTCAGTCTCTCGAGTTCTCAGTCTCTTTCTAGTTCTCTCTCTCTAGTTCAGTTTCTCTAGTTCAGTCTCTCTCTCATTCTCAGTCTGTCTCCAGTTCTCAATAACTCCCTAGTTCTCAGTATCCCTCCAGTTCTCAGTCTCCCTCCAGTTCTCAGTCTCCCTCCAGTTCTCAGTCTCCCTCAAGTTCCCAGTCTCCCTCTAGTTCCCAGTCTCTCTCTAGTTCTCAGTCTCCCTCTAGTTCCCAGTCTCTCTCTAGTTCCCAGTCTCTCTCTAGTTCTCAGTCACTCTCGAGTTCTCAGTCTCTCTCGAGTTCTCAGTCTCTCTCGAGTTCTCAGTCCCTATCGATTTCTCAGTCGCTCTCGAGTTCTCAGTCCCTCTCGAGTTCTCAGTCCCTCTCGAGTTCTCAGTCCCTCTCGAGTTCTCAGTCCCTCTCGAGTTCTCAGTCCCTCTCGAGTTCTCAGTCCCTCTCGAGTTCTCAGTCCCTCTCGAGTTGTCAGTCCCTCTCGAGTTGTCAGTCCCTCTCGAGTTCTCAGTCCCTCTCGAGTTCTCAGTCTCTCTCGAGTTCTCAGTCTCTCTCGAGTTCTCAGTCTCTCTCGAGTTCTCAGTCTCTCTCGAGTTCTCAGTCTCTCTCGAGTTCTCAGTCTCTCTCGAGTTCTCTGTCTCTCTCGAGTTCTCTGTCTCTATAGTTCTCAGTCTCTCTCTAGTTCTCAGTCTCTCTCTAGTTCTCAGTCTCTCTCTAGTTCTCAGTCTCCCTCTTGTTCTCAGTCTTCCTCTTGTTCTCAGTCTCTCTCTAGTTCTCAGTCTCTCTAGTTCTCAGTCTCTCTAGTTCTCAGTCTCTCTAGTTCTCAGTCTCTCTAGTTCTCAGTCTCTCTAGTTCTCAGTCTCTCTAGTTCTCAGTCTCTCTAGTTCTCAGTCTCTCTAGTTCTCAATCTCTCTAGTTCTCAGTCTCTCTAGTTCTCAGTCTCTCTAGTTCTCAGTCTCTCTAGTTCTCAGTCTCCCTCCAGTTTTCAGTCTCCCTCTAGTTCTTTCTCTCTCTAGTTTTTTCTCTCTCTCTATTTCTCAGTCTTTCTCTAGTTCTCTCTCTCGTTCTCTGTCTCTCTCGAGTTCTCTGTCTAGTTCTCACTCGAGATCTCATTCTCTCTCTATTTCTCAGTCTCACTCGTTCTCTCTAGTTCTCAGTCTCTCTCTCTAATTCTCTCTCCCTAGTTCTCAGTGTCTCTCTAGTTCTCAGTCTCTCTCATTCTAGTTCTCAGTCTCACTCGTTCTCAGTTTCTCTCTAGTTCTCTCTCTAGTTCTCTCTCTAGTTCTCTCTCTAGTTCTCTCTCTAGTTCTCTCTCTAGTTCTTAGTCTCACCAGTTCTCAGGATCCTTAGTTCTCTCTTTCTCCAGTTCTCAGTCTCTTTCTGGTTCTCAGTCTCTCTCTCTCTCGTTCTCACTCTCTCTCTAGTTCTCTCTCTCTCGAGTTCTCAGTCTCTCTCAAGCTCTCAGTCTCTCTCAAATTATCAGTCTCTCTCAAGTTATCAGTCTCCCTCCAGTTCTCAGTCTCTCTCCAGTTCTCAGTCTCTCTCCAGTTCTCAGTCTCCTTCTAGTTCTCAGTCTCCCTCTAGTTCTCAGTCTCCCTCTAGTTCTCAGTCTCCCTCGAGTTTCAGTCTCCCTCTAGTTTCAGTCTCCCTCTAGTTTCAGTCTCCCTCTAGTTCTCAGTCTCCCTCTAGTTCTCAGTCTCCCTCTAGTTCTCAGTCTCCCTCCAGTTCTCAGTCTCTCGTTCTCTGTCTCTCGATTTCTCTCTCTAGTTCTCAGTGCCTCTAATTCTCGGTCTCTCGTTCTCAGCCTGCCTCGAGTGCTCCCTCTCTCGAGTTCTCAGTTTCTCTCTTTTTGTCTCTCCAGTTCTCTGTCTCTCTCTCTAGTTCAGTCTCTCTCTAGATCTTTCTTCAGTTCTCAGTCGCTCTCTCTAATTCTCTTTCTAGTTCTTAGTCTCACTGGTTCTCAGTCTCTCCCCAGTTCTCTCTTTCTCTAGTTCTTAGTCTCTCTCTAGTTCTCTCTCTCGAGTTCTCATTCTCCCTCCAGTTCTCATTCTCCCTCCAGTTCTCATTCTCCCTCCAGTTCTCATTCTCCCTCCAGTTCTCAGTCTCCCTCTAGTTCTCAGTCTCTCTAGTTCTCAGTCTCTCTAGTTCTCAGTCTCTCTAGTTCTCAGTCTCTCCAGTTCTCAGTCTCTCTAGTTCTCAGTCTCTCTTGTTCTCAGTCTCTCTAGTTCTCAGTCTCGCTAGTTCTCAGTCTCTCTAGTTCAAAGTCTCCCTCTAGTTCTCAATCACCCTCCAGTTCTCAGTCTCTATAGTTCTGTCTCTCTCTCTAGTTCTCAGTGTCTCTAGTTCTCAGTCTCTCTCGAGTTCTCAGTCTCCATCTAGTTCTCAGTCTCCCTCGAGTTCTCAGTCTCCATCTAGTTCTCAGTCTCCCTCTCGTTCTCAGTCTCCCTCTAGTTCTCAGTCTCTCTAGTTCTCAGTCTCTCTAGTTCTCAGTCTCTCTAGTTCTCAGTCTCTCTAGTTCTCAGTCTCTCTAGTTCTCAGTCTCTCTAGTTCTCAGTCTCTCTCGTTCTCAGTCTCTCTCGTTCTCAGTCTCTCTCGTTCTCAGTCTCTCTCGTTCTCAGTCTCTCTCGTTCTCAGTCTCTCTCGTTCTCAGTCTCTCTCGTTCTCAGTCTCTCTAGTTCAAAGTCTCCCTCCAGTTCTCAATCTCCCTCCAGTTCTCAGTCTCTATAGTTCTGTCTCTCTCTCTAGTTCTCAGTGTCTCTAGTTCTCAGTGTCTCGAGTTCTCAGTCTCTCTCGAGTTCTCAGTCTCTCTCGAGTTCTCAGTCTTTCTCTAGTTCTCTCTCTCGTTCTCTGTCTCTCTCTAGTTCTCTGTCTAGTTCTCACTCTAGATCTCATTCTCTCTCTATTTCTCAGTCTCACTAGTTCTCTCTAGTTCTCAGTCTCTCTCTCTAATTCTCTCTCCATAGTTCTCAGTGTCTCTCTAGTTCTCAGTCTCTCTCTTTCTAGTTCACAGTCTCTCTAGTTCACAGTCTCTCCAGTTCTCAGTCTCTCATGTTCTCAGTCTCTCATGTTCTCAGTCTCTCATGTTCTCAGTCTCTCAAGTTCTCAGTCTCTCCAGTTCTCAGTCTCTCGAGTTCTCAGTCTCTCGAGTTCTCAGTCTCTCGAGTTCTCAGTCTCTCGAGTTCTCAGTCTCTCTAGTTCTCAGTCTCTCTAGTTCTCAGTCTCTCGAGTTCTCAGTCTCTCGAGTTCTCAGTCTCTCGAGTTCTCAGTCTCTCGAGTTCTCAGTCTCTTTCTAGTTCTCTCTCTCTAGTTCAGTTTCTCTAGTTCAGTCTCTCTCTCATTCTCAGTCTGTCTCCAGTTCTCAATAACTCCCTAGTTCTCAGTATCCCTCCAGTTCTCAGTCTCCCTCCAGTTCTCAGTCTCCCTCCAGTTCTCAGTCTCCCTCAAGTTCCCAGTCTCCCTCTAGTTCCCAGTCTCTCTCTAGTTCTCAGTCTCCCTCTAGTTCCCAGTCTCTCTCTAGTTCCCAGTCTCTCTCTAGTTCCCAGTCTCTCTCTAGTTCTCAGTCACTCTCGAGTTCTCAGTCTCTCTCGAGTTCTCAGTCTCTCTCGAGTTCTCAGTCTCTATCGATTTCTCAGTCCCTCTCGAGTTGTCAGTCCCTCTCGAGTTCTCAGTCCCTCTCGAGTTCTCAGTCCCTCTCGAGTTCTCAGTCCCTCTCGAGTTCTCAGTCCCTCTCGAGTTCTCAGTCCCTCTCGAGTTCTCAGTCCCTCTCGAGTTCTCAGTCTCTCTCGAGTTCTCAGTCTCTCTCGAGTTCTCAGTCTCTCTCGAGTTCTCAGTCTCTCTCGAGTTCTCAGTCTCTCTCGAGTTCTCAGTCTCTCTCGAGTTCTCAGTCTCTCTCGAGTTCTCAGTCTCTCTCGAGTTCTCAGTCTCTCTCGAATTCTCTGTCTCTCTCGAGTTCTCTGTCTCTATAGTTCTCAGTCTCTCTCTAGTTCTCAGTCTCTCTCTCGTTCTCAGTCTCTCTCTAGTTCTCAGTCTCCCTCTTGTTCTCAGTCTTCCTCTTGTTCTCAGTCTCTCTCTAGTTCTCAGTCTCTCTAGTTCTCAGTCTCTCTAGTTCTCAGTCTCTCTAGTTCTCAGTCTCTCTAGTTCTCAGTCTCTCTAGTTCTCAGTCTCTCTAGTTCTCAGTCTCTCTAGTTCTCAGTCTCTCTAGTTCTCAGTCTCTCTAGTTCTCAGTCTCTCTAGTTCTCAGTCTCTCTAGTTCTCAGTCTCCCTCCAGTTTTCAGTCTTCCTCCAGTTCTTTCTCTCTCTAGTTTTTTCTCTCTCTCTATTTCTCAGTCTTTCTCTAGTTCTCTCTCTCGTTCTCTGTCTCTCTCTAGTTCTCTGTCTAGTTCTCACTCTAGATCTCATTCTCTCTCTATTTCTCAGTCTCACTCGTTCTCTCTAGTTCTCAGTCTCTCTCTCTAATTCTCTCTTCCTAGTTCTCAGTGTCTCTCTCGTTCTCAGTCTCTCTCATTCTAGTTCTCAGTCTCACTCGTTCTCAGTTTCTCTCTAGTTCTTTCTCTAGTTCTCTGTCTCTCTCTAGTTCAGTCTCTCTCTAGATCTTTCTTCAGTTCTCAGTCACTCTCTCTAGTTCTCTCTCTAGTTCTCTCTCTAGTTCTCTCTCTAGTTCTCTCTCGAGTTCTCTCTCGAGTTCTTAGTCTCACCAGTTCTCAGGATCCCTAGTTCTCTCTTTCTCCAGTTCTCAGTCTCTTTCTGGTTCTCAGTCTCTCTCTCTCTCTGGTTCTCACTCTCTCTCTAGTTATCTCTCTCGAGTTCTCAGTCTCTCTCAAGCTCTCAGTCTCTCTCAAGTTATCAGTCTCTCTCAAGTTATCAGTCTCTCTCAAGTTATCAGTCTCCTTCTAGTTCTCAGTCTCCCTCTAGTTCTCAGTCTCCCTCTCGTTCTCAGTCTCCCTCTAGTTTCAGTCTCCCTCTAGTTTCAGTCTCCCTCTAGTTCTCAGTCTCCCTCTAGTTCTCAGTCTCCCTCTTGTTCTCAGTCTCCCTCCAGTTCTCAGTCTCTCGTTCTCTGTCTCTCGAGTTCTCTCTCTAGTTCTCAGTGCCTCTAGTTCTCGGTCTCTCGTTCTCAGCCTGCCTCGAGTGCTCCCTCTCTCGAGTTCACAGTTTCTCTCTTTTTGTCTCTCCAGTTCTCTGTCTCTCTCTCTAGTTCAGTCTCTCTCTAGATCTTTCTTCAGTTCTCAGTCTCTCTCTAGTTCTCAGTCTCTCTCTAGTTCTCAGTCTCCCTCTTGTTCTCAGTCTCCCTCTTGTTCTCAGTCTCTCTCTAGTTCTCAGTCTCTCTCTAGTTCTCAGTCTCTCTCTAGTTCTCAGTCTCTCTAGTTCTCAGTCTCTCTAGTTCTCAGTCTCTCTAGTTCTCAGTCTCTCTAGTTCTCAGTCTCTCTAGTTCTCAGTCTCTCTAGTTCTCAGTCTCTCTAGTTCTCAGTCTCTCTAGTTCTCAGTCTCTCTAGTTCTCAGTCTCTCTAGTTCTCAGTCTCCCTCCAGTTTTCAGTCTCCCTCTAGTTCTTTCTCTCTCTAGTTTTTTCTCTCTCTCTATTTCTCAGTCTTTCTCTCGTTCTCTCTCTCGTTCTCTGTCTCTCTCTAGTTCTCTGTCTAGTTCTCACTCTAGATCTCATTCTCTCTCTATTTCTCAGTCTCACTAGTTCTCTCTAGTTCTCAGTCTCTCTCTCTAATTCTCTCTCCCTAGTTCTCAGTGTCTCTCTAGTTCTCAGTCTCTCTCTTTCTAGTTCTCAGTCTCACTCGTTCTCAGTTTCTCTCTAGTTCTCTCTCTAGTTCTCTGTCTCTTTCTAGTTCAGTCTCTCTCTAGATCTTTCTTCAGTTCTCAGTCACTCTCTCTAGTTCTCTCTCTAGTTCTCTCTCTAGTTCTCTCTCTAGTTCTCTCTCTAGTTCTCTCTCTAGTTCTTAGTCTCACCAGTTCTCAGGATCCTTAGTTCTCTCTTTCTCCAGTTCTCAGTCTCTTTCTGGTTCTCAGTCTCTCTCTCTCTCTGGTTCTCACTCTCTCTCTAGTTCTCTCTCTCGAGTTCTCAGTCTCTCTCAAGCTCTCAGTCTCTCTCAAGTTATCAGTCTCTCTCAAGTTATCAGTCTCCCTCCAGTTCTCAGTCTCTCTCCAGTTCTCAGCCTCTCTCCAGTTCTCAGTCTCCTTCTAGTTCTCAGTCTCCCTCTAGTTCTCAGTCTCCCTCTAGTTCTCAGTCTCCCTCTAGTTTCAGTCTCCCTCTAGTTTCAGTCTCCCTCTAGTTTCAGTCTCCCTCTAGTTCTCAGTCTCCCTCTAGTTCTCAGTCTCCCTCTAATTCTCAGTCTCCCTCCAGTTCTCAGTCTCTCGTTCTCTGTCTCTCGAGTTCTCTCTCTAGTTCTCAGTTCCTCTAATTCTCGGTCTCTCGTTCTCAGCCTGCCTCGAGTGCTCCCTCTCTCGAGTTCTCAGTTTCTCTCTTTTTGTCTCTCCAGTTCTCTGTCTCTCTCTCTAGTTCAGTCTCTCTTTAGATCTTTCTTCAGTTCTCAGTCGCTCTCTCTAATTCTCTTTCTAGTTCTTAGTCTCACTGGTTCTCAGTCTCTCCCCAGTTCTCTCTTTCTCTAGTTCTCAGTCTCTCTAGTTCTCAGTCTCTCTAGTTCTCAGTCTCTCTAGTTCTCAGTCTCTCCAGTTCTCAGTCTCTCTAGTTCTCAGTCTCTCTTGTTCTCAGTCTCTCTGGTTCTCAGTCTCGCTAGTTCTCAGTCTCTCTAGTTCAAAGTCTCCCTCCAGTTCTCAATCACCCTCCAGTTCTCAGTCTCTATAGTTTTGTCTCTCTCTCTAGTTCTCAGTGTCTCTAGTTCTCAGTCTCTCTCGAGTTCTCAGTCTCCATCTAGTTCTCAGTCTCCCTCGAGTTCTCAGTCTCCATCTAGTTCTCAGTCTCCCTCTAGTTCTCAGTCTCCCTCTAGTTCTCAGTCTCTCTAGTTCTCAGTCTCTCTAGTTCTCAGTCTCTCTAGTTCTCAGTCTCTCTAGTTCTCAGTCTCTCTAGTTCTCAGTCTCTCTCGTTCTCAGTCTCTCTCGTTCTCAGTCTCTCTCGTTCTCAGTCTCTCTCGTTCTCAGTCTCTCTCGTTCTCAGTCTCTCTAGTTCAAAGTCTCCCTCCAGTTCTCAATCTCCCTCCAGTTCTCAGTCTCTATAGTTCTGTCTCTCTCTCTAGTTCTCAGTGTCTCTAGTTCTCAGTGTCTCGAGTTCTCTGTCTCTCTCGAGTTCTCAGTCTCTCTCGAGTTCTCAGTCTTTCTCTAGTTCTCTCTCTCGTTCTCTGTCTCTCTCTAGTTCTCTGTCTAGTTCTCACTCTAGATCTCATTCTCTCTCTATTTCTCAGTCTCACTAGTTCTCTCTAGTTCTCAGTCTCTCTCTCTAATTCTCTCTCCATAGTTCTCAGTGTCTCTCCAGTTCTCAGTCTCTCTCTTTCTAGTTCACAGTCTCTCTAGTTCACAGTCTCTCCAGTTCTCAGTCTCTCATGTTCTCAGTCTCTCATGTTCTCAGTCTCTCAAGTTCTCAGTCTCTCCAGTTCTCAGTCTCTCGAGTTCTCAGTCTCTCGAGTTCTCAGTCTCTCGAGTTCTCAGTCTCTCGAGTTCTCAGTCTCTCTAGTTCTCAGTCTCTCGAGTTCTCAGTCTCTCGAGTTCTCAGTCTCTCGAGTTCTCAGTCTCTCGAGTTCTCAGTCTCTCGAGTTCTCAGTCTCTTTCTAGTTCTCTCTCTCTAGTTCAGTTTCTCTAGTTCAGTCTCTCTCTCATTCTCAGTCTGTCTCCAGTTCTCAATAACTCCCTAGTTCTCAGTATCCCTCCAGTTCTCAGTCTCCCTCCAGTTCTCAGTCTCCCTCCAGTTCTCAGTCTCCCTCAAGTTCCCAGTCTCCCTCTAGTTCCCAGTCTCTCTCTAGTTCTCAGTCTCCCTCTAGTTCCCAGTCTCTCTCTAGTTCCCAGTCTCTCTCTAGTTCTCAGTCACTCTCGAGTTCTCAGTCTCTCTCGAGTTCTCAGTCTCTCTCGAGTTCTAAGTCCCTATCGATTTCTCAGTCCCTCTCGAGTTGTCAGTCCCTCTCGAGTTCTCAGTCCCTCTCGAGTTCTCAGTCCCTCTCGAGTTCTCAGTCCCTCTCGAGTTCTCAGTCCCTCTCGAGTTCTCAGTCCCTCTCGAGTTCTCAGTCCCTCTCGAGTTCTCAGTCCCTCTCGAGTTCTCAGTCCCTCTCGAGTTCTCAGTCCCTCTCGAGTTCTCAGTCCCTCTCGAGTTCTCAGTCTCTCTCGAGTTCTCAGTCTCTCTCGAGTTCTCAGTCTCTCTCGAGTTCTCAGTCTCTCTCGAGTTCTCAGTCTCTCTCGAGTTCTCAGTCTCTCTCGAGTTCTCTGTCTCTCTCGAGTTCTCTGTCTCTATAGTTCTCAGTCTCTCTCTAGTTCTCAGTCTCTCTCTAGTTCTCAGTCTCCCTCTTGTTCTCAGTCTTCCTCTTGTTCTCAGTCTCTCTCTAGTTCTCAGTCTCTCTAGTTCTCAGTCTCTCTAGTTCTCAGTCTCTCTAGTTCTCAGTCTCTCTAGTTCTCAGTCTCTCTAGTTCTCAGTCTCTCTAGTTCTCAGTCTCTCTAGTTCTCAGTCTCTCTAGTTCTCAGTCTCTCTCGTTCTCAGTCTCTCTAGTTCTCAGTCTCTCTAGTTCTCAGTCTCCCTCCAGTTTTCAGTCTTCCTCCAGTTCTTTCTCTCTCTAGTTTTTTCTCTCTCTCTATTTCTCAGTCTTTCTCTAGTTCTCTCTCTCGTTCTCTGTCTCTCTCTAGTTCTCTGTCTAGTTCTCACTCTAGATCTCATTCTCTCTCTAGTTCTCAGTCTCACTCGTTCTCTCTAGTTCTCAGTCTCTCTCTCTAATTCTCTCTTCCTAGTTCTCAGTGTCTCTCTCGTTCTCAGTCTCTCTCATTCTAGTTCTCAGTCTCACTCGTTCTCAGTTTCTCTCTAGTTCTTTCTCTAGTTCTCTGTCTCTCTCTAGTTCAGTCTCTCTCTAGATCTTTCTTCAGTTCTCAGTCACTCTCTCTAGTTCTCTCTCTAGTTCTCTCTCTAGTTCTCTCTCTAGTTCTCTCTCTAGTTCTTAGTCTCACCAGTTCTCAGGATCCCTAATTCTCTCTTTCTCCAGTTCTCAGTCTCTTTCTGGTTCTCAGTCTCTCTCGAGTTCACAGTCTCTCTCGAGTTCACAGTCTCTCTCGAGTTCTCTGTCTCTCTCGAATTCTCTGTCTCTCTCGAGTTCTCTGTCTCTATAGTTCTCAGTCTGTCTCTAGTTCTCAGTCTCTCTCTAGTTCTCAGTCTCTCTCTAGTTCTCAGTCTCCCTCTTGTTCTCAGTCTCCCTCTTGTTCTCAGTCTCTCTCTAGTTCTCAGTCTCTCTAGTTTTCAGTCTCTCTAGTTCTCAGTCTCTCTAGTTCTCAGTCTCTCTAGTTCTCAGTCTCTCTAGTTCTCAGTCTCTCTAGTTCTCAGTCTCTCTAGTTCTCAGTCTCTCTCGTTCTCAGTCTCTCTAGTTCTCAGTCTCTCTAGTTCTCAGTCTCTCTAGTTCTCAGTCTCCCTCCAGTTTTCAGTCTCCCTCTAGTTCTTTCTCTCTCTAGTTTTTTCTCTCTCTCTATTTCTCAGTCTTTCTCTCGTTCTCTCTCTCGTTCTCTGTCTCTCTCTAGTTCTCTGTCTAGTTCTCACTCTAGATCTCATTCTCTCTCTATTTCTCAGTCTCACTAGTTCTCTCTAGTTCTCAGTCTCTCTCTCTAATTCTCTCTCCCTAGTTCTCAGTGTCTCTCTAGTTCTCAGTCTCTCTCTTTCTAGTTCTCAGTCTCACTCGTTCTCAGTTTCTCTCTAGTTCTCTCTCTAGTTCTCTGTCTCTCTCTAGTTCAGTCTCTCTCTAGATCTTTCTTCAGTTCTCAGTCACTCTCTCTAGTTCTCTCTCTAGTTCTCTCTCTAGTTCTCTCCCTAGTTCTCTCTCTAGTTCTCTCTCGAGTTCTTAGTCTCACCAGTTCTCAGGATCCCTAGTTCTCTCTTTCTCCAGTTCTCAGTCTCTTTCTGGTTCTCAGTCTCTCTCTCTCTCTGGTTCTCACTCTCTCTCTAGTTCTCTCTCTCGAGTTCTCAGTCTCTCTCAAGCTCTCAGTCTCTCTCAAGTTATCAGTCTCTCTCAAGTTATCAGTCTCTCTCAAGTTATCAGTCTCCTTCTAGTTCTCAGTCTCCCTCTAGTTCTCAGTCTCCCTCTCGTTCTCAGTCTCCCTCTAGTTTCAGTCTCCCTCTAGTTTCAGTCTCCCTCTAGTTTCAGTCTCCCTCTAGTTCTCAGTCTCCCTCTAGTTCTCAGTCTCCCTCTAGTTCTCAGTCTCCCTCCAGTTCTCTGTCTCTCGAGTTCTCTCTCTAGTTCTCAGTGCCTCTAGTTCTCGGTCTCTCGTTCTCAGCCTGCCTCGAGTGCTCCCTCTCTCGAGTTCACAGTTTCTCTCTTTTTGTCTCTCCAGTTCTCTGTCTCTCTCTCTAGTTCAGTCTCTCTCTAGATCTTTCTTCAGTTCTCAGTCGCTCTCTCTAATTCTCGCTCTATTTCTTAGTCTCACTGGTTCTCAGTCTCTCCCTAGTTCTCTCTTTCTCTAGTTCTCAGTCTCTCTCTAATTCTCTCTCTCGAGTTCTCATTCTCCCTCCAGTTCTCATTCTCCCTCCAGTTCTCATTCTCCCTCCAGTTCTCAGTCTCCCTCGAGTTCTCAGTCTCCCTCGAGTTCTCAGTCTCCCTCGAGTTCTCAGTCTCCCTCGAGTTCTCAGTCTCCCTCGAGTTCTCAGTCTCCCTCGAGTTCTCAGTCTCCCTCGAGTTCTCAGTCTCCCTCGAGTTCTCAGTCTCCCTCGAGTTCTCAGTCTCCCTCGAGTTCTCAGTCTCCCTCGAGTTCTCAGTCTCCCTCGAGTTCTCAGTCTCCCTCGAGTTCTCAGTCTCCCTCTCGTTCTCAGTCTCCCTCGAGTTCTCAGTCTCCCTCGAGTTCTCAGGCTCCCTCTCGTTCTCAGTCTCCCTCTCGTTCTCAGTCTCCCTCTAGTTCTCAGTCTCCCTCTAGTTCTCTGTCTCCCTCTAGTTCTCAGTCTATCTCTCCAGATCTCAGTTTCTCTCCAGTTCTCAGTCTCTCGCTCTCCAGTTCTCTCTCTCTCTTTCTCAGTCTTTCTCTCGTTCTCTCTCTCGTTCTCTGTCTCTCTCTAGTTCTCTGTCTAGTTCTCACTCTAGATCTCATTCTCTCTCTATTTCTCAGTCTCACTAGTTCTCTCTAGTTCTCAGTCTCTCTCTCTAATTCTCTCTCCCTCGTTCTCAGTGTCTCTCTAGTTCTCAGTCTCTCTCTTTCTAGTTCTCAGTCTCACTCGTTCTCAGTTTCTCTCTAGTTCTCTCTCTAGTTCTCTGTCTCTTTCTAGTTCAGTCTCTCTCTAGATCTTTCTTCAGTTCTCAGTCACTCTCTCTAGTTCTCTCTCTAGTTCTCTCTCTAGTTCTCTCTCTAGTTCTTAGTCTCACCAGTTCTCAGGATCCTTAGTTCTCTCTTTCTCCAGTTCTCAGTCTCTTTCTGGTTCTCAGTCTCTCTCTCTCTCTGGTTCTCACTCTCTCTCTAGTTCTCTCTCTCGAGTTCTCAGTCTCTCTCAAGCTCTCAGTCTCTCTCAAGTTATCAGTCTCTCTCAAGTTATCAGTCGCCCTCCAGTTCTCAGTCTCTCTCCAGTTCTCAGTCTCTTTCCAGTTCTCAGTCTCCTTCTAGTTCTCAGTCTCCCTCTAGTTCTCAGTCTCCCTCTAGTTCTCAGTCTCCCTCTAGTTTCAGTCTCCCTCTAGTTGCAGTCTCCCTCTAGTTTCAGTCTCCCTCTAGTTCTCAGTCTCCCTCTAGTTCTCAGTCTCCCTCTAGTTCTCAGTCTCCCTCCAGTTCTCAGTCTCTCGTTCTCTGTCTCTCGAGTTCTCTCTCTCGTTCTCAGTGCCTCGAATTCTCGGTCTCTCGTTCTCAGCCTGCCTCGAGTGCTCCCTCTCTCGAGTTCTCAGTTTCTCTCTTTTTGTCTCTCCAGTTCTCTGTCTCTCTCTCTAGTTCAGTCTCTCTCTAGATCTTTCTTCAGTTCTCAGTCGCTCTCTCTAATTCTCTTTCTAGTTCTTAGTCTCACTGGTTCTCAGTCTCTCGCCAGTTCTCTCTTTCTCTAGTTCTCAGTCTCTCTCTAGTTCTCTCTCTCGAGTTCTCATTCTCCCTCCAGTTCTCATTCTCCCTCCAGTTCTCATTCTCCCTCCAGTTCTCAGTCTCCCTCCAGTTCTCAGTCTCCCTCGAGTTCTCAGTCTCCCTCGAGTTCTCAGTCTCCCTCGAGTTCTCAGTCTCCCTCGAGTTCTCAGTCTCCCTCGAGTTCTCAGTCTCCCTCGAGTTCTCAGTCTCCCTCGAGTTCTCAGTCTCCCTCGAGTTCTCAGTCTCCCTCGAGTTCTCAGTCTCCCTCGAGTTCTCAGTCTCCCTCGAGTTCTCAGTCTCCCTCGAGTTCTCAGTCTCCCTCGAGTTCTCAGTCTCCCTCGAGTTCTCAGTCTCCCTCTCGTTCTCAGTCTCCCTCTCGTTCTCAGTCTCCCTCTCGTTCTCAGTCTCCCTCTCGTTCTCAGTCTCCCTCCCGTTCTCAGTCTCCCTCCCGTTCTCAGTCTCCCTCTAGTGCTCAGTCTCCCTCTAGTTCTCAGTCTCTCTCTCCAGATCTCAGTTTCTCTCTAGTTCTCAGTCTCTCGCTCTCCAGTTCTCTCTCTCTATTTCTCAGTCTTTCTCTAGTTCTCAGACTCTAGTTATCAGTCTCTCTCTAGTTCTCTGTCTCTCCAGTTCTCGGTCTCTCTAGTTCTCCCTCTGGATCTCTCTCGAGATCTCATTCTCTCTCTCTTTCTCAGTCTCACCAGTTCTCTCTCTCTCCCTAATTCTCTCTCTCTCCAGTTCTCAGTCTCCCTCTAGTTCACAATCTCTCTAGTTCACAGTCTCTCCAGTTCTAAGTCTCTCATGTTCTCAGTCTCTCATGTTCTCAGTCTCTCAAGTTCTCAGTCTCTCCAGTTCTCAGTCTCTCGAGTTCTCAGCCTCTCGAGTTCTCAGTCTCTCGAGTTCTCAGTCTCTCGAGTTCTCAGTCTCTCGAGTTCTCAGTCTCTCTCGTTCTCAGTCTCTTTCTAGTTCTCTCTCTCTAGTTCAGTTTCTCTCGTTCAGTCTCTCTCTCTCGTTCTCAGTCTGTCTCCAGTTCTCAATAACTCTCTAGTTCTCAGTATCCCTCCAGTTCTCAGTCTCCCTCCAGTTCTCAGTCTCTGTAGTTCTGTCTCTCTCTCTCGTTCTCAGTGTTTCCAGTTCTCAGTTTCTCTCAAGTTCTCCCTCTTGTTCTCTGTCTCTCTCTAGTTCAGTCTCTCTCCAGATCTTTCTTCAGTTCTCAGTCCCTCTCGAGTTCTCAGTCACTCTCGAGTTCTCAGTCTCTCTCGAGTTCTCAGTCTCTCTCGAGTTCTCAGTCTCTCTCGAGTTCTCAGTCTCTCTCGAGTTCTCAGTCTCTCTCGAGTTCTCAGTCTCTCTCGAGTTCTCAGTCTCTCTCGAGTTCTCAGTCTCTCTCGAGTTCTCAGTCTCTCTCGAGTTCTCAGTCTCTCTCGAGTTCTCAGTCTCCCTCTTGTTCTCAGTCTCCCTCTTGTTCTCATTCTCTCTCTCGTTCTCAGTCTCTCTAGTTCTCAGTCTCTCTAGTTCTCAGTCTCTCTAGTTCTCAGTCTCTCTAGTTCTCAGTCTCTCTAGTTCTCAGTCTCTCTAGTTCTCAGTCTCTCTAGTTCTCAGTCTCTCTAGTTCTCAGTCTCTCTAGTTCTCAGTCTCTCTTGTTCTCAGTCTCCCTCCAGTTTTCAGTCTCCCTCTAGTTCTTTCTCTCTCCAGTTTTCTCTCTCTCTCTATTTCTCAGTCTTTCTCGAGTTCTCTCTCTTGTTCTCTGTCTCTCTCTAGTTCAGTCTCTCTCCAGGTCTTTCTTCAGTTCTCAGTCACTCTCTCCAGTTCTCTCTCCAGTTCTCTCTCCAGTTCTCTCTCCAGTTCTCTCTCTCGTTCTCTCTCCAGTTCTCTCTCCAGTTCTCTCTCTAGTTCTCTCTCTACTTCTCTCTCTTGTTCTCTCTCTAGTTCTCTCTCTAGTTCTCTCTCCAGTTCTCTCTCTAGTTCTCTCTCTACTTCTCTCTCTTGTTCTCTCTCTAGTTCTCTCTCTAGTTCTCTCTCTAGTTCTCTCTCTAGTTCTTAGTCTCACGAGTTCTCAGTCTCTCCCTAGTTCTCTCTTTCTCCAGTTATCAGTCTCTCTCTAGTTCTCAGTCTCTTTCTGGTTCTCAGACTCTCTCTCTCTCTGGTTCTCACTCTCTCTCTAGTTCTCTCTCTCGAGTTCTCAGTCTCCCTCCAGTTCTCAGTCTCCCTCTAGTTCTCAGTCTCCCTCTAGTTCTCAGTCTCCCTCTAGTTCTCAGTCTCCCTCCAGTTCTCAGTCTCCCTCCAGTTCTCAGTCTCCCTCCAGTTTCTGAGTCTCCCTCCAGTTCTCAGTCTCTCTAGTTCTGTCTCGCTCTCCAGTTCTCAGTCTCGCTCTCTAGTTCTCAGTCTCTCGTTCTCTGTCTCTCGAGTTCTCTCTCAAGTTCTCAGTGCCTCTAGTTCTCAGTCTCTCGTTCTCAGCCTCTCTCGAGTGCTCCCTCTCGCCAGTTCTCAGTTTCTCCCCAGTTCTTTCTCTAGTTCTCAGTTTCTCTCTTTTTCTCTCTCTCGTTCTCTGTCTCTCTCTCTCGTTCAGTCTCTCTCTGGATCTTTCTTCAGTTCTCAGTCGCTCTCTCTAGTTCTGAGTCTCACTGGTTCTCAGTCTCTCCCGAGTTCTCTCTTTCTCTAGTTCTCAGTCTCTCTCTAGTTCTCAGACTCCCTCTAGTTCTCAGACTCCCTCGAGTTCTCAGTCTCCATCTAGTTCTCAGTCTCCCTCGAGTTCTCAGTCTCCATCTAGTTCTCAGTCTCCCTCTAGTTCTCAGTCTCCCTCTAGTTCTCAGTCTCTCTAGTTCTCAGTCTCTCTAGTTCTCAGTCTCTCTAGTTCTCAGTCTCTCTAGTTCTCAGTCTCTCTAGTTCTCAGTCTCTCTAGTTCTCAGTCTCTCTCGTTCTCAGTCTCTCTCGTTCTCAGTCTCTCTCGTTCTCAGTCTCTCTCGTTCTCAGTCTCTGTAGTTCTCAGTCTCTCTAGTTCTCAGTCTCTCTAGTTCTCAGTCTCTCTAGTTCTCAGTCTCTCTAGTTCTCAGTCTCTCTAGTTCTCAGTCTCTCTAGTTCTCAGTCTCTCTAGTTCTCAGTGTCTCTAGTTCTCAGTGTCTCGAGTTCTCAGTCTCTCTCGAGTTCTCAGTCTCTCTCGAGTTCTCAGTCTCTCTCGAGTTCTCAGTCTCTCTCGAGTTCTCAGTCTCTCTCGAGTTCTCTGTCTCTCTCGAGTTCTCTGTCTCTCTCGAGTTCTCTGTCTCTATAGTTCTCAGTCTCTCTAGTTCTCAGTCTCTCTAGTTCTCAGTCTCTCTAGTTCTCAGTCTCTCTCGTTCTCAGTCTCTCTCGTTCTCAGTCTCTGTAGTTCTCAGTCTCTCTAGTTCTCAGTCTCTCTAGTTCTCAGTCTCTCTAGTTCAAAGTCTCCCTCCAGTTCTCAATCTCCCTCCAGTTCTCAGTCTCTATAGTTCTGTCTCTCTCTCTAGTTCTCAGTGTCTCTAGTTCTCAGTGTCTCTAGTTCTCAGTCTCTCTAGTTCTCAGTCTCTCTAGTTCTCAGTCTCTCTCGTTCTCAGTCTCTCTCGTTCTCAGTCTCTCTCGTTCTCAGTCTCTCTCGTTCTCAGTCTCTCTCGTTCTCAGTCTCTCTCGTTCTCAGTCTCTCTCGTTCTCAGTCTCTCTAGTTCAAAGTCTCCCTCCTGTTCTCAATCTCCCTCCAGTTCTCAGTCTCTATAGTTCTGTCTCCCTCTCTAGTTCTCAGTGTCTCTAGTTCTCAGTGTCTCGAGTTCTCAGTCTCTCTCGAGTTCTCAGTCTCTCTCGAGTTCTCAGTCTCTCTCGAGTTCTCAGTCTCTCTCGAGTTCTCAGTCTCTCTCGAGTTCTCAGTCTCTCTCGAGTTCTCAGTCTCTCTCGAGTTCTCAGTCTCTCTCGAGTTCTCTGTCTCTCTCGAGTTCTCTGTCTCTCTCGAGTTCTCTGTCTCTATAGTTCTCAGTCTCTCTAGTTCTCAGTCTCTCTAGTTCTCAGTCTCTCTAGTTCTCAGTCTCTCTCGTTCTCAGTCTCTCTAGTTCTCAGTCTCTCTAGTTCTCAGTCTCTCTAGTTCTCAGTCTCTCTAGTTCAAAGTCTCCCTCCAGTTCTCAATCTCCCTCCAGTTCTCAGTCTCTATAGTTCTGTCTCTCTCTCTAGTTCTCAGTGTCTCTAGTTCTCAGTGTCTCTAGTTCTCAGTGTCTCGAGTTCTCAGTCTCTCTCGAGTTCTCAGTCTCTCTCGAGTTCTCAGTCTCTCTCGAGTTCTCAGTCTCTCGTTCTCTGTCTCTCGAGTTCTCTCTCAAGTTCTCAGTGCCTCTAGTTCTCAGTCTCTAGTTCTCAGCCTCTCTCGAGTGCTCCCTCTCTCCAGTTCTCAGTTTCTCCCCAGTTCTCTCTCTAGTTCTCAGTTTCTCTCTTTTTCTCTCTCTATTTCTCTGTCTCTCTCTATAGTTCAGTCTCTCTCTAGATCTTTCTTCAGTTCTCAGTCGCACTCTCTAGTTCTTAGTCTCACTGGTTCTCAGTCTCTCCCGAGTTCTCTCTTTCTCTAGTTCTCAGTCTCTCTCTAGTTCTCAGTCTCTCTCTAGTTCTCAGACTCCCTCCAGTTCTCAGACTCCCTCGAGTTCTCAGTCTCCCTCCAGTTCTCAGACTCCCTCGAGTTCTCAGTCTCCCTCTAGTTCTCAGTCTCCCTCTAGTTCTCAGTCTCTCTAGTTCTCAGTCTCTCTAGTTCTCAGTCTCTCCAGTTCTCAGTCTCTCTAGTTCTCAGTCTCTCTAGTTCTCAGTCTCTCTAGTTCTCAGTCTCGCTAGTTCTCAGTCTCTCTAGTTCAAAGTCTCCCTCCAGTTCTCAATCACCCTCCAGTTCTCAGTCTCTATAGTTCTGTCTCTCTCTCTAGTTCTCAGTGTCTCTAGTTCTCAGTCTCTCTCGAGTTCTCAGTCTCCATCTAGTTCTCAGTCTCCCTCGAGTTCTCAGTCTCCATCTAGTTCTCAGTCTCCCTCTAGTTCTCAGTCTCCCTCTAGTTCTCAGTGTCTCTAGTTCTCAGTGTCTCGAGTTCTCAGTCTCTCTCGAGTTCTCAGACTCTCTCGAGTTCTCAGTCTCTCTCGAGTTCTCAGTCTCTCTCGAGTTCTCAGTCTCTCTCGAGTTCTCAGTCTCTCTCGAGTTCTCAGTCTCTCTCGAGTTCTCAGTCTCTCTCGAGTTCTCAGTCTCTCTCGAGTTCTCTGTCTCTCTCGAGTTCTCTGTCTCTCTCGAGTTCTCTGTCTCTATAGTTCTCAGTCTCTCTAGTTCTCAGTCTCTCTAGTTCTCAGTCTCTCTAGTTCTCAGTCTCTCTCGTTCTCAGTCTCTCTCGTTCTCAGTCTCTCCAGTTCTCAGTCTCTCTAGTTCTCAGTCTCTCTAGTTCTCAGTCTCTCTAGTTCAAAGTCTCGCTCCAGTTCTCAATCTCCCTCCAGTTCTCAGTCTCTATAGTTCTGTCTCTCTCTCTAGTTCTCAGTGTCTCTAGTTCTCAGTCTCTCTAGTTCTCAGTCTCTCTAGTTCTCAGTCTCTCTCGTTCTCAGTCTCTCTCGTTCTCAGTCTCTCTCGTTCTCAGTCTCTCTCGTTCTCAGTCTCTCTCGTTCTCAGTCTCTCTCGTTCTCAGTCTCTCTCGTTCTCAGTCTCTCTCGTTCTCAGTCTCTCTAGTTCAAAGTCTCCCTCCTGTTCTCAATCTCCCTCCAGTTCTCAGTCTCTATAGTTCTGTCTCTCCCTCTAGTTCTCAGTGTCTCTAGTTCTCAGTGTCTCGAGTTCTCAGTCTCTCTCGAGTTCTCAGTCTCTCTCGAGTTCTCAGTCTCTCTCGAGTTCTCAGTCTCTCTCGAGTTCTCAGTCTCTCTCGAGTTCTCAGTCTCTCTAGTTCTCAGTCTCTCTAGTTCTAAGTCTCCCTACAGTTTTCAGTCTCCCTCTAGTTCTTTCTCTCTCGAGTTTTTTCTCTCTCTCTATTTCTCAGTCTTTCTCTAGTTCTCTCTCTCGTTCTCTGTCTCTCTCTAGTTCTCTGTCTAGTTCTCACTCTAGATCTCATTCTCTCTCTATTTCTCAGTCTCACTAGTTCTCTCTAGTTCTCAGTCTCTCTCTCTAATTCTCTCTCCCTAGTTCTCAGTGTCTCTCTAGTTCTCAGTCTCTCTCTTTCTAGTTCTCAGTCTCACTCGTTCTCAGTTTCTCTCTAGTTCTCTCTCTAGTTCTCTGTCTCTCTCTAGTTCAGTCTCTCTCTAGATCTTTCTTCAGTTCTCAGTCACTCTCTCTAGTTCTCTCTCTAGTTCTCTCTCTAGTTCTCTCCCTAGTTCTCTCTCTAGTTCTCTCTCGAGTTCTTAGTCTCACCAGTTCTCAGGATCCCTAGTTCTCTCTTTCTCCAGTTCTCAGTCTCTTTCTGGTTCTCAGTCTCTCTCTCTCTCTGGTTCTCACTCTCTCTCTAGTTCTCTCTCTCGAGTTCTCAGTCTCTCTCAAGCTCTCAGTCTCTCTCAAGTTATCAGTCTCTCTCAAGTTATCAGTCTCTCTCAAGTTATCAGTCTCCTTCTAGTTCTCAGTCTCCCTCTAGTTCTCAGTCTCCCTCTCGTTCTCAGTCTCCCTCTAGTTTCAGTCTCCCTCTAGTTTCAGTCTCCCTCTAGTTTCAGTCTCCCTCTAGTTCTCAGTCTCCCTCTAGTTCTCAGTCTCCCTCTAGTTCTCAGTCTCCCTCCAGTTCTCAGTCTCTCGTTCTCTGTCTCTCGAGTTCTCTCTCTAGTTCTCAGTGCCTCTAGTTCTCGGTCTCTCGTTCTCAGCCTGCCTCGAGTGCTCCCTCTCTCGAGTTCACAGTTTCTCTCTTTTTGTCTCTCCAGTTCTCTGTCTCTCTCTCTAGTTCAGTCTCTCTCTAGATCTTTCTTCAGTTCTCAGTCGCTCTCTCTAATTCTCTCTCTAGTTCTTAGTCTCACTGGTTCTCAGTCTCTCCCTAGTTCTCTCTTTCTCTAGTTCTCAGTCTCTCTCTAATTCTCTCTCTCGAGTTCTCATTCTCCCTCCAGTTCTCATTCTCCCTCCAGTTCTCATTCTCCCCCCAGTTCTCATTCTCCCTCCAGTTCTCAGTCTCCCTCGAGTTCTCAGTCTCCCTCGAGTTCTCAGTCTCCCTCGAGTTCTCAGTCTCCCTCGAGTTCTCAGTCTCCCTCGAGTTCTCAGTCTCCCTCGAGTTCTCAGTCTCCCTCGAGTTCTCAGTCTCCCTCGAGTTCTCAGTCTCCCTCGAGTTCTCAGTCTCCCTCGAGTTCTCAGTCTCCCTCTCGTTCTCAGTCTCCCTCGAGTTCTCAGTCTCCCTCGAGTTCTCAGTCTCCCTCGAGTTCTCAGTCTCCCTCGAGTTCTCAGTCTCCCTCTCGTTCTCAGTCTCCCTCTCGTTCTCAGTCTCCCTCTCGTTCTCAGTCTCCCTCTCGTTCTCAGTCTCCCTCTCGTTCTCAGTCTCCCTCTAGTTCTCAGTCTCCCTCTAGTTCTCAGTCTCCCTCTAGTTCTCAGTCTATCTCTCCAGATATCAGTTTCTCTCCAGTTCTCAGTCTCTCGCTCTCCAGTTCTCTCTCTCTCTTTCTCAGTCTTTCTCTAGTTCTCTCTCTCGTTCTCTGTCTCTCTCTAGTTCTCTGTCTAGTTCTCACTCTAGATCTCATTCTCTCTCTATTTCTCAGTCTCACTAGTTCTCTCTAGTTCTCAGTCTCTCTCTCTAATTCTCTCTCCCTAGTTCTCAGTGTCTCTCTAGTTCTCAGTCTCTCTCTTTCTAGTTCTCAGTCTCACTCGTTCTCAGTTTCTCTCTAGTTCTCTCTCTAGTTCTCTGTCTCTTTCTAGTTCAGTCTCTCTCTAGATCTTTCTTCAGTTCTCAGTCACTCTCTCTAGTTCTCTCTCTAGTTCTCTCTCTAGTTCTCTCTCTAGTTCTCTCTCTAGTTCTTAGTCTCACCAGTTCTCAGGATCCTTAGTTCTCTCTTTCTCCAGTTCTCAGTCTCTTTCTGGTTCTCAGTCTCTCTCTCTCTCTGGTTCTCACTCTCTCTCTAGTTCTCTCTCTCGAGTTCTCAGTCTCTCTCAAGCTCTCAGTCTCTCTCAAGTTATCAGTCTCTCTCAAGTTATCAGTCGCCCTCCAGTTCTCAGTCTCTCTCCAGTTCTCAGTCTCTCTCCAGTTCTCAGTCTCCTTCTAGTTCTCAGTCTCCCTCTAGTTCTCAGTCTCCCTCTAGTTCTCAGTCTCCCTCTAGTTTCAGTCTCCCTCTAGTTTCAGTCTCCCTCTAGTTTCAGTCTCCCTCTAGTTCTCAGTTTCCCTCTAGTTCTCAGTCTCCCTCTAGTTCTCAGTCTCCCTCCAGTTCTCAGTCTCTCGTTCTCTGTCTCTCGAGTTCTCTCTCTAGTTCTCAGTGCCTCTAATTCTCGGTCTCTCGTTCTCAGCCTGCCTCGAGTGCTCCCTCTCTCGAGTTCTCAGTTTCTCTCTTTTTGTCTCTCCAGTTCTCTGTCTCTCTCTCTAGTTGAGTCTCTCTCTAGATCTTTCTTCAGTTCTCAGTCGCTCTCTCTAATTCTCTCTCTCGAGTTCTCATTCTCCCTCCAGTTCTCATTCTCCCTCCAGTTCTCATTCTCCCCCCAGTTCTCATTCTCCCTCCAGTTCTCAGTCTCCCTCGAGTTCTCAGTCTCCCTCGAGTTCTCAGTCTCCCTCGAGTTCTCAGTCTCCCTCGAGTTCTCAGTCTCCCTCGAGTTCTCAGTCTCCCTCGAGTTCTCAGTCTCCCTCGAGTTCTCAGTCTCCCTCGAGTTCTCAGTCTCCCTCGAGTTCTCAGTCTCCCTCTCGTTCTCAGTCTCCCTCGAGTTCTCAGTCTCCCTCGAGTTCTCAGTCTCCCTCGAGTTCTCAGTCTCCCTCGAGTTCTCAGTCTCCCTCGAGTTCTCAGTCTCCCTCTCGTTCTCAGTCTCCCTCTCGTTCTCAGTCTCCCTCTCGTTCTCAGTCTCCCTCTCGTTCTCAGTCTCCCTCTCGTTCTCAGTCTCCCTCTAGTTCTCAGTCTCCCTCTAGTTCTCAGTCTCCCTCTAGTTCTCAGTCTATCTCTCCAGATCTCAGTTTCTCTCCAGTTCTCAGTCTCTCGCTCTCCAGTTCTCTCTCTCTCTTTCTCAGTCTTTCTCTAGTTCTCTCTCTCGTTCTCTGTCTCTCTCTAGTTCTCTGTCTAGTTCTCACTCTAGATCTCATTCTCTCTCTATTTCTCAGTCTCACTAGTTCTCTCTAGTTCTCAGTCTCTCTCTCTAATTCTCTCTCCCTAGTTCTCAGTGTCTCTCTAGTTCTCAGTCTCTCTCTTTCTAGTTCTCAGTCTCACTCGTTCTCAGTTTCTCTCTAGTTCTCTCTCTAGTTCTCTGTCTCTTTCTAGTTCAGTCTCTCTCTAGATCTTTCTTCAGTTCTCAGTCACTCTCTCTAGTTCTCTCTCTAGTTCTCTCTCTAGTTCTCTCTCTAGTTCTCTCTCTAGTTCTTAGTCTCACCAGTTCTCAGGATCCTTAGTTCTCTCTTTCTCCAGTTCTCAGTCTCTTTCTGGTTCTCAGTCTCTCTCTCTCTCTGGTTCTCACTCTCTCTCTAGTTCTCTCTCTCGAGTTCTCAGTCTCTCTCAAGCTCTCAGTCTCTCTCAAGTTATCAGTCTCTCTCAAGTTATCAGTCGCCCTCCAGTTCTCAGTCTCTCTCCAGTTCTCAGTCTCTCTCCAGTTCTCAGTCTCCTTCTAGTTCTCAGTCTCCCTCTAGTTCTCAGTCTCCCTCTAGTTCTCAGTCTCCCTCTAGTTTCAGTCTCCCTCTAGTTTCAGTCTCCCTCTAGTTTCAGTCTCCCTCTAGTTCTCAGTTTCCCTCTAGTTCTCAGTCTCCCTCTAGTTCTCAGTCTCCCTCCAGTTCTCAGTCTCTCGTTCTCTGTCTCTCGAGTTCTCTCTCTAGTTCTCAGTGCCTCTAATTCTCGGTCTCTCGTTCTCAGCCTGCCTCGAGTGCTCCCTCTCTCGAGTTCTCAGTTTCTCTCTTTTTGTCTCTCCAGTTCTCTGTCTCTCTCTCTAGTTGAGTCTCTCTCTAGATCTTTCTTCAGTTCTCAGTCGCTCTCTCTAATTCTCTTTCTAGTTCTTAGTCTCACTGGTTCTCAGTCTCTCGCCAGTTCTCTCTTTCTCTCGTTCTCAGTCTCTCTCTAGTTTTCTCTCTCGAGTTCTCATTCTCCCTCCAGTTCTCATTCTCCCTCCAGTTCTCATTCTCCCTCCAGTTCTCATTCTCCCTCCAGTTCTCAGTCTCCCTCCAGTTCTCAGTCTCCCTCGAGTTCTCAGTCTCCCTCGAGTTCTCAGTCTCCCTCGAGTTCTCAGTCTCCCTCGAGTTCTCAGTCTCCCTCGAGTTCTCAGTCTCCCTCTCGTTCTCAGTCTCCCTCGAGTTCTCAGTCTCCCTCTCGTTCTCAGTCTCCCTCTCGTTCTCAATCTCCCTCTCGTACTCAGTCTCCCTCTCGTTCTCAGTCTCCCTCTCGTTCTCAGTCTCCCTCTCGTTCTCAGTCTCCCTTTCGTTCTCAGTCTCCCTCTCGTTCTCAGTCTCCCTCCCGTTCTCAGTCTCCCTCCCGTTCTCAGTCTCCCTCTAGTGCTCAGTCTCCCTCTAGTTCTCAGTCTCTCTCTCCAGATCTCAGTTTCTCTCCAGTTCTCAGTCTCTCGCTCTCCAGTTCTCTCTCTCTATTTCTCAGTCTTTCTCTAGTTCTCAGACTCTAGTTATCAGTCTCTCTCTCGTTCTCTGTCTCTCCAGTTCTCTGTCTCTCTAGTTCTCCCTCTGGATCTCTCTCGAGATCTCATTCTCTCTCTCTTTCTCAGTCTCACCAGTTCTCTCTCTCTCCCTAATTCTCTCTCTCTCCAGTTCTCAGTCTCCCTCTAGTTCACAGTCTCTCCAGTTCTAAGTCTCTCATGTTCTCAGTCTCTCATGTTCTCAGTCTCTCAAGTTCTCAGTCTCTCCAGTTCTCAGTCTCTCGAGTTCTCAGTCTCTCGAGTTCTCAGTCTCTCGAGTTCTCAGTCTCTCGAGTTCTCAGTCTCTCTCGTTCTCAGTCTCTTTCTAGTTCTCTCTCTCTAGTTCAGTTTCTCTCGTTCAGTCTCTCTCTCGTTCTCAGTCTGTCTCCAGTTCTCAATAACTCTCTAGTTCTCAGTATCCCTCCAGTTCTCAGTCTCCCTCCAGTTCTCAGTCTCTGTAGTTCTGTCTCTCTCTCTCGTTCTCAGTGTTTCCAGTTCTCAGTTTCTCTCAAGTTCTCCCTCTTGTTCTCTGTCTCTCTCTAGTTCAGTCTCTCTCCAGATCTTTCTTCAGTTCTCAGTCCCTCTCGAGTTCTCAGTCACTCTCGAGTTCTCAGTCTCTCTCGAGTTCTCAGTCTCTCTCGAGTTCTCAGTCTCTCTCGAGTTCTCAGTCTCTCTCGAGTTCTCAGTCTCTCTCGAGTTCTCAGTCTCTCTCGAGTTCTCAGTCTCTCTCGAGTTCTCAGTCTCTCTCGAGTTCTCAGTCTCTCTCGAGTTCTCAGTCTCTCTCGAGTTCTCAGTCTCTCTCGAGTTCTCAGTCTCCCTCTTGTTCTCAGTCTCCCTCTTGTTCTCATTCTCTCTCTCGTTCTCAGTCTCTCTAGTTCTCAGTCTCTCTAGTTCTCAGTCTCTCTAGTTCTCAGTCTCTCTAGTTCTCAGTCTCTCTAGTTCTCAGTCTCTCTAGTTCTCAGTCTCTCTAGTTCTCAGTCTCTCTAGTTCTCAGTCTCTCTTGTTCTCAGTCTCCCTCCAGTTTTCAGTCTCCCTCTAGTTCTTTCTCTCTCCAGTTTTTTCTCTCTCTCTATTTCTCAGTCTTTCTCGAGTTCTCTCTCTTGTTCTCTGTCTCTCTCTAGTTCAGTCTCTCTCCAGATCTTTCTTCAGTTCTCAGTCACTCTCTCCAGTTCTCTCTCCAGTTCTCTCTCCAGTTCTCTCTCCAGTTCTCTCTCTCGTTCTCTCTCCAGTTCTCTCTCTAGTTCTCTCTCTAGTTCTCTCTCTACTTCTATCTCTTGTTCTCTCTCTAGTTCTCTCTCTAGTTCTCTCTCTAGTTCTCTCTCTAGTTCTTAGTCTCACGAGTTCTCAGTCTCTCCCTAGTTCTCTCTTTCTCCAGTTATCAGTCTCTCTCTAGTTCTCAGTCTCTTTCTGGTTCTCAGACTCTCTCTCTCTCTGGTTCTCACTCTCTCTCTAGTTCTCTCTCTCGAGTTCTCAGTCTCCCTCCAGTTCTCAGTCTCCCTCTAGTTCTCAGTCTCCCTCTAGTTCTCAGTCTCCCTCTAGTTCTCAGTCTCCCTCCAGTTCTCAGTCTCCCTCCAGTTCTCAGTCTCCCTCCAGTTTCTGAGTCTCCCTCCAGTTCTCAGTCTCTCTAGTTCTGTCTTGCTCTCCAGTTCTCAGTCTCGCTCTCTAGTTCTCAGTCTCTCGTTCTCTGTCTCTCGAGTTCTCTCTCAAGTTCTCAGTGCCTCTAGTTCTCAATCTCGTTCTCAGCCTCTCTCGAGTGCTCCCTCTCGCCAGTTCTCAGTTTCTCCCCAGTTCTCTCTCTAGTTCTCAGTTTCTCTCTTTTTCTCTCTCTCGTTCTCTGTCTCTCTCTCTCGTTCAGTCTCTCTCTGGATCTTTCTTCAGTTCTCAGTCGCTCTCTCTAGTTCTTAGTCTCACTGGTTCTCAGTCTCTCCCGAGTTCTCTCTTTCTCTAGTTCTCAGTCTCTCTCTAGTTCTCAGACTCCCTCTAGTTCTCAGACTCCCTCGAGTTCTCAGTCTCCATCTAGTTCTCAGTCTCCCTCGAGTTCTCAGTCTCCATCTAGTTCTCAGTCTCCCTCTAGTTCTCAGTCTCCCTCTAGTTCTCAGTCTCTCTAGTTCTCAGTCTCTCTAGTTCTCAGTCTCTCTAGTTCTCAGTCTCTCTAGTTCTCAGTCTCTCTAGTTCTCAGTCTCTCTCGTTCTCAGTCTCTCTCGTTCTCAGTCTCTCTCGTTCTCAGTCTCTCTCGTTCTCAGTCTCTCTCGTTCTCAGTCTCTCTAGTTCAAAGTCTCCCTCCTGTTCTCAATCTCCCTCCAGTTCTCAGTCTCTATAGTTCTGTATCTCTCTCTAGTTCTCAGTGTCTCTAGTTCTCAGTGTCTCGAGTTCTCAGTCTCTCTCGAGTTCTCAGTCTCTCTCGAGTTCTCAGTCTCTCTCGAGTTCTCAGTCTCTCTCGAGTTCTCAGTCTCTCTCGAGTTCTCTGTCTCTCTCGAGTTCTCTGTCTCTCTCGAGTTCTCTGTCTCTATAGTTCTCAGTCTCTCTAGTTCTCAGTCTCTCTAGTTCTCAGTCTCTCTAGTTCTCAGTCTCTCTCGTTCTCAGTCTCTCTCGTTCTCAGTCTCTGTAGTTCTCAGTCTCTCTAGTTCTCAGTCTCTCTAGTTCTCAGTCTCTCTAGTTCAAAGTCTCGCTCCAGTTCTCAATCTCCCTCCAGTTCTCAGTCTCTATAGTTCTGTCTCTCTCTCTAGTTCTCAGTGTCTCTAGTTCTCAGTCTCTCTAGTTCTCAGTCTCTCTAGTTCTCAGTCTCTCTAGTTCTCAGTCTCTCTCGTTCTCAGTCTCTCTCGTTCTCAGTCTCTCTCGTTCTCAGTCTCTCTCGTTCTCAGTCTCTCTCGTTCTCAGTCTCTCTCGTTCTCAGTCTCTCTCGTTCTCAGTCTCTCTAGTTCAAAGTCTCCCTCCTGTTCTCAATCTCCCTCCAGTTCTCAGTCTCTATAGTTCTGTCTCCCTCTCTAGTTCTCAGTGTCTCTAGTTCTCAGTGTCTCGAGTTCTCAGTCTCTCTCGAGTTCTCAGTCTCTCTCGAGTTCTCAGTCTCTCTCGAGTTCTCAGTCTCTCTCGAGTTCTCAGTCTCTCTCGAGTTCTCAGTCTCTCTCGAGTTCTCAGTCTCTCTCGAGTTCTCAGTCTCTCTCGAGTTCTCAGTCTCTCTCGAGTTCTCTGTCTCTCTCGAGTTCTCTGTCTCTATAGTTCTCAGTCTCTCTAGTTCTCAGTCTCTCTAGTTCTCAGTCTCTCTAGTTCTCAGTCTCTCTCGTTCTCAGTCTCTCTAGTTCTCAGTCTCTCTAGTTCTCAGTCTCTCTAGTTCTCAGTCTCTCTAGTTCAAAGTCTCCCTCCAGTTCTCAATCTCCCTCCAGTTCTCAGTCTCTATAGTTCTGTCTCTGTCTCTAGTTCTCAGTGTCTCGAGTTCTCAGTCTCTCTCGAGTTCTCAGTCTCTCTCGAGTTCTCAGTCTCTCTCGAGTTCTCAGTCTCTCGTTCTCTGTCTCTCGAGTTCTCTCTCAAGTTCTCAGTGCCTCTAGTTCTCAGTCTCTAGTTCTCAGCCTCTCTCGAGTGCTCCCTCTCTCCAGTTCTCAGTTTCTCCCCAGTTCTCTCTCTAGTTCTCAGTTTCTCTCTTTTTCTCTCTCTATTTCTCTGTCTCTCTCTCTAGTTCAGTCTCTCTCTAGATCTTTCTTCATTTCTCAGTCGCACTCTCCAGTTCTTAGTCTCACTGGTTCTCAGTCTCTCCCGAGTTCTCTCTTTCTCTAGTTCTCAGTCTCTCTCTAGTTCTCAGTCTCTCTCTAGTTCTCAGACTCCCTCCAGTTCTCAGACTCCCTCGAGTTCTCAGTCTCCCTCCAGTTCTCAGACTCCCTCGAGTTCTCAGTCTCCCTCTAGTTCTCAGTCTCCCTCTAGTTCTCAGTCTCTCTAGTTCTCAGTCTCTCTCGTTCTCAGTCTCTCTAGTTCAAAGTCTCCCTCCTGTTCTCAATCTCCCTCCAGTTCTCAGTCTCTATAGTTCTGTATCTCTCTCTAGTTCTCAGATTCTCTAGTTCTCAGTGTCTCGAGTTCTCAGTCTCTCTCGAGTTCTCAGTCTCTCTCGAGTTCTCAGTCTCTCTCGAGTTCTCAGTCTCTCTCGAGTTCTCAGTCTCTCTCGAGTTCTCAGTCTCTCTCGAGTTCTCTGTCTCTCTCGAGTTCTCTGTCTCTCTCGAGTTCTCTGTCTCTATAGTTCTCAGTCTCTCTAGTTCTCAGTCTCTCTAGTTCTCAGTCTCTCTAGTTCTCAGTCTCTCTAGTTCTCAGTCTCTCTCGTTCTCAGTCTCTCTCGTTCTCAGTCTCTGTAGTTCTCAGTCTCTCTAGTTCTCAGTCTCTCTAGTTCTCAGTCTCTCTAGTTCAAAGTCTCCCTCCAGTTCTCAATCTCCCTCCAGTTCTCAGTCTCTATAGTTCTGTCTCTCTCTCTAGTTCTCAGTGTCTCTAGTTCTCAGTCTCTCCAGTTCTCAGTCTCTCTAGTTCTCAGTCTCTCTAGTTCTCAGTCTCTCTCGTTCTCAGTCTCTCTCGTTCTCAGTCTCTCTCGTTCTCAGTCTCTCTCGTTCTCAGTCTCTCTCGTTCTCAGTCTCTCTCGTTCTCAGTCTCTCTCGTTCTCAGTCTCTCTAGTTCAAAGTCTCCCTCCTGTTCTCAATCTCCCTCCAGTTCTCAGTCTCTATAGTTCTGTCTCCCTCTCTAGTTCTCAGTGTCTCTAGTTCTCAGTGTCTCTAGTTCTCAGTCTCTCTCGAGTTCTCAGTCTCTCTCGAGTTCTCAGTCTCTCTCGAGTTCTCAGTCTCTCTCGAGTTCTCAGTCTCTCTCGAGTTCTCAGTCTCTCTCGAGTTCTCTGTCTCTCTCGAGTTCTCTGTCTCTCTCGAGTTCTCTGTCTCTCTCGAGTTCTCTGTCTCTATAGTTCTCAGTCTCTCTAGTTCTCAGTCTCTCTAGTTCTCAGTCTCTCTAGTTCTCAGTCTCTCTCGTTCTCAGTCTCTCTAGTTCTCAGTCTCTCTAGTTCTCAGTCTCTCTAGTTCTCAGTCTCTCTAGTTCTGTCTCTCTCTCTAGTTCTCAGTGTCTCTAGTTCTCAGTGTCTCTAGTTCTCAGTGTCTCGAGTTCTCAGTCTCTCTCGAGTTCTCAGTCTCTCTCGAGTTCTCAGTCTCTCTCGAGTTCTCAGTCTCTCGTTCTCTGTCTCTCGAGTTCTCTCTCAAGTTCTCAGTGCCTCTAGTTCTCAGTCTCTAGTTCTCAGCCTCTCTCGAGTGCTCCCTCTCTCCAGTTCTCAGTTTCTCCCCAGTTCTCTCTCTAGTTCTCAGTTTCTCTCTTTTTCTCTCTCTATTTCTCTGTCTCTCTCTCTAGTTCAGTCTCTCTCTAGATCTTTCTTCAGTTCTCAGTCGCACTCTCTAGTTCTTAGTCTCACTGGTTCTCAGTCTCTCCCGAGTTCTCTCTTTCTCTAGTTCTCAGTCTCTCTCTAGTTCACAGTCTCTCTCTAGTTCTCAGACTCCCTCCAGTTCTCAGACTCCCTCGAGTTCTCAGTCTCCCTCCAGTTCTCAGACTCCCTCGAGTTCTCAGACTCCCTCGAGTTCTCAGTCTCCCTCTAGTTCTCAGTCTCCCTCTAGTTCTCAGTCTCTCTAATTCTCAGTCTCTCTAGTTCTCAGTCTCTCCAGTTCTCAGTCTCTCTAGTTCTCAGTCTCTCTAGTTCTCAGTCTCTCTAGTTCTCAGTCTCGCTAGTTCTCAGCCTCTCTAGTTCAAAGTCTCCCTCCAGTTCTCAATCACCCTCCAGTTCTCAGTCTCTATAGTTCTGTCTCTCTCTCTAGTTCTCAGTGTCTCTAGTTCTCAGTCTCTCTCGAGTTCTCAGTCTCCATCTAGTTCTCAGTCTCCCTCGAGTTCTCAGTCTCCATCTAGTTCTCAGTCTCCCTCTAGTTCTCAGTCTCCCTCTAGTTCTCAGTGTCTCTCGTTCTCAGTGTCTCGAGTTCTCAGTCTCTCTCGAGTTCTCAGTCTCTCTCGAGTTCTCAGTCTCTCTCGAGTTCTCAGTCTCTCTCGAGTTCTCAGTCTCTCTCGAGTTCTCAGTCTCTCTCGAGTTCTCTGTCTCTCTCGAGTTCTCTGTCTCTATAGTTCTCAGTCTCTCTAGTTCTCAGTCTCTCTAGTTCTCAGTCTCTCTAGTTCTCAGTCTCTCTCGTTCTCAGTCTCTCTAGTTCTCAGTCTCTCTTGTTCTCAGTCTCTCTAGTTCTCAGTCTCTCTAGTTCTCAGTCTCGCTAGTTCTCAGTCTCTCTAGTTCAAAGTCTCCCTCCAGTTCTCAATCACCCTCCAGTTCTCAGTCTCTATAGTTCTGTCTCTCTCTCTAGTTCTCAGTGTCTCTAGTTCTCAGTCTCTCTCGAGTTCTCAGTCTCCATCTAGTTCTCAGTCTCCCTCGAGTTCTCAGTCTCCATCTAGTTCTAAGTCTCCCTCTAGTTCTCAGTCTCCCTCTAGTTCTCAGTGTCTCTAGTTCTCAGTGTCTCGAGTTCTCAGTCTCTCTCGAGTTCTCAGTCTCTCTCGAGTTCTCAGTCTCTCTCGAGTTCTCAGTCTCTCTCGAGTTCTCAGTCTCTCTCGAGTTCTCAGTCTCTCTCGAGTTCTCAGTCTCTCTCGAGTTCTCAGTCTCTCTCGAGTTCTCAGTCTCTCTCGAGTTCTCAGTCTCTCTCGAGTTCTCTGTCTCTCTCGAGTTCTCTGTCTCTCTCGAGTTCTCTGTCTCTATAGTTCTCAGTCTCTCTAGTTCTCAGTCTCTCTAGTTCTCAGTCTCTCTAGTTCTCAGTCTCTCTCGTTCTCAGTCTCTCTCGTTCTCAGTCTCTCTAGTTCTCAGTCTCTCTAGTTCTCAGTCTCTCTAGTTCAAAGTCTCGCTCCAGTTCTCAATCTCCCTCCAGTTCTCAGTCTCTATCGTTCTGTCTCTCTCTCTAGTTCTCAGTGTCTCTAGTTCTCAGTCTCTCTAGTTCTCAGTCTCTCTAGTTCTCAGTCTCTCTCGTTCTCAGTCTCTCTAGTTCTCAGTCTCTCTCGTTCTCAGTCTCTCTCGTTCTCAGTCTCTCTCGTTCTCAGTCTCTCTCGTTCTCAGTCTCTCTCGTTCTCAGTCTCTCTCGTTCTCAGTCTCTCTCGTTCTCAGTCTCTCTCGTTCTCAGTCTCTCTCGTTCTCAGTCTCTCTCGTTCTCAGTCTCTCTCGTTCTCAGTCTCTCTCGAGTTCTCAGTCTCTCTCGAGTTCTCAGTCTCTCTCGAGTTCTCAGTCTCTCTCGAGTTCTCAGTCTCTCTCGAGTTCTCAGTCTCTCTCGAGTTCTCAGTCTCTCTCGAGTTCTCAGTCTCTCTCGAGTTCTCAGTCTCTCTCGAGTTCTCTGTCTCTCTCGAGTTCTCTGTCTCTCTCGAGTTCTCTGTCTCTATAGTTCTCAGTCTCTCTAGTTCTCAGTCTCTCTAGTTCTCAGTCTCTCTCGTTCTCAGTCTCTCTCGTTCTCAGTCTCTCTAGTTCTCAGTCTCTCTAGTTCTCAGTCTCTCTAGTTCTCAGTCTCTCTAGTTCAAAGTCTCCCTCCAGTTCTCAATCTCCCTCCAGTTCTCAGTCTCTATAGTTCTGTCTCTCTTTCTAGTTCTCAGTGTCTCTAGTTCTCAGTGTCTCTAGTTCACAGTGTCTCGAGTTCTCAGTCTCTCTCGAGTTCTCAGTCTCTCTCGAGTTCTCAGTCTCTCTCGAGTTCTCAGTCTCTCTCGAGTTCTCAGTCTCTCGTTCTCTGTCTCTCTAGTTCTCAGTCTCTCTAGTTCAAAGTCTCCCTCCAGTTCTCAATCTCCCTCCAGTTCTCAGTCTCTATAGTTCTGTCTCTCTCTCTCGTTCTCAGTGTCTCTAGTTCTCAGTGTCTCTAGTTCTCAGTGTCTCGAGTTCTCAGTCTCTCTCGAGTTCTCAGTCTCTCTCGAGTTCTCAGTCTCTCTCAAGTTCTCAGTGCCTCTAGTTCTCAGTCTCTAGTTCTCAGCCTCTCTCGAGTGCTCCCTCTCTCCAGTTCTCAGTTTCTCCCCAGTTCTCTCTCTAGTTCTCAGTTTCTCTCTTTTTCTCTCTCTATTTCTCTGTCTCTCTCTCTAGTTCAGTCTCTCTCTCGATCTTTCTTCAGTTCTCAGTCGCACTCTCTAGTTCTTAGTCTCACTGGTTCTCAGTCTCTCCCGAGTTCTCTCTTTCTCTCGTTCTCAGTCTCTCTCTAGTTCTCAGTCTCTCTCTAGTTCTCAGACTCCCTCCAGTTCTCAGACTCCCTCGAGTTCTCAGTCTCCCTCCAGTTCTCAGACTCCCTCGAGTTCTCAGTCTCCCTCTAGTTCTCAGTCTCCCTCTAGTTCTCAGTCTCTCTAGTTCTCAGTCTCTCTAGTTCTCAGTCTCTCCAGTTCTCAGTCTCTCTAGTTCTCAGTCTCTCTAGTTCTCAGTCTCTCTAGTTCTCAGTCTCGCTAGTTCTCAGTCTATCTCGTTCAAAGTCTCCCTCCAGTTCTCAATCACCCTCCAGTTCTCAGTCTCTATAGTTCTGTCTCTCTCTCTAGTTCTCAGTGTCTCTAGTTCTCAGTCTCTCTCGAGTTCTCAGTCTCCATCTAGTTCTCAGTCTCCCTCGAGTTCTCAGTCTCCATCTAGTTCTCAGTCTCCCTCTAGTTCTCAGTCTCCCTCTAGTTCTCAGTCTCTCTCGTTCTCAGTCTCTCTCGTTCTCAGTCTCTCTAGTTCTCAGTCTCTCTAGTTCTCAGTCTCTCTCGTTCTCAGTCTCTCTCGTTCTCAGTCTCTCTCGTTCTCAGTCTCTCTCGTTCTCAGTCTCTCTCGTTCTCAGTCTCTCTAGTTCTCAGTCTCTCTAGTTCAAAGTCTCCCTCCAGTTCTCAATCTCCCTCCAGTTCTCAGTCTCTATAGTTCTGTCTCTCTCTCGTTCTCAGTGTCTCTAGATCTCAGTGTCTCGAGTTCTCAGTCTCTCTCGAGTTCTCAGTCTCTCTCGAGTTCTCAGTCTCTCTCGAGTTCTCAGTCTCTCTCGAGTTCTCAGTCTCTCTCGAGTTCTCAGTCTCTCTCGAGTTCTCAGTCTCTCTCGAGTTCTCAGTCTCTCTCGAGTTCTCAGTCTCTCTCGAGTTCTCAGTCTCTCTCGAGTTCTCTGTCTCTCTCGAGTTCTCTGTCTCTCTCGAGTTCTCTGTCTCTATAGTTCTCAGTCTCTCTAGTTCTCAGTCTCTCTAGTTCTCAGTCTCTCTAGTTCTCAGTCTCTCTCGTTCTCAGTCTCTCTAGTTCTCAGTCTCTCTAGTTCTCAGTCTCTCTAGTTCTCAGTCTCTCTAGTTCAAAGTCTCCCTCCAGTTCTCAATCTCCCTCCAGTTCTCAGTCTCTATAGTTCTGTCTCTCTCTCTAGTTCTCAGTGTCTCTAGTTCTCAGTGTCTCTAGTTCTCAGTGTCTCGAGTTCTCAGTCTCTCTCGAGTTCTCTGTCTCTCTCGAGTTCTCAGTCTCTCTCGAGTTCTCAGTCTCCCGTTCTCTGTCTCTCGAGTTCTCTCTCAAGTTCTCAGTGCCTCTAGTTCTCAGTCTCTCGTTCTCAGCCTCTCTCGAGTGCTCCCTCTCTCCAGTTCTCAGTTTCTCCCCAGTTCTCTCTCTAGTTCTCAGTTTCTCTCTTTTTCTCTCTCTATTTCTCTGTCTCTCTCTCCAGTTCAGTCTCTCTCTAGATCTTTCTTCGGTTCTCAGTCGCGCTCTCTAGTTCTTAGTCTCACTGGTTCTCAGTCTCTCCCGAGTTCTCTCTTTCTCTAGTTCTCAGTCTCTCTCTAGTTCTCAGTCTCTCTCTAGTTCTCAGACTCCCTCCAGTTCTCAGACTCCCTCGAGTTCTCAGTCTCCCTCCAGTTCTCAGACTCCCTCGAGTTCTCAGTCTCCCTCTAGTTCTCAGTCTCCCTCTAGTTCTCAGTCTCTCTAGTTCTCAGTCTCTCTAGTTCTCAGTCTCTCTAGTTCTCAGTCTCTCCAGTTCTCAGTCTCTCTAGTTCTCAGTCTCTCTAGTTCTCAGTCTCTCTAGTTCTCAGTCTCGCTAGTTCTCAGTCTCTCTAGTTCAAAGTCTCCCTCCAGTTCTCAATCACCCTCCAGTTCTCAGTCTCTATAGTTCTGTCTCTCTCTCTAGTTCTCAGTGTCTCTAGTTCTCATTCTCTCTCGAGTTCTCAGTCTCTCTCGAGTTCTCAGTCTCTCTCGAGTTCTCAGTCTCTTTCGAGTTCTCAGTCTCTTTCGAGTTCTCAGTCTCTCTCGAGTTCTCAGTCTCTCTCGAGTTCTCAGTCTCTTTCGAGTTCTCAGTCTCCCTCGAGTTCTCTGTCTCTCTCGAGTTCTCTGTCTCTCTCGAGTTCTCTGTCTCTATAGTTCTCTGTCTCTCCAGTTCTCCCTCTAGTTCTCTCTCTCGATCGCATTCTCTCTCTCTTTCTCAGTTTCACTAGTTCTCTCTCTCTCTCTAATTCTCTCTCTCCAGTTCTCAGTGTCTCTCCAATTCTCTCTCTCCCTAGTTCTCTCTCTCCAGTTCTCAGTCTCCATCTAGTTCTCTCTCTCTTGTTCTCTATTTCTCAGTCTCTCTAGTTCTCAGTCTCTCTAGTTCTCAGTGTCTCTAGTTCTCAGTCTCTCTAGTTCTCAGTCTCTTTCTAGTTCTCTCCCTATAGTTCAGTTTCTCGAGTTCAGTATCCCTCTCGTTCTCAGTCTCCCTCTCGTTCTCAGTCTCCCTCTCGTTCTCAGTCTCCCTCTCGTTCTCAGTCTCCCTCTCGTTCTCAGTCTCCCTCTCGTTCTCAGTCTCCCTCTCGTTCTCAGTCTCCCTCTCGTTCTCAGTCTCCCTCTCGTTCTCAGTCTCCCTCTCGTTCTCAGTCTCCCTCTCGTTCTCAGTCTCCCTCGAGTTCTTCGTCTCCCTCTAGTTCTCAGTCTCCCTCTAGTTCTCAGTCTCCCTCTAATTCTCAGTCTCCCTCTAGTTCTCAGTCTCCCTCTAGTTCTCAGTCTCCCTCTAGTTCTCAGTCTCCCTCTTGTTCTCAGTCTCCCTCTAGTTCTCAGTCTCCCTCCAGTTCTCAGTCTCTTCCTCGTTCTCTCTCTCTAGTTCAGTTTCTCCATTTCAATCTCTCTCTAGTTCTCAGTCTGTCTCCAGTTCTCAATAACTCTCTCGTTCTCAGTCTCTCTCTAGTTCTCAGTCTCTAGTTCTCAGTCTCTCTCTAGTTCTCAGTCTCTAGTTCTCAGCCCCTCTCGAGTTCTCAGTCTCTCTCTCGAGTTCTCAGTCTCTCTCTTTCTAGTTCTCAGTGTCTCTCGTTCTCAGTCTCTCTCTAGTTCTCAGTCTCTCTCGAGTTCTCAGTCTCTCTCGAGTTCTCAGTCTCTCTCGAGTTCTCAGTCTCCCTCTTGTTCTCAGTCTCCCTCTTGTTCTCATTCTCTCTCTCTCGTTCTCAGTCTCTCTAGTTCTCAGTCTCTCTAGTTCTCAGTCTCTCTAGTTCTCAGTCTCTCTAGTTCTCAGTCTCTCTAGTTCTCAGTCTCTCTAGTTCTCAGTCTCTCTAGTTCTCAGTCTCTCTAGTTCTCAGTCTCTCTAGTTCTCAGTCTCTCTAGTTCTCAGTCTCCCTCCAGTTTTCAGTCTCCCTCTAGTTCTTTCTCTCTCCAGTTTTCTCTCTCTCTCTATTTCTCAGTCTTTCTCGAGTTCTCTCTCTTGTTCTCTGTCTCTCTCTAGTTCAGTCTCTCTCCAGATCTTTCTTCAGTTCTCAGTCACTCTCTCCAGTTCTCTCTCCAGTTCTCTCTCCAGTTCTCTCTCTCGTTCTCTCTCCAGTTCTCTCTCTAGTTCTCTCTCTAGTTCTCTCTCTACTTCTATCTCTTGTTCTCTCTCTAGTTCTCTCTCTAGTTCTCTCTCTAGTTCTTAGTCTCACGAGTTCTCAGTCTCTCCCTAGTTCTCTCTTTCTCCAGTTATCAGTCTCTCTCTAGTTCTCAGTCTCTTTCTGGTTCTCAGACTCTCTCTCTCTCTGGTTCTCACTCTCTCTCTAGTTCTCTCTCTCGAGTTCTCAGTCTCCCTCCAGTTCTCAGTCTCCCTCTAGTTCTCAGTCTCCCTCTAGTTCTCAGTCTCCCTCTAGTTCTCAGTCTCCCTCCAGTTCTCAGTCTCCCTCCAGTTCTCAGTCTCCCTCCAGTTTCTGAGTCTCCCTCCAGTTCTCAGTCTCTCTAGTTCTGTCTTGCTCTCCAGTTCTCAGTCTCGCTCTCTAGTTCTCAGTCTCTCGTTCTCTGTCTCTCGAGTTCTCTCTCAAGTTCTCAGTGCCTCTAGTTCTCAGTCTCTCGTTCTCAGCCTCTCTCGAGTGCTCCCTCTCGCCAGTTCTCAGTTTCTCCCCAGTTCTTTCTCTAGTTCTCAGTTTCTCTCTTTTTCTCTCTCTCGTTCAGTCTCTCTCTGGATCTTTCTTCAGTTCTCAGTCGCTCTCTCTAGTTCTTAGTCTCACTGGTTCTCAGTCTCTCCCGAGTTCTCTCTTTCTCTAGTTCTCAGTCTCTCTCTAGTTCTCAGACTCCCTCCAGTTCTCAGACTCCCTCGAGTTCTCAGTCTCCATCTAGTTCTCAGTCTCCCTCGAGTTCTCAGTCTCCATCTAGTTCTCAGTCTCCCTCTAGTTCTCAGTCTCCCTCTAGTTCTCAGTCTCTCTAGTTCTCAGTCTCTCTAGTTCTCAGTCTCTCTAGTTCTCAGTCTCTCTAGTTCTCAGTCTCTCTAGTTCTCAGTCTCTCTAGTTCTCAGTCTCTCTCGTTCTCAGTCTCTCTCGTTCTCAGTCTCTCTCGTTCTCAGTCTCTCTCGTTCTCAGTCTCTCTAGTTCAAAGTCTCCCTCCTGTTCTCAATCTCCCTCCAGTTCTCAGTCTCTATAGTTCTGTATCTCTCTCTAGTTCTCAGTGTCTCTAGTTCTCAGTGTCTCGAGTTCTCAGTCTCTCTCGAGTTCTCAGTCTCTCTCGAGTTCTCAGTCTCTCTCGAGTTCTCAGTCTCTCTCGAGTTCTCAGTCTCTCTCGAGTTCTCAGTCTCTCTCGAGTTCTCTGTCTCTCTCGAGTTCTCTGTCTCTCTCGAGTTCTCTGTCTCTATAGTTCTCAGTCTCTCTAGTTCTCAGTCTCTCTAGTTCTCAGTCTCTCTAGTTCTCAGTCTCTCTCGTTCTCAGTCTCTCTCGTTCTCAGTCTCTGTAGTTCTCAGTCTCTCTAGTTCTCAGTCTCTCTAGTTCTCAGTCTCTCTAGTTCAAAGTCTCCCTCCAGTTCTCAATCTCCCTCCAGTTCTCAGTCTCTATAGTTCTGTCTCTCTCTCTAGTTCTCAGTGTCTCTAGTTCTCAGTCTCTCTAGTTCTCAGTCTCTCTAGTTCTCAGTCTCTCTAGTTCTCAGTCTCTCTCGTTCTCAGTCTCTCTCGTTCTCAGTCTCTCTCGTTCTCAGTCTCTCTCGTTCTCAGTCTCTCTCGTTCTCAGTCTCTCTCGTTCTCAGTCTCTCTAGTTCAAAGTCTCCCTCCTGTTCTCAATCTGCCTCCAGTTCTCAGTCTCTATAGTTCTGTCTCCCTCTCTAGTTCTCAGTGTCTCTAGTTCTCAGTGTCTCGAGTTCTCAGTCTCTCTCGAGTTCTCAGTCTCTCTCGAGTTCTCAGTCTCTCTCGAGTTCTCAGTCTCTCTCGAGTTCTCAGTCTCTCTCGAGTTCTCAGTCTCTCTCGAGTTCTCAGTCTCTCTCGAGTTCTCAGTCTCTCTCGAGTTCTCTGTCTCTCTCGAGTTCTCTGTCTCTCTCGAGTTCTCTGTCTCTATAGTTCTCAGTCTCTCTAGTTCTCAGTCTCTCTAGTTCTCAGTCTCTCTAGTTCTCAGTCTCTCTCGTTCTCAGTCTCTCTCGTTCTCAGTCTCTCTAGTTCTCAGTCTCTCTAGTTCTCAGTCTCTCTAGTTCAAAGTCTCCCTCCAGTTCTCAATCTCCCTCCAGTTCTCAGTCTCTATAGTTCTGTCTCTCTCTCTAGTTCTCAGTGTCTCTAGTTCTCAGTGTCTCTAGTTCTCAGTGTCTCGAGTTCTCAGTCTCTCTCGAGTTCTCAGTCTCTCTCCAGTTCTCAGTCTCTCTCGAGTTCTCAGTCTCTCGTTCTCTGTCTCTCGAGTTCTCTCTCAAGTTCTCAGTGCCTCTAGTTCTCAGTCTCTAGTTCTCAGCCTCTCTCGAGTGCTCCCTCTCTCCAGTTCTCAGTTTCTCCCCAGTTCTCTCTCTAGTTCTCAGTTTCTCTCTTTTTCTCTCTCTATTTCTCTGTCTCTCTCTCTAGTTCAGTCTCTCTCTAGATCTTTCTTCAGTTCTCAGTCGCACTCTCTAGTTCTTAGTCTCACTGGTTCTCAGTCTCTCCCGAGTTCTCTCTTTCTCTAGTTCTCAGTCTCTCTCTAGTTCTCAGTCTCTCTCTAGTTCTCAGACTCCCTCCAGTTCTCAGACTCCCTCGAGTTCTCAGTCTCCCTCCAGTTCTCAGACTCCCTCGAGTTCTCAGTCTCCCTCTAGTTCTCAGTCTCCCTCTAGTTCTCAGTCTCTCTAGTTCTCAGTCTCTCTCGTTCTCAGTCTCTCTAGTTCAAAGTCTCCCTCCTGTTCTCAATCTCCCTCCAGTTCTCAGTCTCTATAGTTCTGTATCTCTCTCTAGTTCTCAGTGTCTCTAGTTCTCAGTGTCTCGAGTTCTCAGTCTCTCTCGAGTTCTCAGTCTCTCTCGAGTTCTCAGTCTCTCTCGAGTTCTCAGTCTCTCTCGAGTTCTCAGTCTCTCTCGAGTTCTCAGTCTCTCTCGAGTTCTCTGTCTCTCTCGAGTTCTCTGTCTCTCTCGAGTTCTCTGTCTCGATAGTTCTCAGTCTCTCTAGTTCTCAGTCTCTCTAGTTCTCAGTCTCTCTCGTTCTCAGTCTCTCTCGTTCTCAGTCTCTGTAGTTCTCAGTCTCTCTAGTTCTCAGTCTCTCTAGTTCTCAGTCTCTCTAGTTCAAAGTCTCCCTCCAGTTCTCAATCTCCCTCCAGTTCTCAGTCTCTATAGTTCTGTCTCTCTCTCTAGTTCTCAGTGTCTCTAGTTCTCAGTCTCTCTAGTTCTCAGTCTCTCTAGTTCTCAGTCTCTCTAGTTCTCAGTCTCTCTCGTTCTCAGTCTCTCTCGTTCTCAGTCTCTCTCGTTCTCAGTCTATCTCGTTCTCAGTCTCTCTCGTTCTCAGTCTCTCTCGTTCTCAGTCTCTCTCGTTCTCAGTCTCTCTAGTTCAAAGTCTCCCTCCTGTTCTCAATCTCCCTCCAGTTCTCAGTCTCTATAGTTCTGTCTCCCTCTCTAGTTCTCAGTGTCTCGAGTTCTCAGTGTCTCTAGTTCTCAGTCTCTCTCGAGTTCTCAGTCTCTCTCGAGTTCTCAGTCTCTCTCGAGTTCTCAGTCTCTCTCGAGTTCTCAGTCTCTCTCGAGTTCTCAGTCTCTCTCGAGTTCTCAGTCTCTCTCGAGTTCTCTGTCTCTCTCGAGTTCTCTGTCTCTCTCGAGTTCTCTGTCTCTATAGTTCTCAGTCTCTCTAGTTCTCAGTCTCTCTAGTTCTCAGTCTCTCTAGTTCTCAGTCTCTCTCGTTCTCAGTCTCTCTAGTTCTCAGTCTCTCTAGTTCTCAGTCTCTCTAGTTCTCAGTCTCTCTAGTTCAAAGTCTCCCTCCAGTTCTCAATCTCCCTCCAGTTCTCAGTCTCTATAGTTCTGTCTCTCTCTCTAGTTCTCAGTGTCTCTAGTTCTCAGTGTCTCTAGTTCTCAGTGTCTCGAGTTCTCAGTCTCTCTCGAGTTCTCAGTCTCTCTCGAGTTCTCAGTCTCTCGTTCTCTGTCTCTCGAGTTCTCTCTCAAGTTCTCAGTGCCTCTAGTTCTCAGTCTCTAGTTCTCAGCCTCTCTCGAGTGCTCCCTCTCTCCAGTTCTCAGTTTCTCCCCAGTTCTCTCTCTAGTTCTCAGTTTCTCTCTTTTTCTCTCTCTATTTCTCTGTCTCTCTCTCTAGTTCAGTCTCTCTCTAGATCTTTCTTCAGTTCTCAGTCGCACTCTCTAGTTCTTAGTCTCACTGGTTCTCAGTCTCTCCCGAGTTCTCTCTTTCTCTAGTTCTCAGTCTCTCTCTAGTTCTCAGTCTCTCTCTAGTTCTCAGACTCCCTCCAGTTCTCAGACTCCCTCGAGTTCTCAGTCGCCCTCCAGTTCTCAGACTCCCTCGAGTTCTCAGTCTCCCTCTAGTTCTCAGTCTCCCTCTAGTTCTCAGTCTCTCTAATTCTCAGTGTCTCTAGTTCTCAGTGTCTCGAGTTCTCAGTCTCTCTAGAGTTCTCAGTCTCTCTCGAGTTCTCAGTCTCTCTCGAGTTCTCAGTCTCTCTCGAGTTCTCAGTCTCTCTCGAGTTCTCAGTCTCTCTCGAGTTCTCAGTCTCTCTCGAGTTCTCAGTCTCTCTCGAGTTCTCAGTCTCTCTCGAATTCTCTGTCTCTCTCGAGTTCTCTGTCTCTCTCGAGTTCTCTGTCTCTATAGTTCTCAGTCTCTCTAGTTCTCAGTCTCTCTAGTTCTCAGTCTCTCTAGTTCTCAGTCTCTCTCGTTCTCAGTCTCTCTCGTTCTCAGTCTCTCTAGTTCTCAGTCTCTCTAGTTCTCAGTCTCTCTAGTTCTCAGTCTCTCTAGTTCAAAGTCTCTCTAGTTCAAAGTCTCGCTCCAGTTCTCAATCTCCCTCCAGTTCTCAGTCTCTATAGTTCTGTCTCTCTCTCTAGTTCTCAGTGTCTCTAGTTCTCAGTCTCTCTAGTTCTCAGTCTCTCTAGTTCTCAGTCTCTCTAGTTCTCAGTCTCTCTAGTTCTCAGTCTCTCTCGTTCTCAGTCTCTCTCGTTCTCAGTCTCTCTCGTTCTCAGTCTCTCTCGTTCTCAGTCTCTCTCGTTCTCAGTCTCTCTCGTTCTCAGTCTCTCTAGTTCAAAGTCTCCCTCCTGTTCTCAATCTCCCTCCAGTTCTCAGTCTCTATAGTTCTGTCTCTCTCTCTAGTTCTCAGTGTCTCTAGTTCTCAGTGTCTCGAGTTCTCAGTCTCTCTCGAGTTCTCAGTATCTCTCGAGTTCTCAGTCTCTCTCGAGTTCTCAGTCTCTCTCGAGTTCTCAGTCTCTCTCGAGTTCTCAGTCTCTCTCGAGTTCTCAGTCTCTCTCGAGTTCTCAGTCTCTCTCGAGTTCTCAGTCTCTCTCGAGTTCTCAGTCTCTCTCGAGTTCTCTGTCTCTCTCGAGTTCTCTGTCTCTCTCGAGTTCTCTGTCTCTATAGTTCTCAGTCTCTCTAGTTCTCAGTCTCTCTAGTTCTCAGTCTCTCTAGTTCTCAGTCTCTCTCGTTCTCAGTCTCTCTAGTTCTCAGTCTCTCTAGTTCTCAGTCTCTCTAGTTCAAAGTCTCCCTCCGGTTCTCAATCTCCCTCCAGTTCTCAGTCTCTATAGTTCTGTCTCTCTCTCTAGTTCTCAGTGTCTCTAGTTCTCAGTGTCTCTAGTTCTCAGTCTCTAGTTCTCAGCCTCTCTCGAGTGCTCCCTCTCTCCAGTTCTCAGTTTCTCCCCAGTTCTCTCTCTAGTTCTCAGTTTCTCTCTTTTTCTCTCTCTATTTCTCTGTCTCTCTCTCTAGTTCAGTCTCTCTCTAGATCTTTCTTCAGTTCTCAGTCGCACTCTCTAGTTCTTAGTCTCACTGGTTCTCAGTCTCTCCCGAGTTCTCTCTTTCTCTAGTTCTCAGTCTCTCTCTAGTTCTCAGTCTCTCTCTAGTTCTCAGACTCCCTCCAGTTCTCAGACTCCCTCGAGTTCTCAGTCTCCCTCCAGTTCTCAGACTCCCTCGAGTTCTCAGTCTCCCTCTAGTTCTCAGTCTCCCTCTAGTTCTCAGTCTCTCTAATTCTCAGTCTCTCTAGTTCTCAGTCTCTCCAGTTCTCAGTCTCTCTAGTTCTCAGTCTCTCTAGTTCTCAGTCTCTCTAGTTCTCAGTCTCGCTAGTTCTCAGTCTCTCTAGTTCAAAGTCTCCCTCCAGTTCTCAATCACCCTCCAGTTCTCAGTCTCTATAGTTCTGTCTCTCTCTCTAGTTCTCAGTGTCTCTAGTTCTCAGTCTCTCTCGAGTTCTCAGTCTCCATCTAGTTCTCAGTCTCCCTCGAGTTCTCAGTCTCCATCTAGTTCTCAGTCTCCCTCTAGTTCTCAGTCTCCCTCTAGTTCTCAGTGTCTCTAGTTCTCAGTGTCTCGAGTTCTCAGTCTCTCTCGAGTTCTCAGTCTCTCTCGAGTTCTCAGTCTCTCTCGAGTTCTCAGTCTCTCTCGAGTTCTCAGTCTCTCTCGAGTTCTCAGTCTCTCTCGAGTTCTCAGTCTCTCTCGAGTTCTCAGTCTCTCTCGAGTTCTCAGTCTCTCTCGAGTTCTCTGTCTCTCTCGAGTTCTCTGTCTCTCTCGAGTTCTCTGTCTCTCTCGAGTTCTCTGTCTCTATAGTTCTCAGTCTCTCTAGTTCTCAGTCTCTCTAGTTCTCAGTCTCTCTAGTTCTCAGTCTCTCTCGTTCTCAGTCTCTCTCGTTCTCAGTCTCTCTAGTTCTCAGTCTCTCTAGTTCTCAGTCTCTCTAGTTCTCAGTCTCTCTAGTTCAAAGTCTCTCTAGTTCAAAGTCTCGCTCCAGTTCTCAATCTCCCTCCAGTTCTCAGTCTCTATAGTTCTGTCTCTCTCTCTAGTTCTCAGTGTCTCTAGTTCTCAGTCTCTCTAGTTCTCAGTCTCTCTAGTTCTCAGTCTCTCTAGTTCTCAGTCTCTCTAGTTCTCAGTCTCTCTCGTTCTCAGTCTCTCTCGTTCTCAGTCTCTCTCGTTCTCAGTCTCTCTCGTTCTCAGTCTCTCTCGTTCTCAGTCTCTCTCGTTCTCAGTCTCTCTAGTTCAAAGTCTCCCTCCTGTTCTCAATCTCCCTCCAGTTCTCAGTCTCTATAGTTCTGTCTCTCTCTCTAGTTCTCAGTGTCTCTAGTTCTCAGTGTCTCGAGTTCTCAGTCTCTCTCGAGTTCTCAGTATCTCTCGAGTTCTCAGTCTCTCTCGAGTTCTCAGTCTCTCTCGAGTTCTCAGTCTCTCTCGAGTTCTCAGTCTCTCTCGAGTTCTCAGTCTCTCTCGAGTTCTCAGTCTCTCTCGAGTTCTCAGTCTCTCTCGAGTTCTCAGTCTCTCTCGAGTTCTCTGTCTCTCTCGAGTTCTCTGTCTCTCTCGAGTTCTCTGTCTCTATAGTTCTCAGTCTCTCTAGTTCTCAGTCTCTCTAGTTCTCAGTCTCTCTAGTTCTCAGTCTCTCTCGTTCTCAGTCTCTCTAGTTCTCAGTCTCTCTAGTTCTCAGTCTCTCTAGTTCTCAGTCTCTCTAGTTCAAAGTCTCCCTCCAGTTCTCAATCTCCCTCCAGTTCTCAGTCTCTATAGTTCTGTCTCTCTCTCTAGTTCTCAGTGTCTCTAGTTCTCAGTGTCTCTAGTTCTCAGTGTCTCGAGTTCTCAGTCTCTCTCGAGTTCTCAGTCTCTCTCGAGTTCTCAGTCTCTCTCGAGTTCTCAGTCTCTCGTTCTCTGTCTCTCTAGTTCTCAGTCTCTCTAGTTCAAAGTCTCCCTCCAGTTCTCAATCTCCCTCCAGTTCTCAGTCTCTATAGTTCTGTCTCTCTCTCTAGTTCTCAGTGTCTCTAGTTCTCAGTGTCTCTAGTTCTCAGTGTCTCGAGTTCTCAGTCTCTCTCGAGTTCTCAGTCTCTCTCGAGTTCTCAGTCTCTCTCAGGTTCTCAGTGCCTCTAGTTCTCAGTCTCTAGTTCTCAGCCTCTCTCGAGTGCTCCCTCTCTCCAGTTCTCAGTTTCTCCCCAGTTCTCTCTCTAGTTCTCAGTTTCTCTCTTTTTCTCTCTCTATTTCTCTGTCTCTCTCTCTAGTTCAGTCTCTCTCTCTCGATCTTTCTTCAGTTCTCAGTCGCACTCTCTAGTTCTTAGTCTCACTGGTTCTCAGTCTCTCCCGAGTTCTCTCTTTCTCTCGAGTTCTCAGTCTCTCTCGAGTTCCCAGTCTCTCTCGAGTTCTCAGTCTCTCGTTCTCTGTCTCTCTCGTTCTCAGTCTCTCTAGTTCAAAGTCTCCCTCCTGTTCTCAATCTCCCTCCAGTTCTCAGTCTCTATAGTTCTGTATCTCTCTCTAGTTCTCAGTGTCTCTAGTTCTCAGTCTCTCTCGAGTTCTCAGTCTCTCTCGAGTTCTCAGTCTCTCTCGAGTTCTCAGTCTCTCTCGAGTTCTCAGTCTCTCTCGAGTTCTCTGTCTCTCTCGAGTTCTCTGTCTCTCTCGAGTTCTCTGTCTCGATAGTTCTCAGTCTCTCTAGTTCTCAGTCTCTCTAGTTCTCAGTCTCTCTCGTTCTCAGTCTCTCTCGTTCTCAGTCTCTGTAGTTCTCAGTCTCTCTAGTTCTCAGTCTCTCTAGTTCTCAGTCTCTCTAGTTCAAAGTCTCCCTCCAGTTCTCAATCTCCCTCCAGTTCTCAGTCTCTATAGTTCTGTCTCTCTCTCTAGTTCTCAGTGTCTCTAGTTCTCAGTCTCTCTAGTTCTGTCTCTCTAGTTCTCAGTCTCTCTCGTTCTCAGTCTCTCTCGTTCTCAGTCTCTCTCGTTCTCAGTCTATCTCGTTCTCAGTCTCTCTCGTTCTCAGTCTCTCTCGTTCTCAGTCTCTCTCGTTCTCAGTCTCGCTAGTTCAAAGTCTCCCTCCTGTTCTCAATCTCCCTCCAGTTCTCAGTCTCTATAGTTCTGTCTCCCTCTCTAGTTCTCAGTGTCTCTAGTTCTCAGTGTCTCTAGTTCTCAGTCTCTCTCGAGTTCTCAGTCTCTCTCGAGTTCTCAGTCTCTCTCGAGTTCTCAGTCTCTCTCGAGTTCTCAGTCTCTCTCGAGTTCTCAGTCTCTCTCGAGTTCTCAGTCTCTCTCGAGTTCTCTGTCTCTCTCGAGTTCTCTGTCTCTCTCGAGTTCTCTGTCTCTATAGTTCTCAGTCTCTCTAGTTCTCAGTCTCTCTAGTTCTCAGTCTCTCTAGTTCTCAGTCTCTCTCGTTCTCAGTCTCTCTAGTTCTCAGTCTCTCTAGTTCTCAGTCTCTCTAGTTCTCAGTCTCTCTAGTTCAAAGTCTCCCTCCAGTTCTCAATCTCCCTCCAGTTCTCAGTCTCTATAGTTCTGTCTCTCTCTCTAGTTCTCAGTGTCTCTAGTTCTCAGTGTCTCTAGTTCTCAGTGTCTCGAGTTCTCAGTCTCTCTCGAGTTCTCAGTCTCTCTCGAGTTCTCAGTCTCTCGTTCTCTGTCTCTCGAGTTCTCTCTCAAGTTCTCAGTGCCTCTAGTTCTCAGTCTCTAGTTCTCAGCCTCTCTCGAGTGCTCCCTCTCTCCAGTTCTCAGTTTCTCCCCAGTTCTCTCTCTAGTTCTCAGTTTCTCTCTTTTTCTCTCTCTATTTCTCTGTCTCTCTCTCTAGTTCAGTCTCTCTCTAGATCTTTCTTCAGTTCTCAGTCGCACTCTCTAGTTCTTAGTCTCACTGGTTCTCAGTCTCTCCCGAGTTCTCTCTTTCTCTAGTTCTCAGTCTCTCTCTAGTTCTCAGTCTCTCTCTAGTTCTCAGACTCCCTCCAGTTCTCAGACTCCCTCGAGTTCTCAGTCTCCCTCCAGTTCTCAGACTCCCTCGAGTTCTCAGTCTCCCTCTAGTTCTCAGTCTCCCTCTAGTTCTCAGTCTCTCTAATTCTCAGTCTCTCTAGTTCTCAGTCTCTCCAGTTCTCAGTCTCTCTAGTTCTCAGTCTCTCTAGTTCTCAGTCTCTCTAGTTCTCAGTCTCGCTAGTTCTCAGTCTCTCTAGTTCAAAGTCTCCCTCCAGTTCTCAATCACCCTCCAGTTCTCAGTCTCTATAGTTCTGTCTCTCTCTCTAGTTCTCAGTGTCTCTAGTTCTCAGTCTCTCTCGAGTTCTCAGTCTCCATCTAGTTCTCAGTCTCCCTCGAGTTCTCAGTCTCCATCTAGTTCTCAGTCTCCCTCTAGTTCTCAGTCTCCCTCTAGTTCTCAGTGTCTCTAGTTCTCAGTGTCTCGAGTTCTCAGTCTCTCTCGAGTTCTCAGTCTCTCTCGAGTTCTCAGTCTCTCTCGAGTTCTCAGTCTCTCTCGAGTTCTCAGTCTCTCTCGAGTTCTCAGTCTCTCTCGAGTTCTCAGTCTCTCTCGAGTTCTCAGTCTCTCTCGAGTTCTCAGTCTCTCTCGAGTTCTCTGTCTCTCTCGAGTTCTCTGTCTCTCTCGAGTTCTCTGTCTCTATAGTTCTCAGTCTCTCTAGTTCTCAGTCTCTCTAGTTCTCATTCTCTCTAGTTCTCAGTCTCTCTCGTTCTCAGTCTATCTCGTTCTCAGTCTCTCTAGTTCTCAGTCTCTCTAGTTCTCAGTCTCTCTAGTTCTCAGTCTCTCTAGTTCAAAGTCTCTCTAGTTCAAAGTCTCGCTCCAGTTCTCAATCTCCCTCCAGTTCTCAGTCTCTATAGTTCTGTCTCTCTCTCTAGTTCTCAGTGTCTCTAGTTCTCAGTCTCTCTAGTTCTCAGTCTCTCTAGTTCTCAGTCTCTCTAGTTCTCAGTCTCTCTAGTTCTCAGTCTCTCTCGTTCTCAGTCTCTCTCGTTCTCAGTCTCTCTCGTTCTCAGTCTCTCTCGTTCTCAGTCTCTCTCGTTCTCAGTCTCTCTCGTTCTCAGTCTCTCTAGTTCAAAGTCTCCCTCCTGTTCTCAATCTCCCTCCAGTTCTCAGTCTCTATAGTTCTGTCTCTCTCTCTAGTTCTCAGTGTCTCTAGTTCTCAGTGTCTCGAGTTCTCAGTCTCTCTCGAGTTCTCAGTCTCTCTCGAGTTCTCAGTCTCTCTCGAGTTCTCAGTCTCTCTCGAGTTCTCAGTCTCTCTCGAGTTCTCAGTCTCTCTCGAGTTCTCAGTCTCTCTCGAGTTCTCAGTCTCTCTCGAGTTCTCAGTCTCTCTCGAGTTCTCTGTCTCTCTCGAGTTCTCTGTCTCTCTCGAGTTCTCTGTCTCTATAGTTCTCAGTCTTTCTAGTTCTCAGTCTCTCTAGTTCTCAGTCTCTCTAGTTCTCAGTCTCTCTCGTTCTCAGTCTCTCTAGTTCTCAGTCTCTCTAGTTCTCAGTCTCTCTAGTTCTCAGTCTCTCTAGTTCAAAGTCTCCCTCCAGTTCTCAATCTCCCTCCAGTTCTCAGTCTCTATAGTTCTGTCTCTCTCTCTAGTTCTCAGTGTCTCTAGTTCTCAGTGTCTCTAGTTCTCAGTGTCTCGAGTTCTCAGTCTCTCTCGAGTTCTCAGTCTCTCTCGAGTTCTCAGTCTCTCTCGAGTTCTCAGTCTCTCGTTCTCTGTCTCTCTAGTTCTCAGTCTCTCTAGTTCAAAGTATCCCTCCAGTTCTCAATCTCCCTCCAGTTCTCAGTCTCTATAGTTCTGTCTCTCTCTCTAGTTCTCAGTGTCTCTAGTTCTCAGTGTCTCTAGTTCTCAGTGTCTCGAGTTCTCAGTCTCTCTCGAGTTCTCAGTCTCTCTCGAGTTCTCAGTCTCTCTCAGGTTCTCAGTGCCTCTAGTTCTCAGTCTCTAGTTCTCAGCCTCTCTCGAGTGCTCCCTCTCTCCAGTTCTCAGTTTCTCCCCAGTTCTCTCTCTAGTTCTCAGTTTCTCTCTTTTTCTCTCTCTATTTCTCTGTCTCTCTCTCTAGTTCAGTCTCTCTCTCTCGATCTTTCTTCAGTTCTCAGTCGCACTCTCTAGTTCTTAGTCTCACTGGTTCTCAGTCTCTCCCGAGTTCTCTCTTTCTCTCGTTCTCAGTCTCTCTCTAGTTCTCAGTCTCTCTCTAGTTCTCAGACTCCCTCCAGTTCTCAGACTCCCTCGAGTTCTCAGTCTCCCTCCAGTTCTCAGACTCCCTTGAGTTCTCAGTCTCCCTCTAGTTCTCAGTCTCCCTCTAGTTCTCAGTCTCTCTAGTTCTCAGTCTCTCTAGTTCTCAGTCTCTCTAGTTCTCAGTCTCTCCAGTTCTCAGTCTCTCTAGTTCTCAGTCTCTCTAGTTCTCAGTCTCTCTAGTTCTCAGTCTCGCTAGTTCTCAGTCTCTCTCGTTCAAAGTCTCCCTCCAGTTCTCAATCACCCTCCAGTTCTCAGTCTCTATAGTTCTGTCTCTCTCTCTAGTTCTCAGTGTCTCTAGTTCTCAGTCTCTCTCGAGTTCTCAGTCTCCATCTAGTTCTCAGTCTCCCTCGAGTTCTCAGTCTCCATCTAGTTCTCAGTCTCCCTCTAGTTCTCAGTCTCCCTCTAGTTCTCAGTCTCTCTCGTTCTCAGTCTCTCTCGTTCTCAGTCTCTCTAGTTCTCAGTCTCTCTAGTTCTCAGTCTCTCTCGTTCTCAGTCTCTCTCGTTCTCAGTCTCTCTCGTTCTCAGTCTCTCTCGTTCTCAGTCTCTCTCGTTCTCAGTCTCTCTCGTTCTCAGTCTCTCTAGTTCTCAGTCTCTCTAGTTCAAAGTCTCCCTCCAGTTCTCAATCTCCCTCCAGTTCTCAGTCTCTATAGTTCTGTCTCTCTCTCTAGTTCTCAGTGTCTCTAGTTCTCAGTGTCTCGAGTTCTCAGTCTCTCTCGAGTTCTCAGTCTCTCTCGAGTTCTCAGTCTCTCTCGAGTTCTCAGTCTCTCTCGAGTTCTCAGTCTCTCTCGAGTTCTCAGTCTCTCTCGAGTTCTCAGTCTCTCTCGAGTTCTCAGTCTCTCTCGAGTTCTCAGTCTCTCTCGAGTTCTCAGTCTCTCTCGAGTTCTCTGTCTCTCTCGAGTTCTCTGTCTCTCTCGAGTTCTCTGTCTCTATAGTTCTCAGTCTCTCTAGTTCTCAGTCTCTCTAGTTCTCAGTCTCTCTAGTTCTCAGTCTCTCTCGTTCTCAGTCTCTCTAGTTCTCAGTCTCTCTAGTTCTCAGTCTCTCTAGTTCTCAGTCTCTCTAGTTCAAAGTCTCCCTCCAGTTCTGAATCTCCCTCCAGTTCTCAGTCTCTATAGTTCTGTCTCTCTCTCTAGTTCTCAGTGTCTCTAGTTCTCAGTGTCTCGAGTTCTCAGTCTCTCTCGAGTTCTCAGTCTCTCTCGAGTTCTCAGTCTCTCTCGAGTTCTCAGTCTCCCGTTCTCTGTCTCTCGAGTTCTCTCTCAAGTTCTCAGTGCCTCTAGTTCTCAGTCTCTCGTTCTCAGCCTCTCTCGAGTGCTCCCTCTCTCCAGTTCTCAGTTTCTCCCCAGTTCTCTCTCTAGTTCTCAGTTTCTCTCTTTTTCTCTCTCTATTTCTCTGTCTCTCTCTCCAGTTCAGTCTCTCTCTAGATCTTTCTTCGGTTCTCAGTCGCGCTCTCTAGTTCTTAGTCTCACTGGTTCTCAGTCTCTCCCGAGTTCTCTCTTTCTCTCGTTCTCAGTCTCTCTCTAGTTCTCAGTCTCTCTCTAGTTCTCAGACTCCCTCCAGTTCTCAGACTCCCTCGAGTTCTCAGTCTCCCTCCAGTTCTCAGACTCCCTCGAGTTCTCAGTCTCCCTCTAGTTCTCAGTCTCCCTCTAGTTCTCAGTCTCTCTAGTTCTCAGTCTCTCTAGTTCTCAGTCTCTCTAGTTCTCAGTCTCTCTAGTTCTCAGTCTCGCTAGTTCTCAGTCTCTCTAGTTCAAAGTCTCCCTCCAGTTCTCAATCACTCTCCAGTTCTCAGTCTCTATAGTTCTGTCTCTCTCTCTAGTTCTCAGTGTCTCTAGTTCTCAGTCTCTCTCGAGTTCTCAGTCTCTCTCGAGTTCTCAGTCTCTCTCGAGTTCTCAGTCTCTTTCGAGTTCTCAGTCTCTTTCGAGTTCTCAGTCTCTCTCGAGTTCTCAGTCTCTCTCGAGTTCTCAGTCTCTTTCGAGTTCTCAGTCTCCCTCGAGTTCTCTGTCTCTCTCGAGTTCTCTGTCTCTCTCGAGTTCTCTGTCTCTATAGTTCTCTGTCTCTCCAGTTCTCCCTCTCGTTCTCTCTCTCGATCGCATTCTCTCTCTCTTTCTCAGTTTCACTAGTTCTCTCTCTCTCTCTAATTCTCTCTCTCCAGTTCTCAGTGTCTCTCCAATTCTCTCTCTCCCTAGTTCTCTCTCTCCAGTTCTCAGTCTCCATCTAGTTCTCTCTCTCTTGTTCTCTATTTCTCAGTCTCTCTCGTTCTCAGTCTCTCTAGTTCTCAGTGTCTCTAGTTCTCAGTCTCTCCAGTTCTCAGTCTCTTTCTAGTTCTCTCCCTATAGTTCAGTTTCTCGAGTTCAGTCTCCCTCTCGTTCTCAGTCTCCCTCTCGTTCTCAGTCTCCCTCTCGTTCTCAGTCTCCCTCTCGTTCTCAGTCTCCCTCTCGTTCTCAGTCTCCCTCTCGTTCTCAGTCTCCCTCTCGTTCTCAGTCTCCCTCTCGTTCTCAGTCTCCCTCTCGTTCTCAGTCTCCCTCTCGTTCTCAGTCTCCCTCTCGTTCTCAGTCTCCCTCGAGTTCTTAGTCTCCCTCTAGTTCTCAGTCTCCCTCTAGTTCTCAGTCTCCCTCTAATTCTCAGTCTCCCTCTAGTTCTCAGTCTCCCTCTAGTTCTCAGTCTCCCTCTAGTTCTCAGTCTCCCTCTTGTTCTCAGTCTCCCTCTAGTTCTCAGTCTCCCTCTAGTTCTCAGTCTCTTCCTCGTTCTCTCTCTCTAGTTCAGTTTCTCCATTTCAATCTCTCTCTAGTTCTCAGTCTGTCTCCAGTTCTCAATAACTCTCTCGTTCTCAGTCTCTCTCTAGTTCTCAGTCTCTAGTTCTCAGTCTCTCTCTAGTTCTCAGTCTCTAGTTCTCAGCCCCTCTCGAGTTCTCAGTCTCTCTCTCGAGTTCTCAGTCTCTCTCTTTCTAGTTCTCAGTGTCTCTCGTTCTCAGTCTCTCTCTAGTTCTCTCTCTCTTAAGTTCTCTCTCTCTAGTTCTCAGTTTCTCTCCAGTTCTCCCTCTAGTTCTCAGTCGCCTCAAGTTCAGTCTCTCTATAGATCTTTCTTCAGTTCTCAGTCGCTCTCTCTAGTTCTCTCTCTAGTTCTCTCTCTAGTTCTCTCTCTCGTTCTCTCACTAGTTCTCTCTTTAGTTCCTACTCTCACTAGTTCTCAGTCTCTCCCTAGTTCTCTCTTCACCTAGTTCTCTGTCTCTCTCTAGTTCTCAGTCTCTCTCTAGTTCTCAGACTCCCTCCAGTTCTCAGACTCCCTCGAGTTCTCAGTCTCCCTCCAGTTCTCAGACTCCCTCGAGTTCTCAGTCTCCCTCTAGTTCTCAGTCTCCCTCTAGTTCTCAGTCTCTCTAGTTCTCAGTCTCTCTAGTTCTCAGTCTCTCTAGTTCTCAGTCTCTCTAGTTCTCAGTCTCGCTAGTTCTCAGTCTCTCTAGTTCAAAGTCTCCCTCCAGTTCTCAATCACTCTCCAGTTCTCAGTCTCTATAGTTCTGTCTCTCTCTCTAGTTCTCAGTGTCTCTAGTTCTCAGTCTCTCTCGAGTTCTCAGTCTCTCTCGAGTTCTCAGTCTCTCTCGAGTTCTCAGTCTCTTTCGAGTTCTCAGTCTCTTTCGAGTTCTCAGTCTCTCTCGAGTTCTCAGTCTCTCTCGAGTTCTCAGTCTCTTTCGAGTTCTCAGTCTCCCTCGAGTTCTCTGTCTCTCTCGAGTTCTCTGTCTCTCTCGAGTTCTCTGTCTCTATAGTTCTCTGTCTCTCCAGTTCTCCCTCTCGTTCTCTCTCTCGATCGCATTCTCTCTCTCTTTCTCAGTTTCACTAGTTCTCTCTCTCTCTCTAATTCTCTCTCTCCAGTTCTCAGTGTCTCTCCAATTCTCTCTCTCCCTAGTTCTCTCTCTCCAGTTCTCAGTCTCCATCTAGTTCTCTCTCTCTTGTTCTCTATTTCTCAGTCTCTCTCGTTCTCAGTCTCTCTAGTTCTCAGTGTCTCTAGTTCTCAGTCTCTCCAGTTCTCAGTCTCTTTCTAGTTCTCTCCCTATAGTTCAGTTTCTCGAGTTCAGTCTCCCTCTCGTTCTCAGTCTCCCTCTCGTTCTCAGTCTCCCTCTCGTTCTCAGTCTCCCTCTCGTTCTCAGTCTCCCTCTCGTTCTCAGTCTCCCTCTCGTTCTCAGTCTCCCTCTCGTTCTCAGTCTCCCTCTCGTTCTCAGTCTCCCTCTCGTTCTCAGTCTCCCTCTCGTTCTCAGTCTCCCTCTCGTTCTCAGTCTCCCTCGAGTTCTTAGTCTCCCTCTAGTTCTCAGTCTCCCTCTAGTTCTCAGTCTCCCTCTAATTCTCAGTCTCCCTCTAGTTCTCAGTCTCCCTCTAGTTCTCAGTCTCCCTCTAGTTCTCAGTCTCCCTCTTGTTCTCAGTCTCCCTCTAGTTCTCAGTCTCCCTCTAGTTCTCAGTCTCTTCCTCGTTCTCTCTCTCTAGTTCAGTTTCTCCATTTCAATCTCTCTCTAGTTCTCAGTCTGTCTCCAGTTCTCAATAACTCTCTCGTTCTCAGTCTCTCTCTAGTTCTCAGTCTCTAGTTCTCAGTCTCTCTCTAGTTCTCAGTCTCTAGTTCTCAGCCCCTCTCGAGTTCTCAGTCTCTCTCTCGAGTTCTCAGTCTCTCTCTTTCTAGTTCTCAGTGTCTCTCGTTCTCAGTCTCTCTCTAGTTCTCTCTCTCTTAAGTTCTCTCTCTCTAGTTCTCAGTTTCTCTCCAGTTCTCCCTCTAGTTCTCAGTCGCCTCAAGTTCAGTCTCTCTATAGATCTTTCTTCAGTTCTCAGTCGCTCTCTCTAGTTCTCTCTCTAGTTCTCTCTCTAGTTCTCTCTCTCGTTCTCTCACTAGTTCTCTCTTTAGTTCCTACTCTCACTAGTTCTCAGTCTCTCCCTAGTTCTCTCTTCACCTAGTTCTCTGTCTCTCTCTAGTTCTCAGTCTCTCTCTAGTTCTGAGTCTTTCTCTCTGGTTCTCAGTCTCTCTCTCTCGCTGGTTCTCAGTCTCTCTCTCTCTCTCTGGTTCTCAGTCTCTCTCCAGTTCTCTCTCCTGAGTTCTCAGTCTCTCTCGAGTTCTCAGTCTCTCTCGAGTTCTCAGTCTCTCTCGAGTTCTCAGTCTCCCTCGAGTTCTCAGTCTCCCTCGAGTTCTCAGTCTCCCTCGAGTTCTCAGTCTCCCTCGAGTTCTCAGTCTCCCTCGAGTTCTCAGTCTCCCTCGAGTTCTCAGTCTCCCTCGAGTTCTCAGTCTCCCTCGAGTTCTCAGTCTCCCTCGAGTTCTCAGTCTCCCTCGAGTTCTCTGTCTCCCTCGACTTCTCAGTCTCCCTCGACTTCTCAGTCTCCCTCTAGTTCTCAGTCTCCCTCTAGTTCTCAGTCTCCCTCTAGTTCTCAGTCTCTCTCTCCAGATCTCAGTTTCTGTCTATTTCTCAGTCTCTCTCTAGTTTTCTCTCTCTCTATCTCTCTATTTCTCAGTCTCTCTCTAGTTCTCAGTCTCTCTCTAGTTCTCAGTCTCCAGTTCTCTGCCCCTCTCGAGTTCTCAGTCTCTCTCTCTAGTTCTCAGTCTCTCTCTTTCTACTTCTCAGTGTCTCTCGTTCTCAGTCTCTCTCTAGTTCTCTCTCGCTTAAGTTCTCTCTCTCTAGTTCTCAGTTTCTCTGCAGTTCTCCCTCCAGTTCTCTGTCTCCTCCAGTTCAGTCTCTCTCTAAATCTTTCTTCAGTTCTCAGTCGCTCTCTCTAGTTCTCTCTCTAGTTCTCTCTCTAGTTCTCTCTCCAGTTCTCTCTCTAGTTCTCTCTCTAGTTCCTGCTCTCACTAGTTCTCAGTCTCTCCCTAGTTCTCTCTTTACCTAGTTCTCTGTCTCTCTCTAGTTCTCAGTCTCTCTCTAGTTCTGAGTCTTTCTCTCTGGTTCTCAGTCGCTCTCTCTCTCTGGTTCTCAGTCTCTCTCTCTCTCTGGTTCTCAGTCTCTCTCCAGTTCTCTCTCCTGAGTTCTCAGTCTCTCTCGAGTTCTCAGTCTCTCTCGAGTTCTCAGTCTCCCTCTAGTTCTCAGTCTCCCTCTAGTTCTCAGTCTCCCTCTAGTTCTCAGTCTCCCTCTAGTTCTCAGTCTCCCTCTAGTTCTCAGTCTCTCTCTCCAGATCTCAGTTTCCGTCTATTTCTCAGTCTCTCTCTAGTTTTCTCTCTCTCTATCTCTCTATTTCTCAGTCTCTCTCTAGTTCTCAGTGTCTCTCTAGTTCTCTCTCTCCCTAGTTCTCTCTCTCTAGTTCTCAGTCTCCCTCTAGTTCTCAGTCTCTCTCGAGTTCTCAGTCTCCAGTTCTCTGCCCCTCTCGAGTTCTCAGTCTCTCTCTCTAGTTCTCAGTCTCTCTCTTTCAAATTCTCAGTGTCTCTCGTTCTCAGTCTCTCTCTAGTTCTCTCTCGCTTAAGTTCTCTCTCTCTAGTTCTCAGTTTCTCTGCAGTTCTCCCTCCAGTTCTCTGTCTCCTCCAGTTCAGTCTCTCTCTAAATCTTTCTTCAGTTCTCAGTCGCTCTCTCTAGTTCTCTCTCTAGTTCTCTCTCTAGTTCTCTCTCCAGTTCTCTCTCTAGTTCTCTCTCTAGTTCCTGCTCTCACTAGTTCTCAGTCTCTCCCTAGTTCTCTCTTTACCTAGTTCTCTGTCTCTCTCTAGTTCTCAGTCTCTCTCTAGTTCTGAGTCTTTCTCTCTGGTTCTCAGTCGCTCTCTCTCTCTGGTTCTCAGTCTCTCTCTCTCTCTCTGGTTCTCAGTCTCTCTCCAGTTCTCTCTCCTGAGTTCTCAGTCTCTCTCGAGTTCTCAGTCTCTCTCGAGTTCTCAGTCTCTCTCGAGTTCTCAGTCTCCCTCGAGTTCTCAGTCTCCCTCTAGTTCTCAGTCTCCCTCTAGTTCTCAGTCTCCCTCTAGTTCTCAGTCTCCCTCGAGTTCTCAGTCTCCCTCTAGTTCTCAGTCTCCCTCGAGTTCTCAGTCTCCCTCGAGTTCTCAGTCTCCCTCGAGTTCTCAGTCTCCCTCGAGTTCTCAGTTTCCCTCGAGTTCTCAGTCTCCCTCGAGTTCTCAGTCTCCCTCGAGTTCTCAGTCTCCCTCGAGTTCTCAGTCTCCCTCGAGTTCTCAGTCTCCCTCGAGTTCTCAGTCTCCCGCGAGTTCTCAGTCTCTCTCTCCAGATCTCAGTTTCCGTCTATTTCTCAGTCTCTCTCTCGTTTTCTCTCTCTCTATCTCTCTATTTCTCAGTCTCTCTCTAGTTCTCAGTGTCTCTCTAGTTCTCTCTCTCCCTAGTTCTCTCTCTCTAGTTCTCAGTCTCCCTCTAGTTCTCAGTCTCTCTCTAGTTCTCAGTCTCCAGTTCTCTGCCCCTCTCGAGTTCTCAGTCTCTCTCTCTAGTTCTCAGTCTCTCTCTTTCAAATTCTCAGTGTCTCTCGTTCTCAGTCTCTCTCTAGTTCTCTCTCGCTTAAGTTCTCTCTCTCTAGTTCTCAGTTTCTCTGCAGTTCTCCCTCCAGTTCTCTGTCTCCTCCAGTTCAGTCTCTCTCTAAATCTTTCTTCAGTTCTCAGTCGCTCTCTCTAGTTCTCTCTCTAGTTCTCTCTCTAGTTCCTGCTCTCACTAGTTCTCAGTCTCTCCCTAGTTCTCTCTTTACCTAGTTCTCTGTCTCTCCCTAGTTCTCAGTCTCTCTCTAGTTCTGAGTCTTTCTCTCTGGTTCTCAGTCGCTCTCTCTCTCTGGTTCTCAGTCTCTCTCTCTCTCTCTGGTTCTCAGTCTCTCTCCAGTTCTCTCTCCTGAGTTCTCAGTCTCTCTCGAGTTCTCAGTCTCTCTCGAGTTCTCAGTCTCCCTCGAGTTCTCAGTCTCCCTCTAGTTCTCAGTCTCCCTCTAGTTCTCAGTCTCCCTCGAGTTCTCAGTCTCCCTCGAGTTCTCAGTCTCCCTCGAGTTCTCAGTCTCCCTCGAGTTCTCAGTCTCCCTCGAGTTCTCAGTCTCCCTCGAGTTCTCAGTCTCCCTCGAGTTCTCAGTTTCCCTCGAGTTCTCAGTCTCCCTCGAGTTCTCAGTCTCCCTCGAGTTCTCAGTCTCCCTCGAGTTCTCAGTCTCCCTCGAGTTCTCAGTCTCCCTCGAGTTCTCGGTCTCTCTCTCTACAGATCTCAGTTTCCGTCTATTACTCAGTCTCTCTCTAGTTTTCTCTCTCTCTCTAGTTCTCTCTCTCTATCTCTCTCTTTCTCAGTCTTTCTCTAGTTCTCAGACTCTAGTTATCAGTCTCTCTCTAGTTCTCTGTCTCTCTAGTTCTCGGTCTCTCTAGTTCTCCCTCTAGTTCTCTATCTAGATCTCACCCTCTCTCTCTTTCTCAGTCTCACTAGTTCTCTCTCTCTAATTCTCTCTCTCTCGTTCTCAGTGTCTCTCTAATTTTCTCTCTCCCTAGTTCTCTCACTCCCTAGTTCTCTCTCTCGAGTGCTCAGTCTCCATCCAGTTCTCAGTCTCTCTCTCTCTTGTTCTCATTCTCTCTCTCTCTTGTTCTCTAGTTCTCAGTCTCTCTAGTTCTCAGTCTCTCTAGTTCTCAGTCTCTCTAGTTCTCAGTCTCTCTAGTTCTCAGTCTCTCTAGTTTTCAGTCTCTCTAGTTCTCAGTCTCTCCAGTTCTCAGTCTCTCGAGTTCTCAGTCTCTCGAGTTCTCAGTCTCTCTAGTTCTCAGTCTCTCTAGTTCTCAGTCTCTCGAGTTCTTAGTGTCTCGAGTTCTCAGTCTCTCGAGTTCTCAGTCTCTTTCTAGTTCTCTCTCTCTAGTTCAGTTTCTCTAGTTCAGTCTCTCTCTCGTTCTCAGTCTGTCTCCAGTTCTCAATAACTCTCTAGTTCTCAGTATCCCTCCAGTTCTCAGTCTCCCTCCAGTTCTCAGTCTCTGTAGTTCTGTCTCTCTCTCTCGTTCTCAGTGTTTCCAGTTCTCAGTTTCTCTCAAGTTCTCTCTCTTGTTCTCTGTCTCTCTCTCGTTCAGTCTCTCTCCAGATCTTACTTCAGTTCTCAGTCCCTCTCGAGTTCTCAGTCCCTCTCGAGTTCTCAGTCCCTCTCGAGTTCTCAGTCCCTCTCGAGTTCTCAGTCCCTCTCGAGTTCTCAGTCCCTCTCGAGTTCTCAGTCCCTCTCGAGTTCTCAGTCTCTCTCGAGTTCTCAGTCTCTCTCGAGTTCTCAGTCTCTCTCGAGTTCTCAGTCTCTCTCGAGTTCTCAGTCTCTCTCGAGTTCTCAGTCTATCTCGAGTTCTCAGTCTCTCTCGAGTTCTCAGTCTCTCTCGAGTTCTCAGTCTCCCTCGAGTTCTCAGTCTCCCTCCAGTTCTCAGTCTCCCTCCAGTTCTCAGTCTCCCTCCAGTTCTCAGTCTCCCTCCAGTTCTCAGTCTCCCTCCAGTTCTCAGTCTCCCTCCAGTTCTCAGTCTCCCTCCAGTTCTCAGTCTCCCTCCAGTTCTCAGTCTCCCTCCAGTTCTCAGTCTCCCTCCAGTTCTCAGTCTCCCTCCAGTTCTCAGTCTCCCTCCAGTTCTCAGTCTCCCTCCAGTTCTCAGTCTCCAACCAGTTCCCAGTCTCCCTCCAGTTCCCAGTCTCCCTCCAGTTCCCAGTCTCTCTCCAGTTCTCAGTCTCCCTCTCGTTCCCAGTCTCCCTCTAGTTCCCAGTCTCTCCCGAGTTCCCAGTCCCTCTCGAGTTCTCAGTCCCTCTCGAGTTCTCAGTCCCTCTCGAGTTCTCAGTCCCTCTCGAGTTCTCAGTCACTCTCGAGTTCTCAGTCCCTCTCGAGTTCTCAGTCCCTCTCGAGTTCTCTGTCCCTCTCGAGTTCTCAGTCCCTCTCGAGTTCTCAGTCCCTCTCGAGTTCTCAGTCCCTCTCGAGTTATCAGTCTCTCTCGAGTTCTCAGTCTCTCTCGAGTTCTCAGTCTCTCTCGAGTTCTCAGTCTCTCTCGACTTCTCAGTCTCTCTCGAGTTCTCAGTCTCTCTCTAGTTCTCAGTCTCTCTCTAGTTCTCAGTCTCCCTTTTGTTCTCAGTCTCCCTCTTGTTCTCAGTCTCTCTCTAGTTCTCAGTCTCTCTCTAGTTCTCAGTCTCTCTCTAGTTCTCAGTCTCTCTCTAGTTCTCAGTATCTCTAGTTCTCAGTCTCTCTAGTTCTCAGTCTCTCTAGTTCTCAGTCTCTCTAGTTCTCAGTCTCTCTAGTTCTCAGTCTCTCTACTTCTCAGTCTCTCTAGTTCTCAGTCTCTCTAGTTCTCAGTCTCTCTAGTTCTCAGTCTCCCTCCAGTTTTCAGTCTCCCTCTAGTTCTTTCTCTCTCTAGTTTTTTCTCTCTCTCTATTTCTCAGTCTTTCTCTCGTTCTCTCTCTCGTTCTCTGTCTCTCTCTAGTTCTCTCTAGTTCTCAGTCTCTCTCTCTAATTCTCTCTCCCTAGTTCTCAGTGTCTCTCTAGTTCTCAGTCTCACTCTTTCTAGTTCTCAGTCTCACTCGTTCTCAGTTTCTCTCTAGTTCTTTCTCTAGTTCTCTGTCTCTCTCTAGTTCAGTCTCTCTCTAGATCTTTCTTCAGTTCTCAGTCACTCTCTCTAGTTCTCTCTCTAGTTCTCTCTCTAGTTCTCTCTCTCGTTCTCTCTCTAGTTCTCTCTCTGGTTCTTAGTCTCACCAGTTCTCAGGATCCCTAGTTCTCTCTTTCTCCAGTTCTCAGTCTCTTTCTGGTTCTCAGTCTCTCTCGAGTTCTCAGTCTCTCTCGAGTTCTCAGTCTCTCTCGAGTTCACAGTCTCTCTCGAGTTCTCAGTCTCTCTCGAGTTCTCAGTCTCTCTCGAGTTATCAGTCTCTCTCGAGTTCTCAGTCTCTCTCGAGTTCTCAGTCTCTCTCGAGTTCTCAGTCTCTCTCGAGTTCTCAGTCTCTCTCGAGTTCTCAGTCTCTCTCGAGTTCTCAGTCTCTCTCGAGTTCTCTGTCTCTCTCGAGTTCTCTGTCTCTATAGTTCTCAGTCTCTCTCTAGTTCTCAGTCTCTCTAGTTCTCAGTCTCTCTAGTTCTCAGTCTCCCTCCAGTTTTCAGTCTCCCTCTAGTTCTTTCTCTCTCTAGTTTTTTCTCTCTCTCTATTTCTGTCTTTCTCTAGTTCTCTCTCTCGTTCTCTGTCTCTCTCTAGTTCTCTGTCTAGTTCTCACTCTAGATCTTTCTTCAGTTCTCAGTCACTCTCTCTAGTTCTCTCTCTAGTTCTCTCTCTAGTTCTTAGTCTCACCAGTTCTCAGGATCCCTAGTTCTCTCTTTCTCCAGTTCTCAGTCTCTTTCTGGTTCTCAGTCTCTCTCTCTCTCTCTGGTTCTCACTCTCGCTCTAGTTCTCTCTCTCGAGTTCTCAGTCTCTCTCAAGCTCTCAGTCTCTCTCAAGTTATCAGTCTCTCTCAAGTTATCAGTCTCCCTCCAGTTCTCAGTCTCTCTCCAGTTCTCAGTCTCCTTCTAGTTCTCAGTCTCCCTCTAGTTCTCAGTCTCCCTCTAGTTTCAGTCTCCCTCTAGTTTCAGTCTCCCTCTAGTTTCAGTCTCCCTCTAGTTTCAGTCTCCCTCTAGTTCTCAGTCTCCCTCTAGTTCTCAGTCTCCCTCCAGTTCTCAGTTTCTCGTTCTCTGTCTCTCGAGTTCTCTCTCTAGTTCTCAGTGCCTCTAGTTCTCGGTCTCTCGTTCTCAGCCTGCCTCGAGTGCTCCCTCTCTCGAGTTCTCAGTTTCTCTCTTTTTGTCTCTCCAGTTCTCTGTCTCTCTCTCTAGTTCAGTCTCTCTCTAGATCTTTCTTCAGTTCTCAGTCGCTCTCAATAATTCTCTCACTAGTTCTCAGTCTCTCCCTAGTTCTCTCTTTACCTAGTTCTCTGTCTCTCCCTAGTTCTCAGTCTCTCTCTAGTTCTGAGTCTTTCTCTCTGGTTCTCAGTCGCTCTCTCTCTCTGGTTCTCAGTCTCTCTCTCTCTCTCTGGTTCTCAGTCTCTCTCCAGTTCTCTCTCCTGAGTTCTCAGTCTCTCTCGAGTTCTCAGTCTCTCTCGAGTTCTCAGTCTCCCTCGAGTTCTCAGTCTCCCTCTAGTTCTCAGTCTCCCTCTAGTTCTCAGTCTCCCTCGAGTTCTCAGTCTCCCTCGAGTTCTCAGTCTCCCTCGAGTTCTCAGTCTCCCTCGAGTTCTCAGTCTCCCTCGAGTTCTCAGTCTCCCTCGAGTTCTCAGTCTCCCTCGAGTTCTCAGTTTCCCTCGAGTTCTCAGTCTCCCTCGAGTTCTCAGTCTCCCTCGAGTTCTCAGTCTCCCTCGAGTTCTCAGTCTCCCTCGAGTTCTCAGTCTCCCTCGAGTTCTCGGTCTCTCTCTCTACAGATCTCAGTTTCCGTCTATTACTCAGTCTCTCTCTAGTTTTCTCTCTCTCTCTAGTTCTCTCTCTCTATCTCTCTCTTTCTCAGTCTTTCTCTAGTTCTCAGACTCTAGTTATCAGTCTCTCTCTAGTTCTCTGTCTCTCTAGTTCTCGGTCTCTCTAGTTCTCCCTCTAGTTCTCTATCTAGATCTCACCCTCTCTCTCTTTCTCAGTCTCACTAGTTCTCTCTCTCTAATTCTCTCTCTCTCGTTCTCAGTGTCTCTCTAATTTTCTCTCTCCCTAGTTCTCTCACTCCCTAGTTCTCTCTCTCGAGTGCTCAGTCTCCATCCAGTTCTCAGTCTCTCTCTCTCTTGTTCTCATTCTCTCTCTCTCTTGTTCTCTAGTTCTCAGTCTCTCTAGTTCTCAGTCTCTCTAGTTCTCAGTCTCTCTAGTTCTCAGTCTCTCTAGTTCTCAGTCTCTCTAGTTTTCAGTCTCTCTAGTTCTCAGTCTCTCCAGTTCTCAGTCTCTCGAGTTCTCAGTCTCTCGAGTTCTCAGTCTCTCTAGTTCTCAGTCTCTCTAGTTCTCAGTCTCTCGAGTTCTTAGTGTCTCGAGTTCTCAGTCTCTCGAGTTCTCAGTCTCTTTCTAGTTCTCTCTCTCTAGTTCAGTTTCTCTAGTTCAGTCTCTCTCTCGTTCTCAGTCTGTCTCCAGTTCTCAATAACTCTCTAGTTCTCAGTATCCCTCCAGTTCTCAGTCTCCCTCCAGTTCTCAGTCTCTGTAGTTCTGTCTCTCTCTCTCGTTCTCAGTGTTTCCAGTTCTCAGTTTCTCTCAAGTTCTCTCTCTTGTTCTCTGTCTCTCTCTCGTTCAGTCTCTCTCCAGATCTTACTTCAGTTCTCAGTCCCTCTCGAGTTCTCAGTCCCTCTCGAGTTCTCAGTCCCTCTCGAGTTCTCAGTCCCTCTCGAGTTCTCAGTCCCTCTCGAGTTCTCAGTCCCTCTCGAGTTCTCAGTCCCTCTCGAGTTCTCAGTCTCTCTCGAGTTCTCAGTCTCTCTCGAGTTCTCAGTCTCTCTCGAGTTCTCAGTCTCTCTCGAGTTCTCAGTCTCTCTCGAGTTCTCAGTCTATCTCGAGTTCTCAGTCTCTCTCGAGTTCTCAGTCTCTCTCGAGTTCTCAGTCTCTCTCGAGTTCTCAGTCTCCCTCGAGTTCTCAGTCTCCCTCCAGTTCTCAGTCTCCCTCCAGTTCTCAGTCTCCCTCCAGTTCTCAGTCTCCCTCCAGTTCTCAGTCTCCCTCCAGTTCTCAGTCTCCCTCCAGTTCTCAGTCTCCCTCCAGTTCTCAGTCTCCCTCCAGTTCTCAGTCTCCCTCCAGTTCTCAGTCTCCCTCCAGTTCTCAGTCTCCCTCCAGTTCTCAGTCTCCCTCCAGTTCTCAGTCTCCCTCCAGTTCTCAGTCTCCAACCAGTTCCCAGTCTCCCTCCAGTTCCCAGTCTCCCTCCAGTTCCCAGTCTCTCTCCAGTTCTCAGTCTCCCTCTCGTTCCCAGTCTCCCTCTAGTTCCCAGTCTCTCCCGAGTTCCCAGTCCCTCTCGAGTTCTCAGTCCCTCTCGAGTTCTCAGTCCCTCTCGAGTTCTCAGTCCCTCTCGAGTTCTCAGTCACTCTCGAGTTCTCAGTCCCTCTCGAGTTCTCAGTCCCTCTCGAGTTCTCTGTCCCTCTCGAGTTCTCAGTCCCTCTCGAGTTCTCAGTCCCTCTCGAGTTCTCAGTCCCTCTCGAGTTATCAGTCTCTCTCGAGTTCTCAGTCTCTCTCGAGTTCTCAGTCTCTCTCGAGTTCTCAGTCTCTCTCGAGTTCTCAGTCTCTCTCGAGTTCTCAGTCTCTCTCGAGTTCTCAGTCTCTCTCGAGTTCTCAGTCTCTCTCGACTTCTCAGTCTCTCTCGAGTTCTCAGTCTCTCTCTAGTTCTCAGTCTCTCTCTAGTTCTCAGTCTCCCTTTTGTTCTCAGTCTCCCTCTTGTTCTCAGTCTCTCTCTAGTTCTCAGTCTCTCTCTAGTTCTCAGTCTCTCTCTAGTTCTCAGTCTCTCTCTAGTTCTCAGTATCTCTAGTTCTCAGTCTCTCTAGTTCTCAGTCTCTCTAGTTCTCAGTCTCTCTAGTTCTCAGTCTCTCTAGTTCTCAGTCTCTCTACTTCTCAGTCTCTCTAGTTCTCAGTCTCTCTAGTTCTCAGTCTCTCTAGTTCTCAGTCTCCCTCCAGTTTTCAGTCTCCCTCTAGTTCTTTCTCTCTCTAGTTTTTTCTCTCTCTCTATTTCTCAGTCTTTCTCTCGTTCTCTCTCTCGTTCTCTGTCTCTCTCTAGTTCTCTCTAGTTCTCAGTCTCTCTCTCTAATTCTCTCTCCCTAGTTCTCAGTGTCTCTCTAGTTCTCAGTCTCACTCTTTCTAGTTCTCAGTCTCACTCGTTCTCAGTTTCTCTCTAGTTCTTTCTCTAGTTCTCTGTCTCTCTCTAGTTCAGTCTCTCTCTAGATCTTTCTTCAGTTCTCAGTCACTCTCTCTAGTTCTCTCTCTAGTTCTCTCTCTAGTTCTCTCTCTCGTTCTCTCTCTAGTTCTCTCTCTGGTTCTTAGTCTCACCAGTTCTCAGGATCCCTAGTTCTCTCTTTCTCCAGTTCTCAGTCTCTTTCTGGTTCTCAGTCTCTCTCGAGTTCTCAGTCTCTCTCGAGTTCTCAGTCTCTCTCGAGTTCACAGTCTCTCTCGAGTTCTCAGTCTCTCTCGAGTTCTCAGTCTCTCTCGAGTTATCAGTCTCTCTCGAGTTCTCAGTCTCTCTCGAGTTCTCAGTCTCTCTCGAGTTCTCAGTCTCTCTCGAGTTCTCAGTCTCTCTCGAGTTCTCAGTCTCTCTCGAGTTCTCAGTCTCTCTCGAGTTCTCTGTCTCTCTCGAGTTCTCTGTCTCTATAGTTCTCAGTCTCTCTCTAGTTCTCAGTCTCTCTAGTTCTCAGTCTCTCTAGTTCTCAGTCTCCCTCCAGTTTTCAGTCTCCCTCTAGTTCTTTCTCTCTCTAGTTTTTTCTCTCTCTCTATTTCTGTCTTTCTCTAGTTCTCTCTCTCGTTCTCTGTCTCTCTCTAGTTCTCTGTCTAGTTCTCACTCTAGATCTTTCTTCAGTTCTCAGTCACTCTCTCTAGTTCTCTCTCTAGTTCTCTCTCTAGTTCTTAGTCTCACCAGTTCTCAGGATCCCTAGTTCTCTCTTTCTCCAGTTCTCAGTCTCTTTCTGGTTCTCAGTCTCTCTCTCTCTCTGGTTCTCACTCTCGCTCTAGTTCTCTCTCTCGAGTTCTCAGTCTCTCTCAAGCTCTCAGTCTCTCTCAAGTTATCAGTCTCTCTCAAGTTATCAGTCTCCCTCCAGTTCTCAGTCTCTCTCCAGTTCTCAGTCTCCTTCTAGTTCTCAGTCTCCCTCTAGTTCTCAGTCTCCCTCTAGTTTCAGTCTCCCTCTAGTTTCAGTCTCCCTCTAGTTTCAGTCTCCCTCTAGTTTCAGTCTCCCTCTAGTTCTCAGTCTCCCTCTAGTTCTCAGTCTCCCTCCAGTTCTCAGTTTCTCGTTCTCTGTCTCTCGAGTTCTCTCTCTAGTTCTCAGTGCCTCTAGTTCTCGGTCTCTCGTTCTCAGCCTGCCTCGAGTGCTCCCTCTCTCGAGTTCTCAGTTTCTCTCTTTTTGTCTCTCCAGTTCTCTGTCTCTCTCTCTAGTTCAGTCTCTCTCTAGATCTTTCTTCAGTTCTCAGTCGCTCTCAATAATTCTCTCTCTAGTTCTTAGTCTCACTGGTTCTCAGTCTCTCCCTAGTTCTCTCTTTCTCTAGTTCTCAGTCTCTCTCTAATTCTCTCTCTCGAGTTCTCATTCTCCCTCCAGTTCTCATTCTCCCTCCAGTTCTCATTCTCCCTCCAGTTCTCAGTCTCCCTCGAGTTCTCAGTCTCCCTCGAGTTCTCAGTCTCCCTCGAGTTCTCAGTCTCCCTCGAGTTCTCAGTCTCCCTCGAGTTCTCAGTCTCCCTCGAGTTCTCAGTCTCCCTCGAGTTCTCAGTCTCCCTCGAGTTCTCAGTCTCCCTCGAGTTCTCAGTCTCCCTCGAGTTCTCAGTCTCCCTCGAGTTCTCAGTCTCCCTCGAGTTCACAGTCTCCCACGAGTTCTCAGTCTCCCTCGAGTTCTCAGTCTCCCTCGAGTTCTCAGTCTCCCTCTCGTTCTCAGTCTCCCTCTCGTTCTCAGTCTCCCTCTCGTTCTCAGTCTCCCTCTCGTTCTCAGTCTCCCTCTCGTTCTCAGTCTCCCTCTCGTTCTCAGTCTCCCTCTCGTTCTCAGTCTCCCTCTCGTTCTCAGTCTCCCTCTCGTTCTCAGTCTCCCTCTCGTTCTCAGTCTCTCTCTCCAGATCTCAGTTTCTCTCCAGTTCTCAGTCTCTCGCTCTCCAGTTCTCTCTCTCTATTTCTCAGTCTTTCTCTAGTTCTCTCTCTCGTTCTCTGTCTCTCTCTAGTTCTCTGTCTAGTTCTCACTCTAGATCTCATTCTCTCTCTATTTCTCAGTCTCACTAGTTCTCTCTAGTTCTCAGTCTCTCTCTCTAATTCTCTCTCCCTAGTTCTCAGTGTCTCTCTAGTTCTCAGTCTCTCTCTTTCTAGTTCTCAGTCTCACTCGTTCTCAGTTTCTCTCTAGTTCTCTCTCTAGTTCTCTGTCTCTCTCTAGTTCAGTCTCTCTCTAGATCTTTCTTCAGATGTCAGTCACTCTCTCTAGTTCTCTCTCTAGTTCTCTCTCTAGTTCTCTCTCTAGTTCTCTCCCTAGTTCTCTCTCTAGTTCTCTCTCGAGTTCTTAGTCTCACCAGTTCTCAGGATCCCTAGTTCTCTCTTTCTCCAGTTCTCAGTCTCTTTCTGGTTCTCAGTCTCTCTCTCTCTCTGGTTCTCACTCTCTCTCTCGTTCTCTCTCTCGAGTTCTCAGTCTCTCTCAAGCTCTCAGTCTCTCTCAAGTTATCAGTCTCTCTCAAGTTATCAGTCTCTCTCAAGTTATCAGTCTCCTTCTAGTTCTCAGTCTCCCTCTAGTTCTCAGTCTCCCTCTCGTTCTCAGTCTCCCTCTAGTTTCAGTCTCCCTCTAGTTTCAGTCTCCCTCTAGTTTCAGTCTCCCTCTAGTTCTCAGTCTCTCTCTAGTTCTCAGTCTCTCTAGTTCTCAGTCTCTCTAGTTCTCAGTCTCTCTAGTTCTCAGTCTCCCTCCAGTTTTCAGTCTCCCTCTAGTTCTTTCTCTCTCCAGTTTTTCCTCTCTCTCTATTTCTCAGTCTTTCTCGAGTTCTCTCTCTTGTTCTCCGTCTCTCTCTAGTTCAGTCTCTCTCCAGATCTTTCTTCAGTTCTCAGTCACTCTCTCCAGTTCTCTCTCCAGTTCTCTCTCTCGTTCTCTCTCTAGTTCTCTCTCTAGTTCTCTCTCTAGTTCTCTCTCTACTTCTCTCTCTTGTTCTCTCTCTAGTTCTCTCTCTAGTTCTCTCTCTAGTTCTCTCTCTAGTTCTCTCTCTAGTTCTTAGTCTCACGAGTTCTCAGTCTCTCGTTCGTTCTCTCTTTCTCCAGTTATCAGTCTCTCTCTAGTTCTCAGTCTCTTTCTGGTTCTCAGACTCTCTCTCTCTCTGGTTCTCACTCTCTCTCTAGTTCTCTCTCTCGAGTTCTCAGTCTCCCTCTAGTTCTCAGTCTCCCTCTAGTTCTCAGTCTCCCTCTAGTTCTCAGTCTCCCTCCAGTTCTCAGTCTCCCTCCAGTTCTCAGTCTCCCTCCAGTTTCTGAGTCTCCCTCCAGTTCTCAGTCTCTCCAGTTCTGTCTCGCTCTCCAGTTCTCAGTCTCGCTCTCTCGTTCTCAGTCTCTCGTTCTCTGTCTCTCGAGTTCTCTCTCAAGTTCTCAGTGCCTCTAGTTCTCAGTCTCTCGTTCTCAGCCTCTCTCGAGTGCTCCCTCTCGCCAGTTCTCAGTTTCTCCCCAGTTCTCTCTCTAGTTCTCAGTTTCTCTCTTTTTCTCTCTCTCGTTCTCTGTCTCTCTCTCTCGTTCAGTCTCTCTCTGGATCTTTCTTCAGTTCTCAGTCGCTCTCTCTAGTTCTTAGTCTCACTGGTTCTCAGTCTCTCCCGAGTTCTCTCTTTCTCTAGTTCTCAGTCTCTCTCTCGTTCTCAGACTCCCTCTAGTTCTCAGACTCCCTCGAGTTCTCAGTCTCCATCTAGCTCTCAGTCTCCCTCGAGTTCTCAGTCTCCATCTAGTTCTCAGTCTCCCTCTAGTTCTCAGTCTCCCTCTAGTTCTCAGTCTCTCTAGTTCTCAGTCTCTCTAGTTCTCAGTCTCTCTAGTTCTCAGTCTCTCTAGTTCTCAGTCTCTCTCGTTCTCAGTCTCTCTCGTTCTCAGTCTCTCTCGTTCTCAGTCTCTCTCGTTCTCAGTCTCTCTCGTTCTCAGTCTCCCTCCAGTTCTCAATCTCCCTCCAGTTCTCAGTCTCTATAGTTCTGTCTCTCTCTCTAGTTCCCAGTGTCTCTAGTTCTCAGTGTCTCGAGTTCTCAGTCTCTCTCGAGTTCTCAGTCTCTCTCGAGTTCTCAGTCTCTCTCGATTTCTCAGTCTCTCTCGAGTTCTCAGTCTCTCTCGAGTTCTCAGTCTCTCTCGAGTTCTCAGTCTCTCTCGAGTTCTCAGTCTCTCTCGAGTTCTCAGTCTCTATAGTTCTCAGTCTCTCTAGTTCTCAGTCTCTCTAGTTCTCAGTCTCTCTAGTTCTCAGTCTCTCTCGTTCTCAGTCTCTCTAGTTCTCAGTCTCTCTAGTTCTCAGTCTCTCTAGTTCAAAGTCTCCCTCCAGTTCTCAATCTCCCTCCAGTTCTCAGTCTCTATAGTTCTGTCTCTCTCTCTAGTTCTCAGTGTCTCTAGTTCTCAGTGTCTCTAGTTCTCAGTGTCTCGAGTTCTCAGTCTCTCTCGAGTTCTCAGTCTCTCTCGAGTTCTCAGTCTCTCTCGAGTTCTCAGTCTCTCGTTCTCTGTCTCTCGAGTTCTCTCTCAAGTTCTCAGTGCCTCTAGATCTCAGTCTCTAGTTCTCAGCCTCTCTCGAGTGCTCCCTCTCTCCAGTTCTCAGTTTCTCCCCAGTTCTCTCTCTCGTTCTCAGTTTCTCTCTTTTTCTCTCTCTATTTCTCTGTCTCTCTCTCTAGTTCAGTCTCTCTCTAGATCTTTCTTCAGTTCTCAGTCGCGCTCTCTAGTTCTTAGTCTCACTGGTTCTCAGTCTCTCCCGAGTTCTCTCTTTCTCTAGTTCTCAGTCTCTCTCTAGTTCTCAGTCTCTCTCTAGTTCTCAGACTCCCTCCAGTTCTCAGACTCCCTCGAGTTCTCAGTCTCCCTCCAGTTCTCAGACTCCCTCGAGTTCTCAGTCTCCCTCTAGTTCTCAGTCTCTCTAGTTCTCAGTCTCTCTAGTTCTCAGTCTCTCTAGTTCTCAGTCTCTCTAGTTCTCAGTCTCTCTAGTTCTCAGTCTCTCTAGTTCTCAGTCTCTCTAGTTCTCAGTCTCTCTAGTTCTCAGTCTCGCTAGTTCTCAGTCTCTCTAGTTCAAAGTCTCCCTCCAGTTCTCAATCACCCTCCAGTTCTCAGTCTCTATAGTTCTGTCTCTCTCTCTAGTACTCAGTGTCTCTAGTTCTCAGTCTCTCTCGAGTTCTCAGTCTCCATCTAGTTCTCAGTCTCCCTCGAGTTCTCAGTCTCCATCTAGTTCTCAGTCTCCCTCTAGTTCTCAGTCTCCCTCTAGTTCTCAGTCTCTCTAGTTCTCAGTCTCTCTAGTTCTCAGTCTCTCTAGTTCTCAGTCTCTCTAGTTCTCAGTCTCTCTCGTTCTCAGTCTCTCTCGTTCTCAGTCTCTCTCGTTCTCAGTCTCTCTCGTTCTCAGTCTCTCTCGTTCTCAGTCTCTCTAGTTCAAAGTCTCCCTCCAGTTCTCAATCTCCCTCCAGTTCTCAGTCTCTATAGTTCTGTCTCTCTCTCTAGTTCTCAGTGTCTCGAGTTCTCAGTCTCTCTCGAGTTCTCAGTCTCTCTCGAGTTCTCAGTCTTTCTCTAGTTCTCTCTCTCGTTCTCTGTCTCTCTCTAGTTCTCTGTCTAGTTCTCACTCTAGATCTCATTCTCTCTCTATTTCTCAGTCTCACTAGTTCTCTCTAGTTCTCAGTCTCTCTCTCTAATTCTCTCTCCATAGTTCTCAGTGTCTCTCTAGTTCTCAGTCTCTCTCTTTCTAGTTCACAGTCTCTCTAGTTCACAGTCTCTCCAGTTCTCAGTCTCTCATGTTCTCAGTCTCTCATGTTCTCAGTCTCTCAAGTTCTCAGTCTCTCCAGTTCTCAGTCTCTCGAGTTCTCAGTCTCTCGAGTTCTCAGTCTCTCGAGTTCTCAGTCTCTCGAGTTCTCAGTCTCTCTAGTTCTCAGTCTCTCGAGTTCTCAGTCTCTCGAGTTCTCAGTCTCTCGAGTTCTCAGTCTCTCGAGTTCTCAGTCTCTCGAGTTCTCAGTCTCTTTCTAGTTCTCTCTCTCTAGTTCAGTTTCTCTAGTTCAGTCTCTCTCTCATTCTCAGTCTGTCTCCAGTTCTCAATAACTCCCTAGTTCTCAGTATCCCTCCAGTTCTCAGTCTCCCTCCAGTTCTCAGTCTCCCTCCAGTTCTCAGTCTCCCTCAAGTTCCCAGTCTCCCTCTAGTTCCCAGTCTCTCTCTAGTTCTCAGTCTCCCTCTCGTTCCCAGTCTCTCTCTAGTTCCCAGTCTCTCTCTAGTTCTCAGTCACTCTCGAGTTCTCAGTCTCTCTCGAGTTCTCAGTCTCTCTCGAGTTCTCAGTCCCTATCGATTTCTCAGTCGCTCTCGAGTTCTCAGTCCCTCTCGAGTTCTCAGTCCCTCTCGAGTTCTCAGTCCCTCTCGAGTTCTCAGTCCCTCTCGAGTTCTCAGTCCCTCTCGAGTTCTCAGTCCCTCTCGAGTTCTCAGTCCCTCTCGAGTTGTCAGTCCCTCTCGAGTTGTCAGTCCCTCTCGAGTTCTCAGTCCCTCTCGAGTTCTCAGTCTCTCTCGAGTTCTCAGTCTCTCTCGAGTTCTCAGTCTCTCTCGAGTTCTCAGTCTCTCTCGAGTTCTCAGTCTCTCTCGAGTTCTCAGTCTCTCTCGAGTTCTCAGTCTCTCTCGAGTTCTCAGTCTCTCTCGAGTTCTCTGTCTCTATAGTTCTCAGTCTCTCTCTAGTTCTCAGTCTCTCTCTAGTTCTCAGTCTCTCTCTAGTTCTCAGTCTCCCTCTTGTTCTCAGTCTTCCTCTTGTTCTCAGTCTCTCTCTAGTTCTCAGTCTCTCTCTAGTTCTCAGTCTCTCTAGTTCTCAGTCTCTCTAGTTCTCAGTCTCTCTAGTTCTCAGTCTCTCTAGTTCTCAGTCTCTCTAGTTCTCAGTCTCTCTAGTTCTCAGTCTCTCTAGTTCTCAGTCTCTCTAGTTCTCAGTCTCTCTAGTTCTCAGTCTCTCTAGTTCTCAGTCTCCCTCCAGTTTTCAGTCTCCCTCTAGTTCTTTCTCTCTCTAGTTTTTTCTCTCTCTCTATTTCTCAGTCTTTCTCTAGTTCTCTCTCTCGTTCTCTGTCTCTCTCGAGTTCTCTGTCTAGTTCTCACTCGAGATCTCATTCTCTCTCTATTTCTCAGTCTCACTCGTTCTCTCTAGTTCTCAGTCTCTCTCTCTAATTCTCTCTCCCTAGTTCTCAGTGTCTCTCTAGTTCTCAGTCTCTCTCATTCTAGTTCTCAGTCTCACTCGTTCTCAGTTTCTCTCTAGTTCTTTCTCTAGTTCTCTGTCTCTCTCGAGTTCAGTCTCTCTCTAGATCTTTCTTCAGTTCTCAGTCACTCTCTCTAGTTCTCTCTCTAGTTCTCTCTCTAGTTCTCTCTCTAGTTCTCTCTCTAGTTCTCTCTCTAGTTCTTAGTCTCACCAGTTCTCAGGATCCTTAGTTCTCTCTTTCTCCAGTTCTCAGTCTCTTTCTGGTTCTCAGTCTCTCTCTCTCTGGTTCTCACTTTCTCTCTAGTTCTCTCTCTCTCGAGTTCTCAGTCTCTCTCAAGCTCTCAGTCTCTCTCAAATTATCAGTCTCTCTCAAGTTATCAGTCTCCCTCCAGTTCTCAGTCTCTCTCCAGTTCTCAGTCTCTCTCCAGTTCTCAGTCTCCTTCTAGTTCTCAGTCTCCCTCTAGTTCTCAGTCTCCCTCTAGTTCTCAGTCTCCCTCTAGTTTCAGTCTCCCTCTAGTTTCAGTCTCCCTCTAGTTTCAGTCTCCCTCTAGTTCTCAGTCTCCCTCTAGTTCTCAGTCTCCCTCTAGTTCTCAGTCTCCCTCCAGTTCTCAGTCTCTCGTTCTCTGTCTCTCGATTTCTCTCTCTAGTTCTCAGTGCCTCTAATTCTCGGTCTCTCGTTCTCAGCCTGCCTCGAGTGCTCCCTCTCTCGAGTTCTCAGTTTCTCTCTTTTTGTCTCTCCAGTTCTCTGTCTCTCTCTCTAGTTCAGTCTCTCTCTAGATCTTTCTTCAGTTCTCAGTCGCTCTCTCTAATTCTCTTTCTAGTTCTTAGTCTCACTGGTTCTCAGTCTCTCCCCAGTTCTCTCTTTCTCTAGTTCTTAGTCTCTCTCTAGTTCTCTCTCTCGAGTTCTCATTCTCCCTCCAGTTCTCATTCTCCCTCCAGTTCTCATTCTCCCTCCAGTTCTCATTCTCCCTCGAGTTCTCAGTCTCCCTCTAGTTCTCAGTCTCTCTAGTTCTCAGTCTCTCTAGTTCTCAGTCTCTCTAGTTCTCAGTCTCTCCAGTTCTCAGTCTCTCTAGTTCTCAGTCTCTCTTGTTCTCAGTCTCTCTAGTTCTCAGTCTCGCTAGTTCTCAGTCTCTCTAGTTCAAAGTCTCCCTCCAGTTCTCAATCACCCTCCAGTTCTCAGTCTCTATAGTTCTGTCTCTCTCTCTAGTTCTCAGTGTCTCTAGTTCTCAGTCTCTCTCGAGTTCTCAGTCTCCATCTAGTTCTCAGTCTCCCTCGAGTTCTCAGTCTCCATCTAGTTCTCAGTCTCCATCTAGTTCTCAGTCTCCCTCTCGTTCTCAGTCTCCCTCTAGTTCTCAGTCTCTCTAGTTCTCAGTCTCTCTAGTTCTCAGTCTCTCTAGTTCTCAGTCTCTCTAGTTCTCAGTCTCTCTAGTTCTCAGTCTCTCTCGTTCTCAGTCTCTCTCGTTCTCAGTCTCTCTCGTTCTCAGTCTCTCTCGTTCTCAGTCTCTCTCGTTCTCAGTCTCTCTCGTTCTCAGTCTCTCTAGTTCAAAGTCTCCCTCCAGTTCTCAATCTCCCTCCAGTTCTCAGTCTCTATAGTTCTGTCTCTCTCGCTAGTTCTCAGTGTCTCTAGTTCTCAGTGTCTCGAGTTCTCAGTCTCTCTCGAGTTCTCAGTCTCTCTCGAGTTCTCAGTCTTTCTCTAGTTCTCTCTCTCGTTCTCTGTCTCTCTCTAGTTCTCTGTCTAGTTCTCACTCTAGATCTCATTCTCTCTCTATTTCTCAGTCTCACTAGTTCTCTCTAGTTCTCAGTCTCTCTCTCTAATTCTCTCTCCCTAGTTCTCAGTGTCTCTCTAGTTCTCAGTCTCTCTCTTTCTAGTTCTCAGTCTCACTCGTTCTCAGTTTCTCTCTAGTTCTCTCTCTAGTTCTCTGTCTCTCTCTAGTTCAGTCTCTCTCTAGATCTTTCTTCAGTTCTCAGTCACTCTCTCTAGTTCTCTCTCTCGTTCTCTCTCTAGTTCTTAGTCTCACCAGTTCTCAGGATCCCTAGTTCTCTCTTTCTCCAGTTCTCAGTCTCTTTCTGGTTCTCAGTCTCTCTCTCTCTCTGGTTCTCACTCTCTCTCTAGTTCTCTCTCTCGAGTTCTCAGTCTCTCTCAAGCTCTCAGTCTCTCTCAAGTTATCAGTCTCTCTCAAGTTATCAGTCTCTCTCAAGTTCTCAGTCTCCCTCGAGTTCTCAGTCTCCCTCTAGTTCTCAGTCTCCCTCTAGTTCTCAGTCTCCCTCTAGTTCTCAGTCTCCCTCTAGTTCTCAGTCTCCCTCTAGTTCTCAGTCTCTCTAGTTCTGTCTCGCTCTCCAGTTCTCAGTCTCGCTCTCCAGTTCTCAGTCTCTCTCTCCAGTTTTCAGTCTCTCTCTCCAGTTCTCAGTCTCTCGTTCTCTGTCTCTCGAGTTCTCTCTCTAGTTCTCAGTGCCTCTAGTTCTCGGTCTCTCGTTATCAGCCTCTCTCGAGTGCTCCCTCTCTCGAGTTCTCAGTTTCTCCCCAGTTCTCTCTCTAGATCTCAGTTTCTCTCTTTTTTTCTCTCCAGTTCTCTGTCTCTCGCTCTAGTTCAGTCTCTCTCAAGATCTTTCTTCAGTTCTCAGTCGCTCTCTCTAGTTCTCTCTGTAGTTCTTAGTCTCACTGGTTCTCAGTCTCTCCCTAGTTCTCTCTTTCTCTAGTTCTCAGTCTCTCTCTAGTTCTCTCTCTCGAGTTCTCATTCTCCCTCCAGTTCTCAGTCTCCCTCGAGTTCTCAGTCTCCCTCGAGTTCTCAGTCTCCCTCGAGTTCTCAGTCTCCCTCGAGTTCTCAGTCTCCCTCGAGTTCTCAGTCTCCCTCGAGTTCTCAGTCTCCCTCGACTTCTCAGTCTCCCTCGAGTTCTCAGTCTCCCTCCAGTTCTCAGTCTCCCTCCAGTTCTCAGTCTCCCTCCAGTTCTCAGTCTCCCTCCAGTTCTCAGTCTCCCTCCAGTTCTCAGTCTCCCTCCAGTTCTCAGTCTCCCTCCAGTTCTCAGTCTCCCTCCAGTTGTCAGTCTCCCTCCAGTTCTCAGTCCCCCTCCAGTTCTCAGTCCCCCTCCAGTTCTCAGTCCCCCTCCAGTTCTCAGTCCCCCTCCAGTTCTCAGTCTCCCTCCAGTTCTCAGACTCCCTCCAGTTCACAGTCTCCCTCTAGTTCCCAGTCTCCCTCTAGTTCCCAGTCTCCCTCTAGTTCCCAGTCTCTCTCTAGTTCTCAGTCTCTCTAGTTCTCAGTCTCCCTCTAGTTCCCAGTCTCTCTCTAGTTCCCAGTATAACTCGAGTTCTCAGTCTCTCTCGAGATCTCAGTCTCTCTCGAGTTCTCAGTCTCTCTCGAGTTCTCATTCCCTCTCGAGTTCTCAGTCCCTCTCGAGTTCTCAGTCCCTCTCGAGTTCTCAGTCCCTCTCGAGTTCTCAGTCTCTCTCGAGTTCTCAGTCTCTCTCGAGTTCTCAGTCTCTCTCGAGTTCTCAGTCTCTCTCGAGTTCTCAGTCTCTCTCGAGTTCTCAGTGTCTCTCGAGTTCTCTGTCTCTATAGTTCTCAGTCTCTCTCTAGTTTTCAGTCTCTCTCCAGTTCTCAGTCTCTCTCTAGTTCTCAGTCTCCCTCTTGTTCTCAGTCTCCCTCTTGTTCTCAGTCTCTCTCTAGTTCTCAGTCTCTCTCTAGTTCTCAGTCTCTCTCTAGTTCTCAGTCTCTCTAGTTCTCAGTCTCTCTAGTTCTCAGTCTCTCTAGTTCTCAGTCTCTCTAGTTCTCAGTCTCTCTAGTTCTCAGTCTCTCTAGTTCTCAGCCTCTCTAGTTCTCAGTCTCCCTCCAGTTTTCAGTCTCCCCCTAGTTCTTTCTCTCTCTAGTTTTGTTCTCTCTCTCTATTTCTCTGTCTTTCTCTAGTTCTCTCTCTCGTTCTCTGTCTCTCTCCAGTTCTCTGTCTAGTTCTCACTCTAGATCTCATTCTCTCTCTATTTCTCAGTCTCACTAGTTCTCTCTAGTTCTCAGTCTCTCTCTCTAATTCTCTCTCCCTAGTTCCCAGTGTCTCTCTAGTTCTCAGTCTCTCTCTTTCTAGTTCTCAGTCTCACTCGTTCTCAGTTTCTCTCTAGTTCTCTCTCTAGTTCTCTGTCTCTCTCTAGTTCAGTCTCTCTCTAGATCTTTCTTCAGTTCTCAGTCACTCTCTCTCGGTCTCTCTCTCGTTCTCTCTCTAGTTCTTAGTCTCACCAGTTCTCAGGATCCCGAGTTCTCTCTTTCTCCAGTTCTCAGTCTCTTTCTGGTTCTCAGTCTCTCTCTCTCTCTGGTTCTCACTCTCTCTCTAGTTCTCTCTCTCGAGTTCTCAGTCTCTCTCAAGCTCTCAGTCTCCTTCTAGTTCTCAGTCTCCCTCTAGTTCTCAGTCTCCCTCTAGTCTCAGTCTCCCTCTAGTTCTCAGTCTCCCTCTCGTTCTCAGTCTCCCTCTCGTTCTCAGTCTCCCTCCAGTTCTCAGTCTCCCTCCAGTTCTCAGTCTCCCTCTAGTTCTCAGTCTCTCTCCAGTTCTCAGTCTCTCTCCAGTTCTCAGTCTCCTTCTAGTTCTCAGTCTCCCTCTAGTTCTCAGTCTCCCTCTAGTTTCAGTCTCCCTCTAGTTTCAGTCTCCCTCTAGTTCTCAGTCTCCCTCTAGTTCTCAGTCTCCCTCCAGTTCTCAGTCTCCCTCTAGTTCTCAGTCTCCCTCCAGTTCTCAGTCTCTCGTTCTCTGTCTCTCGAGTTTTCTCTCTAGTTCTCACTGCCTCTAGTTCTCGGTCTCTCGTTCTCAGCCTCTCTCGAGTTCTCAGTTTCTCCCCAGTTCTCTCTCTCGTTCTCAGTTTCTCTCTTTTTGTCTCTCCAGATCTCTGTCTCTCTCTCCAGTTCAGTCTCTCTCCAGATCTTTCTTCAGTTCTCAGTCGCTCTCTCTAGTTCTCTCTCTAGTTCTTAGTCTCACTGGTTCTCAGTCTCTCCCTAGTTCTCTCTTTCTCTAGTTCTCAGTCTCTCTCTAGTTCTCTCTCTCGAGTTCTCATTCTCCCTCCAGTTCTCATTCTTCCTCCAGTTCTCAGTCTCCCTCGAGTTCTCAGTCTCCCTCGAGTTCTCAGTCTCCCTCGAGTTCTCAGTCTCCCTCGAGATCTCAGTCTCCCTCGAGTTCTCAGTCTCCCTCGAGTTCTCAGTCTCCTTCGAGTTCTCAGTCTCCCTCGAGTTCTCAGTCTCCCTCGAGTTCTCAGTCTCCCTCGAGTTCTCAGTCTCCCTCTCGTTCTCAGTCCCTCTCGAGTTCTCAGTCCCTCTCGAGTTCTCAGTCCCTCTCGAGTTCTCAGTCCCTCTCGAGTTCTCAGTCTCTCTCGAGTTCTCAGTCCCTCTCGAGTTCTCAGTCCCTCTCGAGTTCTCAGTCTCTCTCGAGTTCTCAGTCTCTCTCGAGTTCTCAGTCTCTCTCGAGTTCTCAGTCTCTCTCGAGTTCTCAGTCTCTCTCGAGTTCTCAGTCTCTCTCGAGTTCTCAGTCTCCCTCGAGTTCTCAGTCTCCCTCGAGTTCTCAGTCTCCCTCGAGTTCTCAGTCTCCCTCGAGTTCTCAGTCTCCCTCCAGTTCTCAGTCTCCCTCCCGTTCTCAGTCTCCCTCCCGTTCTCAGTCTCCCTCTAGTGCTCAGTCTCCCTCTAGTTCTCAGTCTCTCTCTCCAGATCTCAGTTTCTCTCTAGTTCTCAGTCTCTCGCTCTCCAGTTCTCTCTCTCTATTTCTCAGTCTTTCTCTAGTTCTCAGACTCTAGTTATCAGTCTCTCTCTAGTTCTCTGTCTCTCCAGTTCTCTGTCTCTCTAGTTCTCCCTCTGGATCTCTCTCGAGATCTCATTCTCTCTCTCTTTCTCAGTCTCACCAGTTCTCTCTCTCTCCCTAATTCTCTCTCTCTCCAGTTCTCAGTCTCCCTCTAGTTCACAGTCTCTCTAGTTCACAGTCTCTCCAGTTCTAAGTCTCTCATGTTCTCAGTCTCTCATGTTCTCAGTCTCTCAAGTTCTCAGTCTCTCCAGTTCTCAGTCTCTCGAGTTCTCAGTCTCTCGAGTTCTCAGTCTCTCGAGTTCTCAGTCTCTCGAGTTCTCAGTCTCTCGAGTTCTCAGTCTCTCGAGTTCTCAGTCTCTCTCGTTCTCAGTCTCTTTCTAGTTCTCTCTCTCTAGTTCAGTTTCTCTCGTTCAGTCTCTCTCTCGTTCTCAGTCTGTCTCCAGTTCTCAATAACTCTCTAGTTCTCAGTATCCCTCCAGTTCTCAGTCTCCCTCCAGTTCTCAGTCTCTGTAGTTCTGTCTCTCTCTCTCGTTCTCAGTGTTTCCAGTTCTCAGTTTCTCTCAAGTTCTCCCTCTTGTTCTCTCTCTCTCTCTAGTTCAGTCTCTCTCCAGATCTTTCTTCAGTTCTCAGTCCCTCTCGAGTTCTCAGTCACTCTCGAGTTCTCAGTCTCTCTCGAGTTCTCAGTCTCTCTCGAGTTCTCAGTCTCTCTCGAGTTCTCAGTCTCTCTCGAGTTCTCAGTCTCTCTCGAGTTCTCAGTCTCTATAGTTCTCAGTCTCTCTAGTTCTCAGTCTCTCTAGTTCTCAGTCTCTCTAGTTCTCAGTCTCTCTAGTTCTCAGTCTCTCTCTAGTTCTCAGTCTCTCTCTAGTTCTCAGTCTCTCTAGTTCTCAGTCTCTCTAGTTCTCAGTCTCTCTAGTTCTCAGTCTCTCTAGTTCTCAGTCTCTCTAGTTCTCAGTCTCTCTAGTTCTCAGCCTCTCTAGTTCTCAGTCTCCCTCCAGTTTTCAGTCTCCCCCTAGTTCTTTCTCTCTCTAGTTTTGTTCTCTCTCTCTATTTCTCTGTCTTTCTCTAGTTCTCTCTCTCGTTCTCTGTCTCTCTCCAGTTCTCTGTCTAGTTCTCACTCTAGATCTCATTCTCTCTCTATTTCTCAGTCTCACTAGTTCTCTCTAGTTCTCAGTCTCTCTCTCTAATTCTCTCTCCCTAGTTCCCAGTGTCTCTCTAGTTCTCAGTCTCTCTCTTTCTAGTTCTCAGTCTCACTCGTTCTCAGTTTCTCTCTAGTTCTCTCTCTAGTTCTCTGTCTCTCTCTAGTTCAGTCTCTCTCTAGATCTTTCTTCAGTTCTCAGTCACTCTCTCTCGGTCTCTCTCTCGTTCTCTCTCTAGTTCTTAGTCTCACCAGTTCTCAGGATCCCGAGTTCTCTCTTTCTCCAGTTCTCAGTCTCTTTCTGGTTCTCAGTCTCTCTCTCTCTCTGGTTCTCACTCTCTCTCTAGTTCTCTCTCTCGAGTTCTCAGTCTCTCTCAAGCTCTCAGTCTCCTTCTAGTTCTCAGTCTCCCTCTAGTTCTCAGTCTCCCTCTAGTCTCAGTCTCCCTCTAGTTCTCAGTCTCCCTCTCGTTCTCAGTCTCCCTCTCGTTCTCAGTCTCCCTCCAGTTCTCAGTCTCCCTCCAGTTCTCAGTCTCCCTCTAGTTCTCAGTCTCTCTCCAGTTCTCAGTCTCTCTCCAGTTCTCAGTCTCCTTCTAGTTCTCAGTCTCCCTCTAGTTCTCAGTCTCCCTCTAGTTTCAGTCTCCCTCTAGTTTCAGTCTCCCTCTAGTTCTCAGTCTCCCTCTAGTTCTCAGTCTCCCTCCAGTTCTCAGTCTCCCTCTAGTTCTCAGTCTCCCTCCAGTTCTCAGTCTCTCGTTCTCTGTCTCTCGAGTTTTCTCTCTAGTTCTCACTGCCTCTAGTTCTCGGTCTCTCGTTCTCAGCCTCTCTCGAGTTCTCAGTTTCTCCCCAGTTCTCTCTCTCGTTCTCAGTTTCTCTCTTTTTGTCTCTCCAGATCTCTGTCTCTCTCTCCAGTTCAGTCTCTCTCCAGATCTTTCTTCAGTTCTCAGTCGCTCTCTCTAGTTCTCTCTCTAGTTCTTAGTCTCACTGGTTCTCAGTCTCTCCCTAGTTCTCTCTTTCTCTAGTTCTCAGTCTCTCTCTAGTTCTCTCTCTCGAGTTCTCATTCTCCCTCCAGTTCTCATTCTTCCTCCAGTTCTCAGTCTCCCTCGAGTTCTCAGTCTCCCTCGAGTTCTCAGTCTCCCTCGAGTTCTCAGTCTCCCTCGAGATCTCAGTCTCCCTCGAGTTCTCAGTCTCCCTCGAGTTCTCAGTCTCCTTCGAGTTCTCAGTCTCCCTCGAGTTCTCAGTCTCCCTCGAGTTCTCAGTCTCCCTCGAGTTCTCAGTCTCCCTCTCGTTCTCAGTCCCTCTCGAGTTCTCAGTCCCTCTCGAGTTCTCAGTCCCTCTCGAGTTCTCAGTCCCTCTCGAGTTCTCAGTCTCTCTCGAGTTCTCAGTCCCTCTCGAGTTCTCAGTCCCTCTCGAGTTCTCAGTCTCTCTCGAGTTCTCAGTCTCTCTCGAGTTCTCAGTCTCTCTCGAGTTCTCAGTCTCTCTCGAGTTCTCAGTCTCTCTCGAGTTCTCAGTCTCTCTCGAGTTCTCAGTCTCCCTCGAGTTCTCAGTCTCCCTCGAGTTCTCAGTCTCCCTCGAGTTCTCAGTCTCCCTCGAGTTCTCAGTCTCCCTCCAGTTCTCAGTCTCCCTCCCGTTCTCAGTCTCCCTCCCGTTCTCAGTCTCCCTCTAGTGCTCAGTCTCCCTCTAGTTCTCAGTCTCTCTCTCCAGATCTCAGTTTCTCTCTAGTTCTCAGTCTCTCGCTCTCCAGTTCTCTCTCTCTATTTCTCAGTCTTTCTCTAGTTCTCAGACTCTAGTTATCAGTCTCTCTCTAGTTCTCTGTCTCTCCAGTTCTCTGTCTCTCTAGTTCTCCCTCTGGATCTCTCTCGAGATCTCATTCTCTCTCTCTTTCTCAGTCTCACCAGTTCTCTCTCTCTCCCTAATTCTCTCTCTCTCCAGTTCTCAGTCTCCCTCTAGTTCACAGTCTCTCTAGTTCACAGTCTCTCCAGTTCTAAGTCTCTCATGTTCTCAGTCTCTCATGTTCTCAGTCTCTCAAGTTCTCAGTCTCTCCAGTTCTCAGTCTCTCGAGTTCTCAGTCTCTCGAGTTCTCAGTCTCTCGAGTTCTCAGTCTCTCGAGTTCTCAGTCTCTCGAGTTCTCAGTCTCTCGAGTTCTCAGTCTCTCTCGTTCTCAGTCTCTTTCTAGTTCTCTCTCTCTAGTTCAGTTTCTCTCGTTCAGTCTCTCTCTCGTTCTCAGTCTGTCTCCAGTTCTCAATAACTCTCTAGTTCTCAGTATCCCTCCAGTTCTCAGTCTCCCTCCAGTTCTCAGTCTCTGTAGTTCTGTCTCTCTCTCTCGTTCTCAGTGTTTCCAGTTCTCAGTTTCTCTCAAGTTCTCCCTCTTGTTCTCTCTCTCTCTCTAGTTCAGTCTCTCTCCAGATCTTTCTTCAGTTCTCAGTCCCTCTCGAGTTCTCAGTCACTCTCGAGTTCTCAGTCTCTCTCGAGTTCTCAGTCTCTCTCGAGTTCTCAGTCTCTCTCGAGTTCTCAGTCTCTCTCGAGTTCTCAGTCTCTCTCGAGTTCTCAGTCTCTCTCGAGTTCTCAGTCTCTCTCGAGTTCTCAGTCTCTCTCGAGTTCTCAGTCTCTCTCGAGTTCTCAGTCTCTCTCGAGTTCTCAGTCTCTCTCGAGTTCTCAGTCTCCCTCTTGTTCTCAGTCTCCCTCTTGTTCTCATTCTCTCTCTCGTTCTCAGTCTCTCTAGTTCTCAGTCTCTCTAGTTCTCAGTCTCTCTAGTTCTCAGTCTCTCTAGTTCTCAGTCTCTCTAGTTCTCAGTCTCTCTAGTTCTCAGTCTCTCTAGTTCTCAGTCTCTCTTGTTCTCAGTCTCCCTCCAGTTTTCAGTCTCCCTCTAGTTCTTTCTCTCTCTAGTTTTTTCTCTCTCTCTATTTCTCAGTCTTTCTCGAGTTCTCTCTCTTGTTCTCTGTCTCTCTCTAGTTCAGTCTCTCTCCAGATCTTTCTTCAGTTCTCAGTCACTCTCTCCAGTTCTCTCTCCAGTTCTCTCTCCAGTTCTCTCTCCAGTTCTCTCTCTCGTTCTCTCTCCAGTTCTCTCTCTAGTTCTCTCTCTAGTTCTCTCTCTACTTCTATCTCTTGTTCTCTCTCTAGTTCTCTCTCTAGTTCTCTCTCTAGTTCTCTCTCTAGTTCTTAGTCTCACGAGTTCTCAGTCTCTCCCTAGTTCTCTCTTTCTCCAGTTATCAGTCTCTCTCTAGTTCTCAGTCTCTTTCTGGTTCTCAGACTCTCTCTCTCTCTGGTTCTCACTCTCTCTCTAGTTCTCTCTCTCGAGTTCTCAGTCTCCCTCCAGTTCTCAGTCTCCCTCTAGTTCTCAGTCTCCCTCTAGTTCTCAGTCTCCCTCTAGTTCTCAGTCTCCCTCCAGTTCTCAGTCTCCCTCCAGTTCTCAGTCTCCCTCCAGTTTCTGAGTCTCCCTCCAGTTCTCAGTCTCTCTAGTTCTGTCTTGCTCTCCAGTTCTCAGTCTCGCTCTCTAGTTCTCAGTCTCTCGTTCTCTGTCTCTCGAGTTCTCTCTCAAGTTCTCAGTGCCTCTAGTTCTCAGTCTCTCGTTCTCAGCCTCTCTCGAGTGCTCCCTCTCGCCAGTTCTCAGTTTCTCCCCAGTTCTTTCTCTAGTTCTCAGTTTCTCTCTTTTTCTCTCTCTCGTTCTCTGTCTCTCTCTCTCGTTCAGTCTCTCTCTGGATCTTTCTTCAGTTCTCAGTCGCTCTCTCTAGTTCTTAGTCTCACTGGTTCTCAGTCTCTCCCGAGTTCTCTCTTTCTCTAGTTCTCAGTCTCTCTCTAGTTCTCAGACTCCCTCTAGTTCTCAGACTCCCTCGAGTTCTCAGTCTCCATCTAGTTCTCAGTCTCCCTCGAGTTCTCAGTCTCCATCTAGTTCTCAGTCTCCCTCTAGTTCTCAGTCTCCCTCTAGTTCTCAGTCTCTCTAGTTCTCAGTCTCTCTAGTTCTCAGTCTCTCTAGTTCTCAGTCTCTCTAGTTCTCAGTCTCTCTAGTTCTCAGTCTCTCTAGTTCTCAGTCTCTCTCGTTCTCAGTCTCTCTCGTTCTCAGTCTCTCTCGTTCTCAGTCTCTCTCGTTCTCAGTCTCTCTCGTTCTCAGTCTCTCTAGTTCAAAGTCTCCCTCCTGTTCTCAATCTCCCTCCAGTTCTCAGTCTCTATAGTTCTGTATCTCTCTCTAGTTCTCAGTGTCTCTAGTTCTCAGTGTCTCGAGTTCTCAGTCTCTCTCGAGTTCTCAGTCTCTCTCGAGTTCTCAGTCTCTCTCGAGTTCTCAGTCTCTCTCGAGTTCTCAGTCTCTCTCGAGTTCTCAGTCTCTCTCGAGTTCTCTGTCTCTCTCGAGTTCTCTGTCTCTCTCGAGTTCTCTGTCTCTATAGTTCTCAGTCTCTCTAGTTCTCAGTCTCTCTAGTTCTCAGTCTCTCTAGTTCTCAGTCTATCTCGTTCTCATTCTCTCTCGTTCTCAGTCTCTGTAGTTCTCAGTCTCTCTAGTTCTCAGTCTCTCTAGTTCTCAGTCTCTCTAGTTCAAAGTCTCCCTCCAGTTCTCAATCTCCCTCCAGTTCTCAGTCTCTATAGTTCTGTCTCTCTCTCTAGTTCTCAGTCTCTCTAGTTCTCAGTCTCTCTAGTTCTCAGTCTCTCTAGTTCTCAGTCTCTCTCGTTCTCAGTCTCTCTCGTTCTCAGTCTCTCTCGTTCTCAGTCTCTCTCGTTCTCAGTCTCTCTCGTTCTCAGTCTCTCTCGTTCTCAGTCTCTCTCGTTCTCAGTCTCTCTAGTTCAAAGTCTCCCTCCTGTTCTCAATCTCCCTCCAGTTCTCAGTCTCTATAGTTCTGTCTCCCTCTCTAGTTCTCAGTGTCTCTAGTTCTCAGTGTCTCGAGTTCTCAGTCTCTCTCGAGTTCTCAGTCTCTCTCGAGTTCTCAGTCTCTCTCGAGTTCTCAGTCTCTCTCGAGTTCTCAGTCTCTCTCGAGTTCTCAGTCTCTCTCGAGTTCTCAGTCTCTCTCGAGTTCTCAGTCTCTCTCGAGTTCTCTGTCTCTCTCGAGTTCTCTGTCTCTATAGTTCTCAGTCTCTCCAGTTCTCAGTCTATCTAGTTCTCATTCTCTCTAGTTCTCAGTCTCTCTCGTTCTCAGTCTCTCTAGTTCTCAGTCTCTCTAGTTCTCAGTCTCTCTAGTTCTCAGTCTCTCTAGTTCAAAGTCTCCCTCCAGTTCTCAATCTCCCTCCAGTTCTCAGTCTCTATAGTTCTGTCTCTCTCTCTAGTTCTCAGTGTCTCTAGTTCTCAGTGTCTCTAGTTCTCAGTGTCTCGAGTTCTCAGTCTCTCTCGAGTTCTCAGTCTCTCTCGAGTTCTCAGTCTCTCTCGAGTTCTCAGTCTCTCGTTCTCTGTCTCTCGAGTTCTCTCTCAAGTTCTCAGTGCCTCTATTTCTCAGTCTCTAGTTCTCAGCCTCTCTCGAGTGCTCCCTCTCTCCAGTTCTCAGTTTCTCCCCAGTTCTCTCTCTAGTTCTCAGTTTCTCTCTTTTTCTCTCTCTATTTCTCTGTCTCTCTCTCTAGTTCAGTCTCTCTCTAGATCTTTCTTCAGTTCTCAGTCGCACTCTCTAGTTCTTAGTCTCACTGGTTCTCAGTCTCTCCCGAGTTCTCTCTTTCTCTAGTTCTCAGTCTCTCTCTAGTTCTCAGTCTCTCTCTAGTTCTCAGACTCCCTCCAGTTCTCAGACTCCCTCGAGTTCTCAGTCTCCCTCCAGTTCTCAGACTCCCTCGAGTTCTCAGTCTCCCTCTAGTTCTCAGTCTCCCTCTAGTTCTCAGTCTCTCTAGTTCTCAGTCTCTCTCGTTCTCAGTCTCTCTAGTTCAAAGTCTTCCTCCTGTTCTCAATCTCCCTCCAGTTCTCAGTCTCTATAGTTCTGTATCTCTCTCTAGTTCTCAGTGTCTCTAGTTCTCAGTGTCTCGAGTTCTCAGTCTCTCTCGAGTTCTCAGTCTCTCTCGAGTTCTCAGTCTCTCTCGAGTTCTCAGTCTCTCTCGAGTTCTCAGTCTCTCTCGAGTTCTCAGTCTCTCTCGAGTTCTCTGTCTCTCTCGAGTTCTCTGTCTCTCTCGAGTTCTCTGTCTCTATAGTTCTCAGTCTCTCTAGTTCTCAGTCTCTCTAGTTCTCAGTCTCTCTAGTTCTCAGTCTCTCTCGTTCTCAGTCTCTCTCGTTCTCAGTCTCTGTAGTTCTCAGTCTCTCTAGTTCTCAGTCTCTCTAGTTCTCAGTCTCTCTAGTTCAAAGTCTCCCTCCAGTTCTCAATCTCCCTCCAGTTCTCAGTCTCTATAGTTCTGTCTCTCTCTCTAGTTCTCAGTGTCTCTAGTTCTCAGTGTCTCTAGTTCTCAGTCTCTCTCGTTCTCAGTCTCTCTCGTTCTCAGTCTCTCTCGTTCTCAGTCTCTCTCGTTCTCAGTCTCTCTCGTTCTCAGTCTCTCTCGTTCTCAGTCTCTCTCGTTCTCAGTCTCTCTCGTTCTCAGTCTCTCTAGTTCAAAGTCTCCCTCCTGTTCTCAATCCCCCTCCAGTTCTCAGTCTCTATAGTTCTGTCTCCCTCTCTAGTTCTCAGTGTCTCTAGTTCTCAGTGTCTCTAGTTCTCAGTCTCTCTCGAGTTCTCAGTCTCTCTCGAGTTCTCAGTCTCTCTCGAGTTCTCAGTCTCTCTCGAGTTCTCAGTCTCTCTCGAGTTCTCAGTCTCTCTCGAGTTCTCAGTCTCTCTCGAGTTCTCAGTCTCTCTCGAGTTCTCTGTCTCTCTCGAGTTCTCTGTCTCTCTCGAGTTCTCTGTCTCTATAGTTCTCAGTCTCTCTAGTTCTCAGTCTCTCTAGTTCTCAGTCTCTCTCGTTCTCAGTCTCTCTAGTTCTCAGTCTCTCTAGTTCTCAGTCTCTCTAGTTCTCAGTCTCTCTAGTTCAAAGTATCCCTCCAGTTCTCAATCTCCCTCCAGTTCTCAGTCTCTATAGTTCTGTCTCTCTCTCTAGTTCTCAGTGTCTCTAGTTCTCAGTGTCTCTAGTTCTCAGTGTCTCGAGTTCTCAGTCTCTCTCGAGTTCTCAGTCTCTCTCGAGTTCTCAGTCTCTCTCGAGTTCTCAGTCTCTCGTTCTCTGTCTCTCGAGTTCTCTCTCAAGTTCTCAGTGCCTCTAGTTCTCAGTCTCTAGTTCTCAGCCTCTCTCGAGTGCTCCCTCTCTCCAGTTCTCAGTTTCTCCCCAGTTCTCTCTCTAGTTCTCAGTTTCTCTCTTTTTCTCTCTCTATTTCTCTGTCTCTCTCTCTAGTTCAGTCTCTCTCTAGATCTTTCTTCATTTCTCAGTCGCACTCTCTAGTTCTTAGTCTCACTGGTTCTCAGTCTCTCCCGAGTTCTCTCTTTCTCTAGTTCTCAGTCTCTCTCTAGTTCTCAGTCTCTCTCTAGTTCTCAGACTCCCTCCAGTTCTCAGACTCCCTCGAGTTCTCAGTCTCCCTCCAGTTCTCAGACTCCCTCGAGTTCTCAGTCTCCCTCTAGTTCTCAGTCTCCCTCTAGTTCTCAGTCTCTCTAATTCTCAGTCTCTCTAGTTCTCAGTCTCTCTAGTTCTCAGTCTCTCTAGTTCTCAGTCTCTCTAGTTCTCAGTCTCGCTAGTTCTCAGTCTCTCTAGTTCAAAGTCTCCCTCCAGTTCTCAATCACCCTCCAGTTCTCAGTCTCTATAGTTCTGTCTCTCTCTCTAGTTCTCAGTGTCTCTAGTTCTCAGTCTCTCTCGAGTTCTCAGTCTCCATCTAGTTCTCAGTCTCCCTCGAGTTCTCAGTCTCCATCTAGTTCTCAGTCTCCCTCTAGTTCTCAGTCTCCCTCTAGTTCTCAGTGTCTCTAGTTCTCAGTGTCTCGAGTTCTCAGTCTCTCTCGAGTTCTCAGTCTCTCTCGAGTTCTCAGTCTCTCTCGAGTTCTCAGTCTCTCTCGAGTTCTCAGTCTCTCTCGAGTTCTCAGTCTCTCTCGAGTTCTCAGTCTCTCTCGAGTTCTCAGTCTCTCTCGAGTTCTCTGTCTCTCTCGAGTTCTCTGTCTCTCTCGAGTTCTCTGTCTCTATAGTTCTCAGTCTCTCTAGTTCTCAGTCTCTCTAGTTCTCAGTCTCTCTAGTTCTCAGTCTCTCTCGTTCTCAGTCTCTCTCGTTCTCAGTCTCTCTAGTTCTCAGTCTCTCTAGTTCTCAGTCTCTCTAGTTCTCAGTCTCTCTAGTTCAAAGTCTCGCTCCAGTTCTCAATCTCCCTCCAGTTCTCAGTCTCTATAGTTCTGTCTCTCTCTCTAGTTCTCAGTGTCTCTAGTTCTCAGTCTCTCTAGTTCTCAGTCTCTCTAGTTCTCAGTCTCTCTAGTTCTCAGTCTCTCTAGTTCTCAGTCTCTCTCGTTCTCAGTCTCTCTCGTTCTCAGTCTCTCTCGTTCTCAGTCTCTCTCGTTCTCAGTCTCTCTCGTTCTCAGTCTCTCTAGTTCAAAGTCTCCCTCCTGTTCTCAATCTCCCTCCAGTTCTCAGTCTCTATAGTTCTGTCTCTCTCTCTAGTTCTCAGTGTCTCTAGTTCTCAGTGTCTCGAGTTCTCAGTCTCTCTCGAGTTCTCAGTCTCTCTCGAGTTCTCAGTCTCTCTCGAGTTCTCAGTCTCTCTCGAGTTCTCAGTCTCTCTCGAGTTCTCAGTCTCTCTCGAGTTCTCTGTCTCTCTCGAGTTCTCTGTCTCTCTCGAGTTCTCTGTCTCTCTCGAGTTCTCTGTCTCTATAGTTCTCAGTCTCTCTAGTTCTCAGTCTCTCTAGTTCTCAGTCTCTCTAGTTCTTATTCTCTCTCGTTCTCAGTCTCTCTAGTTCTCAGTCTCTCTAGTTCTCAGTCTCTCTAGTTCTCAGTCTCTCTAGTTCAAAGTCTCCCTCCAGTTCTCAATCTCCCTCCAGTTCTCAGTCTCTATAGTTCTGTCTCTCTCTCTAGTTCTCAGTGTCTCTAGTTCTCAGTGTCTCGAGTTCTCAGTCTCTCTCGAGTTCTCAGTCTCTCTCGAGTTCTCAGTCTCTCTCGAGTTCTCAGTCTCTCTCGAGTTCTCAGTCTCTCGTTCTCTGTCTCTCTAGTTCTCAGTCTCTCTAGTTCAAAGTCTCCCTCCAGTTCTCAATCTCCCTCCAGTTCTCAGTCTCTATAGTTCTGTCTCTCTCTCTAGTTCTCAGTGTCTCTAGTTCTCAGTGTCTCTAGTTCTCAGTGTCTCGAGTTCTCAGTCTCTCTCGAGTTCTCAGTCTCTCTCGAGTTCTCAGTCTCTCTCAAGTTCTCAGTGCCTCTAGTTCTCAGTCTCTAGTTCTCAGCCTCTCTCGAGTGCTCCCTCTCTCCAGTTCTCAGTTTCTCCCCAGTTCTCTCTCTAGTTCTCAGTTTGTCTCTTTTTCTCTCTCTATTTCTCTGTCTCTCTCTCTAGTTCAGTCTCTCTCTCGATCTTTCTTCAGTTCTCAGTCGCAGTCTCTAGTTCTTAGTCTCACTGGTTCTCAGTCTCTCCCGAGTTCTCTCTTTCTCTCGTTCTCAGTCTCTCTCTAGTTCTCAGTCTCTCTCTAGTTCTCAGACTCCCTCCAGTTCTCAGACTCCCTCGAGTTCTCAGTCTCCCTCCAGTTCTCAGACTCCCTCGAGTTCTCAGTCTCCCTCTAGTTCTCAGTCTCCCTCTAGTTCTCAGTCTCTCTAGTTCTCAGTCTCTCTAGTTCTCAGTCTCTCCAGTTCTCAGTCTCTCTAGTTCTCAGTCTCTCTAGTTCTCAGTCTCTCTAGTTCTCAGTCTCGCTAGTTCTCAGTCTCTCTCGTTCAAAGTCTCCCTCCAGTTCTCAATCACCCTCCAGTTCTCAGTCTCTATAGTTCTGTCTCTCTCTCGAGTTCTCAGTGTCTCTAGTTCTCAGTCTCTCTCGAGTTCTCAGTCTCCATCTAGTTCTCAGTCTCCCTCGAGTTCTCAGTCTCCATCTAGTTCTCAGTCTCCCTCTAGTTCTCAGTCTCCCTCTAGTTCTCAGTCTCTCTCGTTCTCAGTCTCTCTCGTTCTCAGTCTCTCTAGTTCTCAGTCTCTCTAGTTCTCAGTCTCTCTCGTTCTCAGTCTCTCTCGTTCTCAGTCTCTCTCGTTCTCAGTCTCTCTCGTTCTCAGTCTCTCTCGTTCTCAGTCTCTCTCGTTCTCAGTCTCTCTAGTTCTCAGTCTCTCTAGTTCAAAGTCTCCCTCCAGTTCTCAATCTCCCTCCAGTTCTCAGTCTCTATAGTTCTGTCTCTCTCTCTAGTTCTCAGTGTCTCTAGTTCTCAGTGTCTCGAGTTCTCAGTCTCTCTCGAGTTCTCAGTCTCTCTCGAGTTCTCAGTCTCTCTCGAGTTCTCAGTCTCTCTCGAGTTCTCAGTCTCTCTCGAGTTCTCAGTCTCTCTCGAGTTCTCTGTCTCTCTCGAGTTCTCTGTCTCTATAGTTCTCAGTCTCTCCAGTTCTCAGTCTCTCTAGTTCTCAGTCTCTCTAGTTCTCAGTCTCTCTCGTTCTCAGTCTCTCTAGTTCTCAGTCTCTCTAGTTCTCAGTCTCTCTAGTTCAAAGTCTCCCTCCAGTTCTCAATCTCCCTCCAGTTCTCAGTCTCTATAGTTCTGTCTCTCTCTCTAGTTCTCAGTGTCTCTAGTTCTCAGTGTCTCTAGTTCTCAGTGTCTCGAGTTCTCAGTCTCTCTCGAGTTCTCAGTCTCTCTCGAGTTCTCAGTCTCTCTCGAGTTCTCAGTCTCCCGTTCTCTGTCTCTCGAGTTCTCTCTCAAGTTCTCAGTGCCTCTAGTTCTCAGTCTCTCGTTCTCAGCCTCTCTCGAGTGCTCCCTCTCTCCAGTTCTCAGTTTCTCCCCAGTTCTCTCTCTAGTTCTCAGTTTCTCTCTTTTTCTCTCTCTATTTCTCTGTCTCTCTCTCCAGTTCAGTCTCTCTCTAGATCTTTCTTCGGTTCTCAGTCGCGCTCTCTAGTTCTTAGTCTCACTGGTTCTCAGTCTCTCCCGAGTTCTCTCTTTCTCTAGTTCTCAGTCTCTCTCTAGTTCTCAGTCTCTCTCTAGTTCTCAGACTCCCTCCAGTTCTCAGACTCCCTCGAGTTCTCAGTCTCCCTCCAGTTCTCAGACTCCCTCGAGTTCTCAGTCTCCCTCTAGTTCTCAGTCTCCCTCTAGTTCTCAGTCTCTCTAGTTCTCAGTCTCTCTAGTTCTCAGTCTCTCTAGTTCTCAGTCTCTCCAGTTCTCAGTCTCTCTAGTTCTCAGTCTCTCTAGTTCTCAGTCTCTCTAGTTCTCAGTCTCGCTAGTTCTCAGTCTCTCTAGTTCAAAGTCTCCCTCCAGTTCTCAATCACCCTCCAGTTCTCAGTCTCTATAGTTCTGTCTCTCTCTCTAGTTCTCAGTGTCTCTAGTTCTCAGTCTCTCTCGAGTTCTCAGTCTCTCTCGAGTTCTCAGTCTCTCTCGAGTTCTCAGTCTCTTTCGAGTTCTCAGTCTCTTTCGAGTTCTCAGTCTCTCTCGAGTTCTCAGTCTCTCTCGAGTTCTCAGTCTCTTTCGAGTTCTCAGTCTCCCTCGAGTTCTCTGTCTCTCTCGAGTTCTCTGTCTCTCTCGAGTTCTCTGTCTCTATAGTTCTCTGTCTCTCCAGTTCTCCCTCTAGTTCTCTCTCTCGATCGCATTCTCTCTCTCTTTCTCAGTTTCACTAGTTCTCTCTCTCTCTCTAATTCTCTCTCTCCAGTTCTCAGTGTCTCTCCAATTCTCTCTCTCCCTAGTTCTCTCTCTCCAGTTCTCAGTCTCCATCTAGTTCTCTCTCTCTTGTTCTCTATTTCTCAGTCTCTCTAGTTCTCAGTCTCTCTCGTTCTCAGTGTCTCTAGTTCTCAGTCTCTCTAGTTCTCAGTCTCTTTCTAGTTCTCTCCCTATAGTTCAGTTTCTCGAGTTCAGTCTCCCTCTCGTTCTCAGTCTCCCTCTCGTTCTCAGTCTCCCTCTCGTTCTCAGTCTCCCTCTCGTTCTCAGTCTCCCTCTCGTTCTCAGTCTCCCTCTCGTTCTCAGTCTCCCTCTCGTTCTCAGTCTCCCTCTCGTTCTCAGTCTCCCTCTCGTTCTCAGTCTCCCTCTCGTTCTCAGTCTCCCTGGAGTTCTCAGTCTCCCTCTAGTTCTCAGTCTCCCTCTAGTTCTCAGTCTCCCTCTAATTCTCAGTCTCCCTCTAGTACTCAGTCTCCCTCTAGTTCTCAGTCTCCCTCTAGTTCTCAGTCTCCTTCTTGTTCTCAGTCTCCCTCTAGTTCTCAGTCTCCCTCTGGTTCTCAGTCTCTTCCTCGTTCTCTCTCTCTAGTTCAGTTTCTCCATTTCAATCTCTCTCTAGTTCTCAGTCTGTCTCCAGTTCTCAATAACTCTCTCGTTCTCAGTCTCTCTCTAGTTCTCAGTCTCTAGTTCTCAGTCTCTCTCTAGTTCTCAGTCTCTAGTTCTCAGCCCCTCTCGAGTTCTCAGTCTCTCTCTCGAGTTCTCAGTCTCTCTCTTTCTAGTTCTCAGTGTCTCTCGTTCTCAGTCTCTCTCTAGTTCTCTCTCTCTTAAGTTCTCTCTCTCTAGTTCTCAGTTTCTCTCCAGTTCTCCCTCTAGTTCTCAGTCGCCTCAAGTTCAGTCTCTCTATAGATCTTTCTTCAGTTCTCAGTCGCTCTCTCTAGTTCTCTCTCTAGTTCTCTCACTAGTTCTCTCTCTCGTTCTCTCTCTAGTTCTCTCTTTAGTTCCTACTCTCACTAGTTCTCAGTCTCTCCCTAGTTCTCTCTTCACCTAGTTCTCTGTCTCTCTCTAGTTCTCAGTCTCTCTCTAGTTCTGAGTCTTTCTCTCTGGTTCTCAGTCTCTCTCTCTCGCTGGTTCTCAGTCTCTCTCTCTCTCTCTGGTTCTCAGTCTCTCTCCAGTTCTCTCTCCTGAGTTCTCAGTCTCTCTCGAGTTCTCAGTCTCTCTCGAGTTCTCAGTCTCTCTCGAGTTCTCAGTCTCCCTCGAGTTCTCAGTCTCCCTCGAGTTCTCAGTCTCCCTCGAGTTCTCAGTCTCCCTCGAGTTCTCAGTCTCCCTCGAGTTCTCAGTCTCCCTCGAGTTCTCAGTCTCCCTCGAGTTCTCAGTCTCCCTCGAGTTCTCAGTCTCCCTCGAGTTCTCAGTCTCCCTCGAGTTCTCAGTCTCCCTCGACTTCTCAGTCTCCCTCGACTTCTCAGTCTCCCTCTAGTTCTCAGTCTCCCTCTAGTTCTCAGTCTCCCTCTAGTTCTCAGTCTCTCTCTCCAGATCTCAGTTTCTGTCTATTTCTCAGTCTCTCTCTAGTTTTCTCTCTCTCTATCTCTCTATTTCTCAGTCTCTCTCTAGTTCTCAGTGTCTCTCTAGTTCTCTCTCTCCCTAGTTCTCTCTCTCTAGTTCTCAGTATCCCTCTAGTTCTCAGTCTCTCTCTAGTTCTCAGTCTCCAGTTCTCTGCCCCTCTCGAGTTCTCAGTCTCTCTCTCTAGTTCTCAGTCTCTCTCTTTCTACTTCTCAGTGTCTCTCGTTCTCAGTCTCCCTCTAGTTCTCTCTCGCTTAAGTTCTCTCTCTCTAGTTCTCAGTTTCTCTGCAGTTCTCCCTCCAGTTCTCTGTCTCCTCCAGTTCAGTCTCTCTCTAAATCTTTCTTCAGTTCTCAGTCGCTCTCTCTAGTTCTCTCTCTAGTTCTCTCTCTAGTTCTCTCTCCAGTTCTCTCTCTAGTTCTCTCTCTAGTTCCTGCTCTCACTAGTTCTCAGTCTCTCCCTAGTTCTCTCTTTACCTAGTTCTCTGTCTCTCTCTAGTTCTCAGTCTCTCTCTAGTTCTGAGTCTTTCTCTCTGGTTCTCAGTCGCTCTCTCTCTCTGGTTCTCAGTCTCTCTCTCTCTCTGGTTCTCAGTCTCTCTCCAGTTCTCTCTCCTGAGTTCTCAGTCTCTCTCGAGTTCTCAGTCTCTCTCGAGTTCTCAGTCTCCCTCTAGTTCTCAGTCTCCCTCTAGTTCTCAGTCTCCCTCTAGTTCTCAGTCTCCCTCTAGTTCTCAGTCTCCCTCTAGTTCTCAGTCTCTCTCTCCAGATCTCAGTTTCCGTCTATTTCTCAGTCTCTCTCTAGTTTTCTCTCTCTCTATCTCTCTATTTCTCAGTCTCTCTCTAGTTCTCAGTGTCTCTCTAGTTCTCTCTCTCCCTAGTTCTCTCTCTCTAGTTCTCAGTCTCCCTCTAGTTCTCAGTCTCTCTCGAGTTCTCAGTCTCCAGTTCTCTGCCCCTCTCGAGTTCTCAGTCTCTCTCTCTAGTTCTCAGTCTCTCTCTTTCAAATTCTCAGTGTCTCTCGTTCTCAGTCTCTCTCTAGTTCTCTCTCGCTTAAGTTCTCTCTCTCTAGTTCTCAGTTTCTCTGCAGTTCTCCCTCCAGTTCTCTGTCTCCTCCAGTTCAGTCTCTCTCTAAATCTTTCTTCAGTTCTCAGTCGCTCTCTCTAGTTCTCTCTCTAGTTCTCTCTCTAGTTCTCTCTCCAGTTCTCTCTCTAGTTCTCTCTCTAGTTCCTGCTCTCACTAGTTCTCAGTCTCTCCCTAGTTCTCTCTTTACCTAGTTCTCTGTCTCTCTCTAGTTCTCAGTCTCTCTCTAGTTCTGAGTCTTTCTCTCTGGTTCTCAGTCGCTCTCTCTCTCTGGTTCTCAGTCTCTCTCTCTCTCTGGTTCTCAGTCTCTCTCCAGTTCTCTCTCCTGAGTTCTCAGTCTCTCTCGAGTTCTCAGTCTCTCTCGAGTTCTCAGTCTCTCTCGAGTTCTCAGTCTCCCTCGAGTTCTCAGTCTCCCTCTAGTTCTCAGTCTCCCTCTAGTTCTCAGTCTCCCTCTAGTTCTCAGTCTCCCTCGAGTTCTCAGTCTCCCTCGAGTTCTCAGTCTCCCTCGAGTTCTCAGTCTCCCTCGAGTTCTCAGTCTCCCTCGAGTTCTCAGTTTCCCTCGAGTTCTCAGTCTCCCTCGAGTTCTCAGTCTCCCTCGAGTTCTCAGTCTCCCTCGAGTTCTCAGTCTCCCTCGAGTTCTCAGTCTCCCTCGAGTTCTCAGTCTCCCGCGAGTTCTCAGTCTCTCTCTCCAGATCTCAGTTTCCGTCTATTTCTCAGTCTCTCTCTAGTTTTCTCTCTCTCTATCTCTCTATTTCTCAGTCTCTCTCTAGTTCTCAGTGTCTCTCTAGTTCTCTCTCTCCCTAGTTCTCTCTCTCTAGTTCTCAGTCTCCCTCTAGTTCTCAGTCTCTCTCTAGTTCTCAGTCTCCAGTTCTCTGCCCCTCTCGAGTTCTAAGTCTCTCTCTCTAGTTCTCAGTCTCTCTCTTTCAAATTCTCAGTGTCTCTCGTTCTCAGTCTCTCTCTAGTTCTCTCTCGCTTAAGTTCTCTCTCTCTAGTTCTCAGTTTCTCTGCAGTTCTCCCTCCAGTTCTCTGTCTCCTCCAGTTCAGTCTCTCTCTAAATCTTTCTTCAGTTCTCAGTCGCTCTCTCTAGTTCTCTCTCTAGTTCTCTCTCTAGTTCCTGCTCTCACTAGTTCTCAGTCTCTCCCTAGTTCTCTCTTTACCTAGTTCTCTGTCTCTCTCTAGTTCTCAGTCTCTCTCTAGTTCTGAGTCTTTCTCTCTGGTTCTCAGTCGCTCTCTCTCTCTGGTTCTCAGTCTCTCTCTCTCTCTCTGGTTCTCAGTCTCTCTCCAGTTCTCTCTCCTGAGTTCTCAGTCTCTCTCGAGTTCTCAGTCTCTCTCGAGTTCTCAGTCTCCCTCTAGTTCTCAGTCTCCCTCTAGTTCTCAGTCTCCCTCTAGTTCTCAGTCTCCCTCGAGTTCTCAGTCTCCCTCGAGTTCTCAGTCTCCCTCGAGTTCTCAGTCTCCCTCGAGTTCTCAGTCTCCCTCGAGTTCTCAGTCTCCCTCGAGTTCTCAGTTTCCCTCGAGTTCTCAGTCTCCCTCGAGTTCTCAGTCTCCCTCGAGTTCTCAGTCTCCCTCGAGTTCTCAGTCTCCCTCGAGTTCTCAGTCTCCCTCGAGTTCTCAGTCTCCCTCGAGTTCTCGGTCTCTCTCTCTACAGATCTCAGTTTCCGTCTATTACTCAGTCTCTCTCTAGTTTTCTCTCTCTCTCTAGTTCTCTCTCTCTATCTCTCTCTTTCTCAGTCTTTCTCTAGTTCTCAGACTCTAGTTATCAGTCTCTCTCTAGTTCTCTGTCTCTCTAGTTCTCGGTCTCTCTAGTTCTCCCTCTAGTTCTCTATCTAGATCTCACCCTCTCTCTCTTTCTCAGTCTCACTAGTTCTCTCTCTCTAATTCTCTCTCTCTCGTTCTCAGTGTCTCTCTAATTTTCTCTCTCCCTAGTTCTCTCACTCCCTAGTTCTCTCTCTCTAGTGCTCAGTCTCCATCCAGTTCTCAGTCTCTCTCTCTCTTGTTCTCATTCTCTCTCTCTCTTGTTCTCTAGTTCTCAGTCTCTCTAGTTCTCAGTCTCTCTAGTTCTCAGTCTCTCTAGTTCTCAGTCTCTCTAGTTCTCAGTCTCTCTAGTTTTCAGTCTCTCTAGTTCTCAGTCTCTCTAGTTCTCAGTCTCTCGAGTTCTCAGTCTCTCGAGTTCTCAGTCTCTCTAGTTCTCAGTCTCTCTAGTTCTCAGTCTCTCGAGTTCTTAGTGTCTCGAGTTCTCAGTCTCTCGAGTTCTCAGTCTCTTTCTAGTTCTCTCTCTCTAGTTCAGTTTCTCTAGTTCAGTCTCTCTCTCGTTCTCAGTCTGTCTCCAGTTCTCAATAACTCTCTAGTTCTCAGTATCCCTCCAGTTCTCAGTCTCCCTCCAGTTCTCAGTCTCTGTAGTTCTGTCTCTCTCTCTCGTTCTCAGTGTTTCCAGTTCTCAGTTTCTCTCAAGTTCTCTCTCTTGTTCTCTGTCTCTCTCTCGTTCAGTCTCTCTCCAGATCTTACTTCAGTTCTCAGTCCCTCTCGAGTTCTCAGTCCCTCTCGAGTTCTCAGTCCCTCTCGAGTTCTCAGTCCCTCTCGAGTTCTCAGTCCCTCTCGAGTTCTCAGTCCCTCTCGAGTTCTCAGTCCCTCTCGAGTTCTCAGTCTCTCTCGAGTTCTCAGTCTCTCTCGAGTTCTCAGTCTCTCTCGAGTTCTCAGTCTCTCTCGAGTTCTCAGTCTCTCTCGAGTTCTCAGTCTCTCTCGAGTTCTCAGTCTATCTCGAGTTCTCAGTCTCTCTCGAGTTCTCAGTCTCTCTCGAGTTCTCAGTCTCTCTCGAGTTCTCAGTCTCCCTCGAGTTCTCAGTCTCCCTCCAGTTCTCAGTCTCCCTCCAGTTCTCAGTCTCCCTCCAGTTCTCAGTCTCCCTCCAGTTCTCAGTCTCCCTCCAGTTCTCAGTCTCCCTCCAGTTCTCAGTCTCCCTCCAGTTCTCAGTCTCCCTCCAGTTCTCAGTCTCCCTCCAGTTCTCAGTCTCCCTCCAGTTCTCAGTCTCCAACCAGTTCCCAGTCTCCCTCCAGTTCCCAGTCTCCCTCCAGTTCCCAGTCTCTCTCTAGTTCTCAGTCTCCCTCTCGTTCCCAGTCTCCCTCTAGTTCCCAGTCTCTCCCGAGTTCCCAGTCCCTCTCGAGTTCTCAGTCCCTCTCGAGTTCTCAGTCCCTCTCGAGTTCTCAGTCCCTCTCGAGTTCTCAGTCCCTCTCGAGTTCTCAGTCCCTCTCGAGTTCTCAGTCCCTCTCGAGTTCTCTGTCCCTCTCGAGTTCTCAGTCCCTCTCGAGTTCTCAGTCCCTCTCGAGTTCTCAGTCCCTCTCGAGTTCTCAGTCCCTCTCGAGTTCTCAGTCTCTCTCGAGTTCTCAGTCTCTCTCGAGTTCTCAGTCTCTCTCGAGTTCTCAGTCTCTCTCGAGTTCTCAGTCTCTCTCGAGTTCTCAGTCTCTCTCGAGTTCTCAGTCTCTCTCGAGTTCTCAGTCTCTCTCGAGTTCTCAGTCTCTCTCGAGTTCTCTGTCTCTATAGTTCTCAGTCTCTCTCTAGTTCTCAGTCTCTCTCTAGTTCTCAGTCTCTCTCTAGTTCTCAGTCTCCCTTTTGTTCTCAGTCTCCCTCTTGTTCTCAGTCTCTCTCTAGTTCTCAGTCTCTCTCTAGTTCTCAGTCTCTCTCTAGTTCTCAGTCTCTCTCTAGTTCTCAGTATCTCTAGTTCTCAGTCTCTCTAGTTCTCAGTCTCTCTAGTTCTCAGTCTCTCTAGTTCTCAGTCTCTCTAGTTCTCAGTCTCTCTACTTCTCAGTCTCTCTAGTTCTCAGTCTCTCTAGTTCTCAGTCTCTCTAGTTCTCAGTCTCCCTCCAGTTTTCAGTCTCCCTCTAGTTCTTTCTCTCTCTAGTTTTTTCTCTCTCTCTATTTCTCAGTCTTTCTCTCGTTCTCTCTCTCGTTCTCTGTCTCTCTCTAGTTCTCTGTCTAGTTCTCACTCTAGATCTCATTCTCTCTCTATTTCTCAGTCTCACTAGTTCTCTCTAGTTCTCAGTTTCTCTCTCTAAATCTCTCTCCCTAGTTCTCAGTGTCTCTCTAGTTCTCAGTCTCACTCTTTCTAGTTCTCAGTCTCACTCGTTCTCAGTTTCTCTCTAGTTCTTTCTCTAGTTCTCTGTCTCTCTCTAGTTCAGTCTCTCTCTAGATCTTTCTTCAGTTCTCAGTCACTCTCTCTAGTTCTCTCTCTAGTTCTCTCTCTCGTTCTCTCTCTAGTTCTCTCTCTAGTTCTCTCTCTAGTTCTTAGTCTCACCAGTTCTCAGGATCCCTAGTTCTCTCTTTCTCCAGTTCTCAGTCTCTTTCTGGTTCTCAGTCTCTCTCGAGTTCTCAGTCTCTCTCGAGTTCTCAGTCTCTCTCGAGTTCTCAGTCTCTCTCGAGTTCACAGTCTCTCTCGAGTTCTCAGTCTCTCTCGAGTTCTCAGTCTCTCTCGAGTTATCAGTCTCTCTCGAGTTCTCAGTCTCTCTCGAGTTCTCAGTCTCTCTCGAGTTCTCAGTCTCTCTCGAGTTCTCAGTCTCTCTCGAGTTCTCAGTCTCTCTCGAGTTCTCAGTCTCTCTCGAGTTCTCTGTCTCTATAGTTCTCAGTCTCTCTCTAGTTCTCAGTCTCTCTAGTTCTCAGTCTCTCTAGTTCTCAGTCTCCCTCCAGTTTTCAGTCTCCCTCTAGTTCTTTCTCTCTCTAGTTTTTTCTCTCTCTCTATTTCTCAGTCTTTCTCTAGTTCTCTCTCTCGTTCTCTGTCTCTCTCTAGTTCTCTGTCTAGTTCTCACTCTAGATCTCATTCTCTCTCTATTTCTCAGTCTCACTAGTTCTCTCTAGTTCTCAGTCTCTCTCTCTAATTCTCTCTCCCAAGTTCTCAGTGTCTCTCTAGTTCTCAGTCTCTCTCTTTCTAGTTCTCAGTCTCACTCGTTCTCAGTTTCTCTCTAGTTCTCTCTCTAGTTCTCTGTCTCTCTCTAGTTCAGTCTCTCTCCAGATCTTTCTTCAGTTCTCAGTCACTCTCTCTAGTTCTCTCTCTAGTTCTCTCTCTAGTTCTTAGTCTCACCAGTTCTCAGGATCCCTAGTTCTCTCTTTCTCCAGTTCTCAGTCTCTTTCTGGTTCTCAGTCTCTCTCTCTCTCTGGTTCTCACTCTCGCTCTAGTTCTCTCTCTCGAGTTCTCAGTCTCTCTCAAGCTCTCAGTCTCTCTCAAGTTATCAGTCTCTCTCAAGTTATCAGTCTCCCTCCAGTTCTCAGTCTCTCTCCAGTTCTCAGTCTCTCTCCAGTTCTCAGTCTCCTTCTAGTTCTCAGTCTCCCTCTAGTTCTCAGTCTCCCTCTAGTTCTCAGTCTCCCTCTAGTTTCAGTCTCCCTCTAGTTTCAGTCTCCCTCTAGTTTCAGTCTCCCTCTAGTTTCAGTCTCCCTCTAGTTCTCAGTCTCCCTCTCGTTCTCAGTCTCCCTCCAGTTCTCAGTTTCTCGTTCTCTGTCTCTCGAGTTCTCTCTCTAGTTCTCAGTGCCTCTAGTTCTCGGTCTCTCGTTCTCAGCCTGCCTCGAGTGCTCCCTCTCTCGAGTTCTCAGTTTCTCTCTTTTTGTCTCTCCAGTTCTCTGTCTCTCTCTCTAGTTCAGTCTCTCTCTAGATCTTTCTTCAGTTCTCAGTCGCTCTCAATAATTCTCTCTCTAGTTCTTAGTCTCACTGGTTCTCAGTCACTCCCTAGTTCTCTCTTTCTCTAGTTCTCAGTCTCTCTCTAATTCTCTCTCTCGAGTTCTCATTCTCCCTCCAGTTCTCGTTCTCCCTCCAGTTCTCATTCTCCCTCCAGTTCTCAGTCTCCCTCGAGTTCTCAGTCTCCCTCGAGTTCTCAGTCTCCCTCGAGTTCTCAGTCTCCCTCGAGTTCTCAGTCTCCCTCGAGTTCTCAGTCTCCCTCGAGTTCTCAGTCTCCCTCGAGTTCTCAGTCTCCCTCGAGTTCTCAGTCTCCCTCGAGTTCTCAGTCTCCCTCGAGTTCTCAGTCTCCCACGAGTTCTCAGTCTCCCTCGAGTTCTCAGTCTCCCTCTCGTTCTCAGTCTCCCTCTCGTTCTCAGTCTCCCTCTCGTTCTCAGTCTCCCTCTCGTTCTCAGTCTCCCTCTCGTTCTCAGTCTCCCTCTCGTTCTCAGTCTCCCTCTCGTTCTCAGTCTCCCTCTCGTTCTCAGTCTCCCTCTCGTTCTCAGTCTCCCTCTCGTTCTCAGTCTCCCTCTCGTTCTCAGTCTCTCTCTCCAGATCTCAGTTTCTCTCCAGTTCTCAGTCTCTCGCTCTCCAGTTCTCTCTCTCTATTTCTCAGTCTTTCTCTAGTTCTCTCTCTCGTTCTCTGTCTCTCTCTAGTTCTCTGTCTAGTTCTCACTCTAGATCTCATTCTCTCTCTATTTCTCAGTCTCACTAGTTCTCTCTAGTTCTCAGTCTCTCTCTCTAATTCTCTCTCCCTAGTTCTCAGTGTCTCTCTAGTTCTCAGTCTCTCTCTTTCTAGTTCTCAGTCTCACTTGTTCTCAGTTTCTCTCTAGTTATCTCTCTAGTTCTCTGTCTCTCTCTAGTTCAGTCTCTCTCTAGATCTTTGTTCAGTTCTCAGTCACTCTCTCTAGTTCTCTCTCTAGTTCTCTCTCTAGTTCTCTCTCTAGTTCTCTCTCGAGTTCTTAGTCTCACCAGTTCTCAGGATCCCTAGTTCTCTCTTTCTCCAGTTCTCAGTCTCTTTCTGGTTCTCAGTCTCTCTCTCTCTCTGGTTCTCAATCTCTCTCTAGTTCTCTCTCTCGAGTTCTCAGTCTCTCTCAAGCTCTCAGTCTCTCTCAAGTTATCAGTCTCTCTCAAGTTATCAGTCTCCCTCCAGTTCTCAGTCTCTCTCCAGTTCTCAGTCTCTCTCCAGTTCTCAGTCTCCTTCTAGTTCTCAGTCTCCCTCTCGTTCTCAGTCTCCCTCTAGTTCTCAGTCTCCCTCTAGTTCTCAGTCTCCCTCGAGTTTCAGTCTCCCTCTAGTTTCAGTCTCCCTCTAGTTTCAGTCTCCCTCTAGTTCTCAGTCTCCCTCTAGTTCTCAGTCTCCCTCTAGTTCTCAGTCTCCCTCCAGTTCTCAGTCTCTCGTTCTCTGTCTCTCGAGTTCTCTCTCTAGTTCTCAGTGCCTCTAGTTCTCGGTCTCTCGTTCTCAGCCTGCCTCGAGTGCTCCCTCTCTCGAGTTCTCAGTTTCTCTCTTTTTGTCTCTCCAGTTCTCTGTCTCTCTCTCTAGTTCAGTCTCTCTCTAGATCTTTCTTCAGTTCTCAGTCCCTCTCTCTAATTCTCTTTCTAGTTCTTAGTCTCACTGGTTCTCAGTCTCTCACCAGTTCTCTCTTTCTCTAGTTCTCAGTCTCTCTCTAGTTCTCTCTCTCGAGTTCTCATTCTCCCTCGAGTTCTCATTCTCCCTCCAGTTCTCATTCACCCTCCAGTTCTCATTCTCCCTCCAGTTCTCATTCTCCCTCCAGTTCTCAGTCTCCCTCGACTTCTCAGTCTCCCTCGAGTTCTCAGTCTCCCTCGAGTTCTCAGTCTCCCTCGAGTTCTCAGTCTCCCTCGAGTTCTCAGTCTCCCTCGAGTTCTCAGTCTCCCTCGAGTTCTCAGTCTCCCTCGAGTTCTCAGTCTCCCTCGAGTTCTCAGTCTCCCTCGAGTTCTCAGTCTTCCTCGAGTTGTCAGTCTCCCTCGAGTTCTCAGTCTCCCTCGAGTTCTCAGTCTCCCTCTAGTTCTCAGTCTCTCTCTCTCCAGATCTCAGTTTCCGTCTATTTCTCAGTCTCTCTCCAGTTCTCTCTCTCTCTAGTTCTCTCTCTCTATCTCTCTCTTTCTCAGTCTTTCTCCAGTTCTCAGACTCTAGTTATCAGTCTCTCTCTACTTCTCTGTCTCTCTAGTTCTCGGTCTCTCTAGTTCTCCCTCTAGTTCTCTATCCAGATCTCACCCTCTCTCTCTTTCTCAGTCTCACTAGTTCTCTCTCTCCAATTCTCTCTCTCTCGTTCTCAGTGTCTCTCTAGTTTTCTCTCTCCCTAGTTCTCACACTCCCTAGTTCTCTCTCTCTAGTTCTCAGTCTCCATCCAGTTCTCAGTCTCTCTCTCTCTTGTTCTCATTCTCTCTCTCTCTTGTTCTCTAGTTCTCAGTCTCTCTAGTTCTCAGTCTCTCTAGTTCTTAGTCTCTCTAGTTCTCAGTCTCTCTAGTTCTCAGTCTCTCTAGTTCTCAGTCTCTCTAGTTCTCAGTCTCTCTAGTTCTTAGTCTCTCTAGTTCTCAGTCTCTCTAGTTCTCAGTCTCTCTAGTTCTCAGTCTCTCTAGTTCTCAGTCTCTCCAGTTCTCAGTCTCTGCAGTTCTCAGTCTCTCCAGTTCTCAGTCTCTATAGTTCTCTGTCTCTATAGTTCTCAGTCTGTCTCTATAGTTCTCAGTCTCCCTCTAGTTCTCAGTCTCCCTCCAGTTCTCAGTCTCCCTCCAGTTCTCAGTCTCCCTCTAGTTCTCAGTCTCCCTCTAGTTCTCAGTCTCCCTCTAGTTCTCAGTCTCCCTTTAGTTCTCAGTCTCCCTCTAGTTCTCAGTCTCTCTCTCTAGATCTCAGTTTCCGTCTATTTCTCAGTCTCTCTCTAGTTTTCTCTCTCTCTCTAGTTCTCTCTCTCTATCTCTCTATTTCTCAGTCTCTCTCTAGTTCTCAGTGTCTCTCTAGTTCTCTCTCTCCCTAGTTCTCTCTCTCTAGTTGTCAGTCTCCATCTAGTTCTCAGTCTCTCTTGTTCTCATTCTCTCTCTCTCTTGTTCTCTATTTCTCAGTCTCTATAGTTCTCAGTCTCTTTCTAGTTCTCTCTGTAGTTCTGTCTCTAGTTCTTAGTCTCACTAGTTCTCAGTCTCTCTCTCGTTCTCAGTCTCTCTCTAGTTCTCAGTCTCTCTCGAGTTCTCAGTCTCTCTCTGGTTCTCAGTCTCTCTCGCTCTCTGGTTCTCACTCTCTCTCTAGTTCTCTCTCTCGAGTTCTCAGTCTCTCTCAAGCTCTCAGTCTCTCTCAAGTTCTCAGTCTTCCTCTAGTTCTCAGTCTCTCTAGTTCTCAGTCTCTTTCCAGTTCTCTCCCTATAGTTCAGTTTCTCGAGTTCAGTCTCCCTCTAGTTTTCAGTCTCCCTCTAGTTCTCAGTCTCCCTCTCGTTCTCAGTCTCCCTCTCGTTCTCAGTCTCCCTCTCGTTCTCAGTCTCCCTCGAGTTCTCAGTCTCCCTCGAGTTCTCAGTCTCCCTCGAGTTCTCAGTCTCCCTCGAGTTCTCAGTCTCCCTCCAGTTCTCAGTCTCCCTCTGGTTCTCAGTCTCTCTCTCTCCAGATCTCAGTTTCCGTCTATTTCTCAGTCTCTCTCTAGTTCTCTGTCTCTCTAGTTCTCTGTCTCTCTAGTTCTCGGTCTCTCTAGTTCTCCCTCTAGTTCTCTCTCCAGATCTCACCCTCTCTCTCTTTCTCAGTCTCACTAGTTCTCTCTCTCTAATTCGCTCTCTCTCGTTCTCAGTGTCTCTCTAGTTTTCTCTCTCCCTAGTTCTCTCACTCCCTAGTTCTCTCTCTCTAGTTCTCAGTCTCCATCCAGTTCTCAGTCTCTCTCTCTCTTGTTCTCATTCTCTCTCTCCCTTGTTCTCTAGTTCTCAGTCTCTCTAGTTCTTAGTCTCTCTAGTTCTCAGTCTCTCTAGTTCTCAGTCTCTCTAGTTCTCAGTCTCTCTAGTTCTCAGTCTCTCTAGTTCTCAGTCTCTCCAGTTCTCAGTCTCTATAGTTCTGTCTCTATAGTTCTCAGTCTGTCTCCATAGTGCTCAGTCTCCCTCTAGTTCTCAGTCTCCCTCTCGTTCTCAGTCTCCCTCTAGTTCTCAGTCTCCCTCTAGTTCTCAGTCTCCCTCTAGTTCTCAGTCTCCCTCTAGTTCTCAGTCTCCCTCTCGTTCTCAGTCTCCCTCTCGTTCTCAGTCTCCCTCTCGTTCTCAGTCTCTCTCTCTCGATCTCAGTTTCCGTCTATTTCTCAGTCTCTCTCTAGTTTTCTCTCTCTCTCTAGTTCTCTCTCTCTATCTCTCTATTTCTCAGTGTCTCTCTAGTTCTCAGTGTCTCTCTAGTTCTCTCTCTCCCTAGTTCTCTCTCTCCAGTTGTCAGTCTCCATGGAGTTCTCAGTCTCTCTTGTTCTCATTCTCTCTCTCTTGTTCTCTATTTCTCAGTCTCTATAGTTCTCAGTCTCTTTCTAGTTCTCTCTGTAGTTCTGTCTCTAGTTCTTAGTCTCACTAGTTCTCAGTCTCTCCCTAGTTCTCTCTTTATCCAGTTCTCAGTCTCTCTCGAGTTCTCAGTCTCTCTCTGGTTCTCAGTCTCTCTCGCTCTCTGGTTCTCACTCTCTCTCTAGTTCTCTCTCTCGAGTTCTCAGTCTCTCTCAAGCTCTCAGTCTCTCACAAGTTCTCAGTCTTCCTCTTGTTCTCAGTCTCCCTCGAGTTCTCAGTCTCTCTCTAGTTCTGAGTTTTTCTCTCTGGTTCTCAGTCTCTCTCTCTCTCTGGTTCTCAGTCTCTCTCTCTCTCTGGTTCTCAGTCTCTCTCTCGTTCTCTCTCTTGAGTACTCAGTCTCTCTCGAGTTCTCAGTCTCTCTCGAGTTCTCAGTCTCTCTCGAGTTCTCAGTCTCTCTCGAGTTCTCAGTCTCTCTCGAGTTCTCAGTCTCTCTCGAGTTCTCAGTCTCTCTCGAGTTCTCAGTCTCTCTCGAGTTCTCAGTCTCCCTCAAGTTCTCATTCTCCCTCTAGTTCTCAGTCTCTCTTGTTCTCAGTCTCTTTCTAGTTCTCTCTCTCTAGTTCAGTTTCTCTAGTTCAGTCTCTCTCTAGTTCTCAGTCTGTCTCCAGTTCTCAATATCTCTCTAGTTCTCAGTCTCTCTCTAGTTCTCAGTCTCTAGTTCTCAGTCTCTCTCTAGTTCTCAGTTTCTAGTTCTCAGCCCCTCTCGAGTTCTCAGTCTCTCTCTTTCTAGTTCTCAGTGTCTCTCGTTCTCAGTCTCTCTCTCGTTCTCTCTCTCTCAAGTTCTCTCTCTCTAGTTCTCAGTTTCTCTCCCGTTCTCCCTCTAGTTCGCTGTCTCCTCCAGTTCAGTCTCTCTCTTGATCTTTCTTCAGTTCTCAGTCGCTCTCTCTAGTTCTCTCTCTAGTTCCTACTCTCACTAGTTCTCAGTCTCTCCCTAGTTCTCTCTTTACCTAGTTCTCTGTCTCTCTCTCGTTCTCAGTCTCTCTCTCGTTCTCAGTCTCTCTCTAGTTCTGAGTCTTTCTCTCTGGTTCTCAGTCTCTCTCTCTCTCTGGTTCTCAGTCTCTCTCTAGTTCTCTCTCCTGAGTTCTCAGTCTCTCTCGAGTTCTCAGTCACCCTCGAGTTCTCAGTCTCTCTCGAGTTCTCAGTCTCTCTCGAGTTCTCAGTCTCTCTCGAGTTCGCAGTCTCTCTCGAATTCTCAGTCTCCCTCGAGTTCTCAGTCTCCCTCTAGTTCTCAGTATCTCTCTCTCGATCTGAGTTTCCGTCTATTTCTCAGTCTCTCTCTCTAGATCTCACCCTCTCTCTCTTTCTCAGTCTCACCAGTTCTCTCTCTCTAATTCTCTCTCTCTAGTTCTCAGTGTCTCTCTAGTTTTCTCTCTCCCGAGTTCTCGCTCTCCCTCGTTCTCTCTCTCCCTAGTTCTCTCTCTCTAGTTCTCAGTCTCCATCTAGTTCTCAGTCTCTCTTGTTCTCATTCTCTCTCTCTCTTGTTCTCTCGTTCTCAGTCTCTCTAGTTCACAGTCTCTCTCGTTCTCAGTCTCTCTAGTTCTCTCTCTCCCTAGTTCTCAGTCTCTCTCGTTCTCAGTCTCCATCTAGTTCTCAGTCTCTCTTGTTCTCATTCTCTCTCTCCCTTGTTCTCTATTTCTCAGTCTCTATAGTTCTCAGTCTCTCTAGATCTCTCTCCCTCTAGTTCTCAGTCTCTCTAGATCTCTCTCCCTCTAGTTCTCAGTCTCCCTCTAGTTCTCAGTCTCCCTCTAGTTCTCAGTCTCCCTCTAGTTCTCAGTCTCCCTCTAGTTCTCAGTCTCCCTCTAGTTCTCAGTCTCCCTCTAGTTCTCAGTCTCCCTCAAGTTCTCAGTCTCCCTCAAGATCTCAGTCTCCCTCTAGTTCTCAGTCTCCCTCTAGTTTTTTCTCTCTCTCTAGTTCTCTCTCTCTATCTCTCTATTTCTCAGTCTCTCTCTAGTTCTCAGTGTCTCTCTGGTTCTCTCTCTCTCTCGTTCTCAGTCTCCATCTAGTTCTCAGTCTCTATTGTTCTCATTCTCTCTCTCTCTTGTTCTCTATTTCTCAGTCTCTCTAGTTCTCAGTCTCTGTAGTTCTCTCTCTCTCTAGTTCTCAGTCTCTTTCTAGTTCTCTCTCTAGTTCTTTCTCGAGTTCTTAGTCTCACTAGTTCTCAGTCTCTCCCTAGTTCTCTCTTTCTCCAGTTATCAGCCTCTCTCTAGTTCTCAGTCTCTCTCTGGTTCTCAGTCTCTCTCTCTCTCTGGTTCTCACTCTCTCTCTAGTTCTATCTCTCGAGTTCTCAGTCTCTCTCAAGCTCTCAGTCTCTCTCAAGTTCTCAGCCTCCCTCTAGTTCTCAGTCTCCCTCTAATTCTCAGTCTCCCTCTAATTCTCAGTCTCCCTCAAGTTCTCATTCTCCCTCCAGTTCTCAGTCTCCCTCCAGTTCTCAGTCTCCCTCCAGTTCTCAGTCTCGCTCTAGTTCTCAGTCTCTCTAGTTCTGTCTCGCTCTCTAGTTCTCAGTCTCTCTCTCTCGTTCTCAGCCTCTCTCAAGTGCTCCCCCTCTCGAGTTCTCAGTTTCTCGCCAGTTCTCTCTCTAGTTCTCAGTTTCTCTCTTTTTCTCTCTCTTGTTCTCTGTCTCTCTCTAGTTCAGACTCTCTCTAGATCTTTCTTCAGTTCTCAGTCGCTCTCTCTCGTTCTCTCTGTAGTTCTTAGTCTCACTGGTTCTCAGTCTCTCCCTAGTTCTCTCTTTCTCTAGTTCTCAGTCTCTCTCTCTAGATCTCAGTTTCCGTCTATTTCTCAGTCTCTCTCTAGTTTTCACTCTCTCTCTAGTTCTCTCTCTCTGTCTCTCTATTTCTCAGTCTCTCTCTAGTTCTCAGTGTCTCTCTAGTTCTCAGTGTCTCTCTAGTTCTCTCTCTCCCTAGTTCTCTCTCTCTAGTTCTCAGTCTCCATCTAGTTCTCAGTCTCTCTTTTTCTCATTCTCTCTCTCTCTTGTTCTATATTTCTCAGTCTCTATAGTTCTCAGTCTCTATAGTTCTCAGTCTCTATAGTTCTCAATCTCTCTCGTTCTCAGTCTCTATAGTTCTCAGTCTCTATAGTTCTCAGTCTCTATAGTTCTCAGTCTCTCTAGTTCTCTGTCTCTCTAGTTCTCAGTCTCTTTCTAGTTCTCTCTCTAGTTCTGTCTCTAGTTCTTAGTCTCACTGGTTCTCAGTCTCTCCCTAGTTCTCTCTTTCTCCAGTTATCAGTCTCTCTCTAGTTCTCAGTCTCTCTCTGGTTCTCAGTCTCTCTCTCTCTCTGGTTCTCACTCTCTCTCTAGTTCTCTCTCTCGAGTTCTCAGTCTCTCTCAAGCTCTCAGTCACTTTCAAGTTCTCAGTCTCCCTCTAGTTCTCAGTCTCCCTCTAGTTCTCAGTCTCCCTCTAGTTCTCAGTCTCCCTCTAGTTCTCAGTCTCCCTCCAGTTCTCAGTCTCTCGAGTTCTGTCTCGCTCTCTAGTTCGCAGTCTCTCTCTCTAGTTCTCAGTCTCTCGTTCTCTGTCTCTCGAGTTCTCTCTCTAGTTCTCAGTGCCTCTAATTCTCAGTCTCTAGTTCTCAGCCTCTCTCGAGTGCTCCCTCTCTCGAGTTCTCAGTTTCTCCCCAGTTCTCTCTCTCGTTCTCAATTTCTCTCTTTTTCTCTCTCCAGTTCTCTGTCACTCTCTCCAGTTCAGACTCTCTCGAGATCTTTCTTCAGTTCTCAGTCGCTCTCTCTAGTTCTCTCTCTAGTTCTTAGTCTCACTGGTTCTCAGTCTCTCCCTAGTTCTCTCTTTCTCTAGTTCTCAGTCTCCCTCGAGTTCTCAGTCTCCCTCGAGTTCTCAGTCTCCCTCGAGTTCTCAGTCTCCCTCGAGTTCTCAGTCTCCCTCGAGTTCTCAGTCTCTCCCTAGTTCTCTCTTTCTCTAGTTCTCAGTCTCCCTCTAGTTCTCAGTCTCCCTCTAGTTCTCAGTCTCTCTCTCTCTATTTCTCAGTCTTTCCCGAGTTCTCAGTCTCTCTAGTTCTCAGTCTCTCTAGTTCTCAGTCTCTCTAGTTCTCAGTCTCTCTAGTTCTCAGTCTCTCTAGTTCTCAGTCGCCCTCCAGTTCTCAGTCTCTCGAGTTCTGTCTCTCTCTCCAGTTCTCAGTCTCTCTCTCTAGTTCTCAGTCTCTCGTTCTCTGTCTCTCGAGTTCTCTCTCTAGTTCTCAGTGCCTCTTGTTCTCAGTCTCTAGTTCTCAGCCTCTCTCGAGTGCTCCCTCTCTCTAGTTCTCAGTTTCTCCCCATTTCTCTCTCTAGTTCTCTGTCTCTCTCTCTAGTTCAGTCTCTCTCCAGATCTTTCTTCAGTTCTCAGTCGCTCTCTCTAGTTCTCTCTCTAGTTCTTAGTCTCACTGGTTCTCAGTCTCTCCCTAGTTCTCTCTTTCTCTAGTTCTCAGTCTCTCTCTAGTTCTCAGTCTCCCTCTGGTTCTCAGCCTCCCTCTAGTTCTCAGTCTCCCTCCAGTTCTCAGTCTCCCTCCAGTTCTCAGTCTCCCTCCAGTTCTCAGTCTCCCTCCAGTTCTCAGTCTCCCTCCAGTTCTCAGTCTCCCTCCAGTTCTCAGTCTCCCTCCAGTTCTCAGTCTCCCTCCAGTTCTCAGTCTCCCTCCAGTTCTCAGTCTCCCTCCAGTTCTCAGTCTCTCTCTCTAGTTCTCAGTCTCTCTCTATAGTTTTCAGTCTCTCGTTCTCTGTCTCACGAGTTCTCTCTCTAGTTCTCAGTGCCTCTTGTTCTCAGTCTCTAGTTCTCAGTCTCTCTCTAGTTCTCAGTCTCTCTCCAGTTCTCCCTCTCTAGTTCTCAGTCTCCCTCTCGTTCTCAGTCTCCCTCTAGTTCTCAGTCTCCCTCTAGTTCTCAGTCTCCCTCTAGTTCTCAGTCTCCCTCCAGTTCTCAGTCTCCCTCCAGTTCTCAGTATCCCTCCAGTTCTCAGTCTCCCTCCAGTTCTCAGTATCCCTCCAGTTCTCAGTCTCCCTCCAGTTCTCAGTCTCCCTCCAGTTATCAGTCTCCCTCTAGTTCTCAGTCTCCCTCTAGTTCTCAGTCTCTCTCTCTAGATCTCAGTCTCTCTCTAGTTCTCAATCTCTCTCTCTCCAGTTCTCTCTCTCTATTTCTCAGTCTTTCTCTAGTTCTCAGACTCTAGTTCTCAGTCTCTCTCCAGTTCTCAGTCTCTCTAGTTCACAGTCTCTCTTGTTCTCAGTCTCTCTAGTTCTCGGTGTCTCTAGTTCTCGGTCTCTCCAGTTCTCAGTCTCTCTGGTTCTCAGTCTGTCTACTTCTCAGTCTCTCTAGTTCTCAGTCTCTGTCTAGTTCTCTCTCTCCAGTTCAGTTTCTCTAGTTCAGTCTCTCTCTAGTTCTCAGTCTGTCTCCAGTTCTCAATAACTCTCCAGTTCTCAGTCTCTAATTCTCAGTCTCTCTCTAGTTCTCAGTCTCTCACTCTCTCGTTCTCAGTCTCTCTCTAGTTCTCTCTCTCTCTCGAGTTCTCTCTCTCTCGTTCTCAGTTTCTCTCTAGTTCTCTCTCTAGTTCTCTGTCTCTCTCTAGTTCGGTCTCTCTCTAGATCTTTCTTCAGTTCTCAATCACTCTCTCTAGTTCTCTCTCTAGTTCTCTCTCAAGTTCTCTCTCTTGTTCTTAGTCTCACTAGTTCTCAGTCTCTCCCTAGTTCTCTCTTTCTCCAGTTATCAGTCTCTCTCTAGTTCTCAGTATCTCTCTGGTTCTCAGACTCTCTCTCTCTCTGGTTCTCACTCTCTCTCCAGTTCTCTCTCTCGAGTTCTCAGTCTCCCTCCAGTTCTCAGTCTCCCTCCAGTTCTCAGTCTCCCTCCAGTTCTCAGTCTCCCTCCAGTTCTCAGTCTCCCTCCAGTTCTCAGTCTCTCTGGATCTGTCTCGCTCTCTAGTTCTCAGTCTCTCGTTCTCTGTCTCTCGAGTTCTCTCCCTAGTTCTCAGTGCCTCTTGTTCTCAGTCTCTAGTTCTCAGCCTCTCTCGAGTGCTCCCTCTCTCTAGTTCTCAGTTTCTCCCCAGTTCTCTCTCTCGTTCTCTGTCTCTCTCTCTCTCCAGTTCAGTCTCTCTCTCGATCTTTCTTCAGTTCTCAGTCGCTCTCTCTAGTTCTCTCTCTAGTTCTTAGTCTCACTGGTTCTCAGTCTCTCCCTAGTTCTCTCTTTCTCTAGTTCTCAGTCTCTCTCTAGTTCTCTCTCCCGAGTTCTCAGTCTCCCTCTAGTTCTCAGTCTCCCTCTTGTTCTCAGTCTCCCTCTAGTTCTCAGTCTCCCTCTGGTTCTCAGTCTCCCTCTGGTTCTCAGTCTCCCTCTAGTTCTCAGGCTCCCTCTAGTTCTCAGTCTCCCTCTAGTTCTCAGTCTCTCTCTAGATCTCAGTCTCTCCAGTTCTCCGTCTCCCTCTAGTTCTCATTCACCCTCTAGTTCTCAGTCGCCCTCTATTTCTCAGTCTCCCTCTAGTTCTCAGTCTCTCTCTAGATCTCAGTCTCTCTAGATCTCAGTCCCTCTAGTTCTCAGTCTCCCTCTAGTTCTCAGTCTCCCTCCAGTTCTCAGTCTCCCTCCAGTTCTCAGTCTCCCTCCAGTTCTCAGTCTCCCTCCAGTTCTCAGTCTCCCCCCAGTTCTCAGTCTCCCCCCAGTTCTCAGTCTCCCTCCAGTTCTCAGTCTCCCTCCAGTTCTCAGTCTCTCTAGTTCTGTCTCGCTCTCTAGTTCTCAGTCTCTCTCTCTAGTTCTCAGTCTCTCGTTCTCTGTCTCTCGAGTTCTCTCTCTCGTTCTCAGTGCCTCTTGTTCTCAGTCTCTAGTTCTCAGCCTCTCTCGAGTGCTCCCTCTCTCTAGTTCTCAGTTTCTCCCCAGTTCTCTCTCTAGTTCTCTGTCTCTCTCTCTAGTTCAGTCTCTCTCTAGATCTTTCTTCAGTTCTCAGTCGCTCTCTCTTGTTCTCTCTCTAGTTCTTAGTCTCACTGGTTCTCAGTCTCTCCCTAGTTCTCTCTCTCTCGAGTTCTCAGTCTCCCTCTAGTTCTTAGTCTCCCTCTAGTTCTCAGTCTCCCTCGAGTTCTCAGTCTCCCTCGAGTTCTCAGTCTCCCTCGAGTTCTCAGTCTCCCTCCAGTTCTCAGTCTCTCTCGAGATCTCAGTCTCTCTAGTTCTCAGTCACCCTGTAGTTCTCAGTCTCCCTCCGGTTCTCAGTCTCCCTCCGGTTCTCAGTCTCCCTCCGGTTCTCAGTCTCCCTCTGGTTCTCAGTCTCCCTCTAGTTCCCAGTCTCTCTCTAGTTGTCAGTCTCTCTAGTTCTCAGTCTCTCTAGTTATCAGTCTCCCTCCAGTTCTCAGTCTCTCGAGTTCTGTCTCTCTCTCCAGTTCTCAGTCTCTCTTTCTCTGTCTCTCGAGTTCTCTCTCGAGTTCTCAGTGCCTCGAGTTCTCAGACTCTCTCGAGTGCTCCCTCTCTCTTGTTCTCAGTTTCTCCCTAGTTCTCAGTTCCTCTCTTTTTCTCTCTCTAGTTCTCTGTCTCTCTCTCTCGTTCAGTCTCTCTCCAGATCTTTCTTCAGTTCTCAGTCTCTCCCTAGTTCTCTCTTTCTCTAGTTCTCAGTCTCTCTCTAGTTCTCAGTCTCCCTCTAGTTCTCAGTCTCCCTCTAGTTCTCAGTCTCCCTCTAGTTCTCAGTCTCTCTCTCCAGATCTCAGTTTCTCTCTAGTTCTCAGTCTCTCTCTCTCCAGTTCTCTCTCTCCCTTTCTCAGTCTTTCTCCAGTTCTCAGACTCTAGTTATCAGTCTCTGTCTAGTTCTCTCTCTCGAGTTCAGTTTCTCTCGTTCAGTCTCTCTCTAGTTCTCAGTCTGTCTCCAGTTCTCAATGACTCTCTAGTTCTCAGTCTCTCTCTAGTTCTCAGTCTCTCTCTCTCTCTAGTTCTCGGTCTCTCTCCAGTTCTCTCTCTCTCTCGAGTTCTCTGTCTCTCGTTCTCAGTTTCTCTCTAGTTCTCTCTCTAGTTCTCTGTCTCTCTCTAGTTCAGTCTCTCTCTAGATCTTTCTTCAGTTCTCAGTCACTCTCTCTAGTTCTCTCTCTAGTTCTCTCTCTAGTTCTCTCTCGAGTTCTCTCTCGAGTTCTGTCTCTTGTTCTTAGTCTCACTAGTTCTCAGTCTCTCCCTAGTTCTCTCTTTCTCCAGTTATCAGTCTCTCTCTAGTTCTCAGTCTCTCTCTGGTTCTCAGACTCTCTCTTTCTCTGGTTCTCACTCTCTCTCTAGTTCTCTCTCTCGAGTTCTCAGTCTCTCTCAAGCTCTCAGTCTCTCTCAAGCTCTCAGTATCTCTCAAGTTCTCAGTCTCCCTCTAGTTCTAAGTCTCCCTCTAGTTCTCAGTCTCCCTCTCGTTCTCAGTCTCCCTCTAGTTCTCAGTCTCCCTCTAGTTCTCAGTCTCCCTCTAGTTCTCAGTGTCCCTCTAGTTCTCAGTGTCCCTCCAGTTCTCAGTCTCCCTCTATTTCTCAGTCTCTCTAGTTCTCAGTCTCCCTCCAGTTCTCAGTCTCCCTCCAGTTCTCAGTCTCCCTCCAGTTCTCAGTCTCTCAAGTTCTGTCTCGCTCTCTAATCTCAGTCTCTCTCTCCAGTTCTCAGTCTCTCGTTATCTGTCTCTCGAGTTCTCTCTCTAGTTCTCAGTGCCTCTTGTTCTCAGTCTTTAGTTCTCAGCCTCTCTCGAGTGCTCCCTCTCTCTAGTTCTCAGTTTCTCCCCAGTTCTCCATCTAGTTATCTGTCTCTCTCTCTAGTTCAGTCTCTCTCTAGATCTTTCTTCAGTTCTCAGTCGCTCTCTCTAGTTCTCTCTCTAGTTCTTAGTCTCACTGGTTCTCAGTCTCCCCCTAGTTCTCTCTTTCTCTATTTCTCAGTCTCTCTCTCGTTCTCGCTCTCGAGTTCTCAGTCTCCCTCAAGTTCTCAGTCTCCCTCGAGTTCTCAGTCTCCCTCGAGTTCTCAGTCTCCCTCTAGTTCTCAGTCTCCTTCTCGTTCTCAGTCTCCCTCTAGTTCTCAGTCTCCCTCTAGTTCTCAGTCTCCCTCTAGTTCTCAGTCTCCCTCTAGTTCTCAGTGTCCCTCTAGTTCTCAGTCTCCCTCTAGTTCTCAGTCTCCCTCTAGTTCTCAGTCTCCCTCTCGTTCTCAGTCTCCCTCTAGTTCTCAGTCTCCCTCTACTTCTCAGTCTCCCTCTAGTTCTCAGTGTCCCTCTAGTTCTCAGTGTCCCTCCAGTTCTCAGTCTCCCTCTAGTTCTCAGTCTCTCTAGTTCTCAGTCTCCCTCCAGTTCTCAGTCTCCCTCCAGTTCTCAGTCTCCCTCCAGTTCTCAGTCTCTCGTTATCTGTCTCTCGCGTTCTCTCTCTAGTTCTCAGTGCCTCTTGTTCTCAGTCTTTAGTTCTCAGCCTCTCTCGAGTGCTCCCTCTCTCTAGTTCTCAGTTTCTCCCCAGTTCTCCATCTAGTTATCTGTCTCTCTCTCTAGTTCAGTCTCTCTCTAGATCTTTCTTCAGTTCTCAGTCGCTCTCTCTAGTTCTCTCTCTAGTTCTTAGTCTCACTGGTTCTCAGTCTCCCCCTAGTTCTCTCTTTCTCTATTTCTCAGTCTCTCTCTCGTTCTCTCTCTCGAGTTCTCAGTCTCCCTCAAGTTCTCAGTCTCCCTCGAGTTCTCAGTCTCCCTCGAGTTCTCAGTCTCCCTCTAGTTCTCAGTCTCCTTCTC